>NC_068457.1:4870087-5245087 GCF_023373465.1 Oncorhynchus keta
ACATGTTTGTTTCTCCCCTGGAGACCCAAGTTCAGATCCTGTCCATGACACAGGCATGCACAGTTGTATACCAGATAGCTACAATAGAGCCACTAACGACAAGCAGCCATCATCTGCACAGGGGTTTCCACCCTCTAATTGTTTCTTCCATATAACAATGACATCCACAAAGTTGTTGGATTTTAATGAAAACAGGTGTCTTATGAAAGGTTTTATAAAATATGACAAACCCTATCAACACATTTGGCCATGTTTGATCAGAGGACTAGCTTTACGGGCCCTGTGTACTGTATGGTCTTTTAAGGAGGCCTAGCCTATACCACAACATTTGTGTAACGGCTAATGCCAACGAGCCAACTGTCTTAGTTTCACATCCTATTTGGCTATGGCAAAGACATAAACATTATCTTACCTGTACAGCAAGTGATGATGCACAGTCTGATAGTAGTATCTGATCCTCTGAAAAAACAAACAGGCAACAGACAGACATGCATTTGCACATTATAAAGTGACAAGATACACTGATAAATATGGCTCAAAAAGTTATTAAAAAAAAAATAAAATAATAAATAAATAAAAATAAATTCTTAAAACCTATATTCCTCTCTAATTCATTAGCATAATTTTCCTCAACATTACATCAAATAACTTTAATTGGGTATGTTTAGCAGTGCACTAATAGTCCACAACATTGTAGGGTTCAGGGCTTAAGCCTAAACTAAAAACTAAACTAAACTTAATTAATAAAGTAAATAACTTTCGCATTATCCAACACATGATTTAACATTGTAAATGCAGAAGTAGGAATTTGAACAGTTTTGTCTCGAAAGTGAGTGAATGACTTACCTCTCAGAGGCTGATACAAGGTGGCATTTTCAGGCCATGGCTCCGCAGCTGTGGGACAAAATATTCAGGAGAGCATTGGCAAAAGGTCACATTGAGGAGTTTGTCAGGTTGCAGAACAGTGACACTGTTGTGACATGATGAATTTCGAGCTTGAGCCAATCTGAGAGTCGGCATCATAAAATGTTCCTGTGAGGATGATTGAATTTCAGAGGCCGAGTATAACATTGCCTGGGGATCAGACCACCAACGTCTGGGACATTACACTGTTTGATTCTGGAAATGGTCCTCTCAGGTCCTCTACAACCTAGAATATTGAATAAAATTACATTACCGATTGTCTGCGTGGTTGGTCCTTACGTGGCAACAAATTTTAGACAATATATCCACAGTAAAGTATTATTAAATCAACTTTTCAAAGCGCTGGTAATGCACCTTAAGCATCAGCCCTACCGAGCTAAAGAACCAGCTGACACCTGTTTGATTTTAAACATACTTTATAATAATAAATCTATGCAGTAAAAAATACAAAATACAAATTCAGCAACTAGTTGCTTGTATGCACCAGTCCAATAATGTCAACTTCACTTTCACGCACATCTCATCTGTGGCAGCTGTGATCAGCCAGCTGCATCCCCTTCCAGCGATTAGCTGGGGGCAGCAGGTAGTCTAGTGGTTAGAGCTTTGGGCCAGTAACCAATTGCTGGATCGAATCCCGAACTGACAAGGTAATAATCTGTCGTTCTGCCCCTGAACAAGGAAGTTAACCCACTGTTCCCCGGTGGGCCGCCATTGTAAATAAGAATTTGTTCTTGACCGACTTGCCTAGTTAAATAAAAGGTTACGTTTTAAAAACACCTGCTTCTCTACATCCCACTTTTCCTGTGCATCCATCAGTTTTTAAAATATAATTTAGCCGTAATGGCGAGCTGGGATGCAGACCCTGGTAAGTCTTCGGGTTGTTACATTTGGAGCAGCGCACAGAGCGAGCAAAGTTGATACATTATATAATTTAATCGCCTGGCTAGCTAGCTAGCTAGCTAGCTACCAGTGTTGCCCCCGCCTCCCAGTTAGCACAGTGTCCTTCGCTCCCGCCTGCTGAACATCTGCCCTTGTCGTCATTAATGGTACTGCGGGAAATCAGTGCCCGACATGAGGGCAAAGCTAGATAGCTACCGGTGTCGCCACCGTCTCCTGCCTACCGGAATCTGAGCCAACACCTGCAATCATGTCTTTCACTGAAGTCTGCCCTCGTAGTCGTCAACAGAACTGTCGGGAAAGCAGTGCCCAACAGGCGCTAGCTCCATATCCCGCCTGCTATGCATCGGAGTCCTAGCGAGTGTAGTCGATGTGAAATGGCTAGCTAGTTAGCGGTGGTGCGCGCTAGTGGCGTTTCAATCGGTGACGTCACTTGCCCAGAGACCTTGAAGTAGTGGTTCCCCTTGCTCTGCAAGGGCCGCTGCTTTTGTGGAGCGATGGGTAACGATGCTTCGAGGGTGACTGTTGATGTGTGCAGAGCGTCCCTGGTTCGCGCCCGGGTCGAGGGGACGGACTAAAGTCTTTACTGTTACACTAGCACCCAGTGTTCTTCGCTAATACCTTCCATCGCCGTCGTTAAAAGCAGTGCCCGACAGGCGGGGGCAAAAGACACTTTCTACCAGTGTTCTCGTTCTACTTCTTCTGTGGGGTTTATTGGTGGTTGGCATCTAACATTAACGCCACCTACTGTACTGGAGCAACCCGGCCTCCTCCCTGTGTCCCAGAGCATTAAAAATGGAAGATAGAAGTATAAAGGGTTCATGAAGATGCGACAACACATCTGTCACGCTGATCCTCAACACAAGGGCGGCAGCGTAGCCTAGTATCCGAAAGGTTGCAAGATCGAATCCCCGAGCTGACAAGGTACAAATCTGTCGTTCTGCCCCTGAACAAGGCAGTTAACCCACTATTCCTAGGCCTTTAACTGACTTGCCTAGTTAAATAAAAAGTTTAAACATAAAAATACATTTTTAAAAAGGGCCCCCGAGGGTGCATCTATAGTCTCCTCCTATATTCCCGGGTTCAAGCCCCGACTGCGTGAAATTAGCAGTCTGTCAACAGCTCTGGTGGACATTCCTGCAGTCAGCATACCAATTGCACTCTCCCTCAACTTGAGACATGTGTGACAAAACTGCACATTTTTGAGTGGCCTTTTATTGTCCCCAGCACAAGTTGCACCTGTGTAATGATGATGCTGTTTAGTCAGCTTCTTGATATGCCACACCTGTCAGGTGGATGGATTATCTTAGCAAAGGAGAAATGCTCTCTAACAAAAATGTAAACAAATTTGTGCACAAAATCAGAGAGAAATATGCTTTTTGTGGGTATGGAAAATTTCTGGGAGATTTCATTCAACTCACTTTACATGTTGCGTTTATATTTTCGTGTAGTGTAACGTAAACTCACCCCATTCCGTACAAATGTGCGCAACCGCAACATTCAAACGAGGCTACAAAGAAAACTCATGGGACTGCAGTGACTGTATTGACTTCAAAATCGGGGGTGTGAACTACGTTTCTATTCAAGCGTTGATCGACATGGTAATGGCTTTTATAGTATTGGAGAAAAGTTGAAAAAAACGGACCCTCCGTTACATCCTGACGCGTCATGCCGTAACGTCCTGCATGTGTAACGGATGTGAAACGGCTAGCTTAGTTAGCGGTGCGCGCTAAATAGCGTTTCAATCGGTTACTTCACTTGCTCTGAGACCTTGAAGTAGTAGTTCCCCTTGCTCTGCAAGGGCCGCGGCTTTTGTGGAGCGATGGGTAACGATGCTTCGTGGGTGACTGTTGTTGATGTGTGCAGAAGGTCCCTGGTTCGCTCCCAGGTATGGGCGAGGGGACGGTTTAAAATGATTCTGTTACACATGCATAAAGCAACTATTCCCGTCTTATAATCTCTCTCCACCAGGTGTAGCACTTCTCTCATCCTTTCAAAACAAGAAATGGACAGTGACGGGGCAAAGGGGGATACATAGTCATTTTCTGCGTCATTGCATGCGATCATCAATCTCAAAGCTGCTGTTTACTTCCAAGATCACTTTAGCACCGCCCTAAAAACCTGATTCAAATTCGACACAAACCTTCAAATAGGTATGTATAATGACACATTATATAAACTCTTTATAGTGTTTTATTTACATTTTAGAGGCGATAAGGTGATAAGTTGGACAGATCGAGTGAAAAAAAGCTATTTTCCCACACAACATCTCTCCTTCTCACTATCACGCATTAGTTTCGCTTCCCCACCCGTCATTTTTTTAAAGACCTGACGGGGCTCATTGCCTTTTTGAATCATGCAGAAAAAGGGCAGCGTGGGGTCATTCTGTTGGAAAGGGGAGAAATTGTTCTTTACAATGGTATTGACATTACAGTTGATCTGGAAGTATTACGTTATTGGGGCGCTAAAATAAGGTAAATTGTACGGACCAATGCGATGTACAAAAGTGAGTGAGTTTACGTTAGTTTGATATGGAAAGCTAGTTACCTCATTTGTCAGCGAAGCCGCAGACAAAAATGAATATTTGCACGGCTAGCTAGTGGCTAGCATCTGATGCTAACTAACGACAAAACGAATGCCAATGACGTTAGCTTTATGTTGCAGAACACAGACTACACACGTTACCTGCTATCTGGGAGACGAATGCCTCTGCAGCAAGAGACATGATGAAATCGGACAGAAATTCAATCCAGAATGGTGTAAAATAAAATGTTGCAAACAAGGTTAAGGGCACGCTTAGCGTAGAGTAATAAAGGTGACGTCAGACGCAGTGGTACGACGCGCCTGTTTTTCCTGCTCCAAATTTAGTTCAATCACAATCGTTCCGCCAACACGTCGCTCGTACCTGAGCCCATAGCCACACTCAGAGTAGGAATGCAGGCCAAGTATCGGGGAAAAGGATACGATGAATAGGACAAGATCTCCTCTCTGCCCAGAAAGCTACCATTCACCAGCTCTGCTACCGTTATGTCAAGATACTAACCAAATATGCCTGCAATTATCATTTACCTGCTTACTTCCAAAAATGGTCTAAATAAAATTGTACAAGCTACCACCTTTTTTTTATGTATCACGATTTTCAAAAAAACTGTCGTGTGATACAAATGCAAAAAGCATGTTAAATATCCTTCCTCCCAATTAATTTCTATGTGAGAATTGCCAGAACAATCAGAGATCATGTAACGTGCTCTTTGTTCTCGTATATGATGTGATATGTTACAGGTTTGGTTCGTATTTCCTGTAAAAAAAAAAAAGAGGGACAACATCTGAAGAATTAAACAGGATATTTTTGATCTAGACAAAAAAATGTGTTAGCCTATTATGTGTGGGTTCCTCCATCATATAACTGGTTAAGCAGAGACGTCCCTAAAAACCTTTACATGTTTGCATCTTAGCCCCCCTGTTTTGGGGTTTTCCAACATTTTGACAAGTATCTACTTTTCTCATGATATTGCTGCATGCTTGAAATCTACACATCTCTGAGTGACTGTCTGCACTATCAGAGAGAACAAGGTTCAGACGAATATACAAATTAAATCTATTCATAAAGCCCTTTGTACATCAGCTGATATCTCAAAGTGCTGTACAGAAACCCAGCCTAAAACTCCAAACAGCAAGCAATGCAGGTGTTGAAGCACGTTGGCTAGGAAAAACTCCCTAGAAAGGCCAAAACCTAGGAATAAACCTAGAGAGAAACCAGGCTATGAGGGGTGGCCAGTCCTCTTCTGGCTGTGCCGGGTGGAGATTATAACAGAACATGGCCAAGATGTTCAAATGTTCATAAATGACCAGCATGGTCAAATAATAGGTCTGGGACAGGTAGCACGTCCGGTGAACAGGTCAGGATTCCATAGCCGCAGGCAGAACAGTTGAAACTGGAGCAGCAGCATGGCCAGGTGGACTGGGAACAGCAAGGAGTCATCATGCCAGGTAGTCCTGAGGCATGGTCCTCTGAGAGAGAGAAATAAAGAAAGAGTGAATTAGAGAGAGAATACTTAAATTCACACAGGACACCGGATAAGACAGGAGAAGTACTCCAGATATAACAAACTGACCCTAACCCCCCTGACACATACACTACTGCAGAGATTATAACAGAACATGGCCACGATGTTCAAATGTTCATAAATGACCAGTATGGTCAAATAATAATCATCACAGGCAGAACAGTTGAAACTGGAGCAGCAGCACGGCCAGGTGGACTGGGGACAGCAAGGAGTCATGTCAGGTAGTCCTGAGGCATGGTCCTAGGGCTCAGGTCCTCCGAGAGAGAGAAAGAAAGAGAGAATTAGAGAGAGCATACTTAAATTCACACAGGACACCAGATAGGACAGGATAAGTACTCCAGATATAACAAACTGACCCTAGCCCCCCGAAACATAAACTACTGCAGCATAAATACTGGAGGCTGAGACAGGAGGGGTCAGGGGACACTGTGGCCCCATCCGATGACACCCCCGGACAGGGCCAAACAGGAAGGATATAACCCCACCCACTTTGCCAAAGCACAGCCCCCACACCACATCAGTGATCATCAACCCACTCAAGTGACGCACACCTCCTAGGGACGGCATGAAAGAGCACCAGTAAGCCAGTGACTCAGCCCCTCTAATAGGGTTAGGACCATATACCATTGTCGTTGTCTTAAATCGCCTATTGACATGTCAACAAAGTATGTATCAAGTAATGTACTCACCTTCATTTGTTGCTTGTATGCCTCTGTAAAGTCTGCAGTACTACTCACTTTTGCTGATCAACAAAGATGATAAACCTAAAATCGGCAAGATGGCCGTTTCTCGTAAACAGGAAAAGACTCAGAAGACGAAACTCGGTGAGCACAGGCTTGGCCAAATGTACTTTTAGCCCAGAAACAAGATGGCGTTGAGGCCTCAATGCTCTGAGTTAATGCCCATTTTCTGGGATTAAAGGTAAAAAATGGTAATACAGCGGTAATTTGACCGCTTCACATTAAAGTACATCAACCTACGGTGTAAGGAAAAATAGAGCCAGCCATTTATCTATCGTAATTTACGAAAAATCGTACAATGTCTGCTTGATGATGGTTAAACAATTGTTTTATTTTTTATTTAAAGTTAGATTCAGTTGCGGATTTGTTAAGGCGAATCCGATTACGTGGGTTTCGGAGCTCTACGTGATTTACTGTGATTTTCTGTACTCACACGCAAACACAGTCAATGTGAAGTGACACAGTGTGGGAATTACAGACAGAACCTGCAATAAGTTACCTGCGTTCGAACCATCACTGGTCACCATAGAAACACCCACCTGTAGCACGCGCTCCAGCAGGTATATTGCACTGGTCAATCCCCAAAGCCAACACTTCCTTTGGCCGCCTTTCCTTCCAGTTCTCTGTTGCCAATGACTGGAACGAATTGCAAAAATCTCTGAAGCTGGAGTCTTATATCGCCCTCTCTAACTTTAAGCATCAGCTGTCAGAGCAGCTTACCGACCACTGTACTTGTACACAGCCAATCTGTAAATAGCACACCCAACTACCTCATCCCCATATTATTACTTAACCTCTTGCTCCTTTGCACCCCAGTATCTCTACTTGCACATCATCATCTGCACATCTACACTGTGTGGTTGTTTTTGGTCGCACTACTTTGCTTTATCTTGGCCAGGTCGCAGTTGTAAATGAGAACTTGTTCTCAACTGGCCTACCTGGTTAAATAAAGGTGAAATAATAAAAAAATAGAAACAGTGAAGTTAAACATCTTCTTTCCATTATGCATTAAAAAGTCTAGAATGTATTTTTCACGTTGTAAGTTGAGACTGAGGAAGTAGTAATTGCCCCTCAAATATTAGACAACTAAACAAGCCCTAATGTAAATCAAAGGTGGGAGAATAATATGAGTAACTCATAACACCAGGGCTGGATTAATGCAGGGCCTTATCTATCAGGTATGAAGGTAAGACCCAGATGCAGACCGCATTGAATGAACAAGAGTTTAATATTCCAACAGGGGCAGGCAATCGACAGGTCAAGGCAGATAATGGTCAGAAAACCAGAGGTGGGGCAACGGTACTGGGTGGCAGGCAGGCTCAGGCTAGAGCAGAGGTCGGTAATCCAGAGGTGGGCAAAGGTACAGGTCAGCAGGCAGGCTCAGGGTCAGGCAGATGGGCTCGGAGTCAGGACAGGCAAGGTTCAACACCAGGAGCTTGAGACACAAACCACTGGTTGACTTGAACAAACAAGACGGCAACATACAAACAGAGAATACAAGTATAAATACACAGGGGATAATTGGGAAGATGGGCCACACCTGGAGGGGGGTGGAGACAATCACAAAGACAGGTGAAACAGATCAGGGTGTTACATTACCGGAGTTGAAGCCCCTGAGCCCAAGCCCGTGGGGGGCCCAAGCGCCAGCAAAAAGAAGTGTTTAACAATATATTTTAGATGTTTCAAAGTAGCTATCCTTTTGCTTTATAACAGCGTTGCACACACTTGGCATTCTCTCAACCAACTTCATGAGGTAGTCACCTGGAATGCATTTCAATTAGGTGTGCCTTGTTAAACGTTAATTTGTGGAATTTATTGACTTCCTAATGCATTTGAGCCAATTCCTCCCCTAATCGAGACGACGCTGGGCCAATTGTGCGCCGCCCTATGGGACTCCAGATCACGGTCTGTTGTGATACAGCCCGGGATTGAACCAGGGTCTGTAGTGACACCTCTAGCACTCTAGCGCTGCGTTACGCGGGAACATAATTAGGTCGGAGGGTTTAGGTGTTTTGTGTTTATTTTCTTTTATACTGATGTAGCCAGAGCTACTACTGTATGTAGTGTAGTAAACCATCATTACCACGCACAGTAGGTGGCGGCATGGACCCTAAACGTTTGTTCGCGGACCGCCATTCTACCATAGAAGGAGAAAACGACGAGGAAGAACCCGAACCCCCGTATTGTTATTGACTCTTTATTGCATGACACGGACCTATTTAACATGAAATAGCTATCAAGCAACCGTAAGTAGCAGACTTTGATGTATTTCTATTAGGCCTAAGAATGATTAACATTAGGCCTGTCGGTTTAACACACTAACGTTAGGCTAACGTTACGTGCTAGCGTATGCTGCTAGTAATATTCTGCTAGCTAGCAAGCCAATTTATGTCAGCTAGCGAGCTGTCACAAGCATCAATCTACAGTGTTACGTTAGTCTATACAATTCTGTTGAGTGACTCAGGATTACAAAACCGTGTCAGTCATGCCCAACACTGAGCATTTTCCTTCAGGTGCTTCAATGGAACATGTCAGGGCTGTTTAGCGTTAGCTTCGACTTTTTGTCTGCCAATGGGGGGGTTGCACTAGTTACCACAGCCACAAAGTCATAAATCTTGCTAAAGTGTACACGGACTATTTCTAAAATGCTTCTTCTTAAAATCAGAGTTTAAACCTAACCTTAACCACAATGCTAACCGTATGCCTAACTATAACCATAAAGTAAGACCAAAGAGCACATTTTTTTTATTCGTGAATTTTTACTTCATAGCCAGTAACAACCATCTGAATGGGCTAGCTATCGTTTGCACTTTCCATTCTGTAACCTTACCTAGCTAGCCATCTGAGCTATTGTTTGGGTAGCAAGCTATGTCTTACCTTTTACTTTTCAACACTTTTAGGCAGCTAGCTAACGTAAAGGAAAGAGTGGACGAGGAGCGGGACACACCATACATTCTACAGAGATGGGCGCTGTTGTTTCCCGGTGGAAGGTAACTATGCACGTTAAACGTTAAAGTCCCTAACAGTAACGTAAACTAGTTTAGCTATAATAATCCAATGTATTCTAGCAACCCTGGTTTATAAACGCAGATATCGACTCTGCCACTTGGGTATGCTTTTTGGCATTAGGTTGAGGTTTATAGCTACACTCCATTACATTGGTGTCAGAAGCGGGAACCCCAAACCTTCTGGCCTGAAGCCGAGCTCCATCGACTGTGCCACAAAAGCATGCTTAAGTGGCACAGTCGTTATCCAAGCTTATAAACCAGGGTCCCTACACAACTCCTCTAATATTCATATGTGAAAACATACTGAATTGTAATTGGATGCATTTTACCACCATACCATACTGTGTTATGATTGGTTAAGACCACCCAAATGGTTAGGTCATGGGCAGTTTGATCCTGGTTGGCGACATGTGAACATGCCAGTTATAGCTAGCTAATAAAGAGCTATGTTAAGAAATATCCTGTAGTACTGTATTTTATTATTTTGTACAAAGTGTGCAAAACAAGACAACTCCCTCTCAAAGAGCATGTCCTTGCGTTAGACCTCATAGGACGCCGTCTTACAGGAACGTGCTCACCAGTCAAGCACACACACTAGTGGATGCGAGCTCCGATCCCACTTCTGACACCAATGTAATGAAACAAGCAGGAAGTGCGTCTCGAGCCATCAACCTTCTTGCCTGAAGCCCAGCACGCCATTGATTGTGCAACAAAAGCATGCTCAAGTGGTAGTCGATCTCTGCGCTTATAAAACAGGGTTGAATAAATCTGGAGAAACCGACTACTCCACAGTCTAACTAGCTAGCTACCAACCCAATGCTCCCTTAGCATTTCAAGGTTTCAGTTTAAATTAACGTAATCAAGTAGCCTACATCACTGACTAGTCAACTGTACTGTCTGGCTAGTGTCAGAATGGAATTGAGGCAATGTTTTTGGCGTTTGAGGGCATGCATGATGTGTTGAAGTTAATGTTCATAATATCTATTAATTACCTTTTTTATCATTCGGAGAGAAAAAGCGTTGCATCCAGCACACACATCTGGTCGTAGCCATTTGTTTTGAGTGATTCAGAAGTAAATTGTATCTAATCTTCAAACAGGCTAAACCAACGACGGTGGAACTTCTAGAAGGCATTGACAAGGTAAGTATTAGGTTAAATGTTGCTATAAGCCCTGCTTTTCAACATTATATAGGCTACTAGTATTCAAAAAATTGTTTGCAGCACCAAGCTTCTCCCACAGTCCTGTCCATGAGCTTCATCTTGTATCTGTCTGTAATTATCAGTCAGGCAGTGATCTGTTTTGATCTTTTAGTGACAGGTACAGATGTCCACAACTCTGACTTTGGCCAGCACATTGGCTGTCAGATACTAGATACTAGGTTATACTTTTTAGAGAAGAATTAGAACGCTACATTAAACCCTTTTTAATTGTAGCATAAGGCTAGGAAATAGTCTGGCATTACCCAAGCATTCCATAATTCTTATAATCCAAGTATTACCTGTTATCTGTTATAAAATACTTGTCATGGCATTTTGTTGTCTTTTCAGGATATTAAGGACCTTGAGGAATTTAGAGCGAAGAATCAGAGATTGGAGAAGTTGTGGGTGGGAAGACTGCTTCTGTATTCATCTGTGCTTTATCTTATTACTTGCATAAGTGTTTACTTCTGCTATCTCCCCGAACAATGGACAGGACGCATCGTGATGACTTTGCCCTTATTTCTATTTCCTATATTGTAAGTATAGCCTACTCTGTCCACTGCCACACATAACCTTAAAGGGGCAATCTGGGATTCAAACAACAATGAAGTGGTGCTCTTTTTGTTGTTGTTGTTGGTAAACATGGGACTGGAGGAATGTACTCACTCTCAGATTCATGTTTTATAGCTATTCTGTGTTTGTTTGAAATTACATTATTTACAAACATCTGTGTATAACAAGCTTATATTTTGGTTTCTGTTAAGAAAGTTGTATTCTTCAAGAATCAATGGCTATATATCCTTTATTTAAAATTAAAACAATGTATGCACCAATCCCTGATTACCCCTTTAAGTATGTATACTATTATGTGCCTGCAGCCTCCTTTGTAAAGATGTTTGTTGGCAGTTCAAAAGTACCCCTGGCACATAAGTCAGAGAAGATGCCGAGCATCTACATATTTTCATTCACATGAAATCTTCCACGCACAGACATAGATTTTTATATTTGTTTAAATCAATAGTTTTTCTTATTCCACAACTGTACTGGTTTTGTGCATCTAATGCCAAAGTTACTTTTCAATATGTAGGCCTATACTACTCTTTCAGGTCATGTCCTGCCATGTAAAATTTCCACCACATAATCTTCAAAGTGAAGAATCTTCTGTTTTGTTCCATTGATCACAAAATGCTTTACCACAGAAAGTGATGCTCTCTCTGATCTGCTTTTCTGAGTAACTATTCAACAATGGAAGACTGTTTATGCTGCATTCTAATATTCCTGATTGTTTTTCAGAGTGTGGTTTATGAGGAAGCTGCTGTTATTCCTTTTCTCAAAGCGAACGGAAAGAAACAGTAAGGCTTCTCTTATTTTTATTCCATTTTTGTTGGCCCATCAACCACCCCCTTCTTTGGAGGACATTTTTGTTTTTACACATGTAGGATTCTCTTCTTTACATTAAGTTTATCTTATCTTGTTTTGAATTGCAAGTCTGTCCAATTGTAAATGTCCAATTGTTAAAAAAGAATGATAATACTAAAAATATTTATCAATATAAATGTCTCTTAAAATGCAAATGTTTGAAAATGCATGTGTTTCATGACAAATACTCAACGCATTCCTCGTCACTTTTGTTTCAGATGACAAACTAGAAGATTTAAAAGTTGAAAAAAGAAAAATTGTAAGTGTAGATTTTTATATTTTATTTCTTCCAATAATTTTATATAATTCAGGGCAGAGCTGGTTTCGTGGACACAAATTAATCCTAGTCCTGGCCTAAAAAACACGCTCAATGGAGAAACCAGCCCTTTAGTGTTTTGAAGTAAGCGTGTTATTGATCCAGAGCTGATATCTTAATGACACAATGCCTCTTTCCCTGATTGCCCTTTTAATACCCTAAATGTTTAATTGTGTCAGGAGCTCCTTGCACAACTCGCATGCGCTCTAACCTTTGAATCACATTGATGTAATTTGTGCTGATCTATGCATATTACACCCCTTTTTAGAATTTTGCGCCCCCCCATCTCCTACCCCTTTCCCTTAGTAGAGGGAGGCTCTTTGCTACAGCAGGCAGGCATTGAGTACAGGTGCCTCAAGCTTACAATGGAAGTCTCCTGCCTTCTTAGGAAGCCTTTTTTGTGCTCTTAGAGCACTTTGCAGTGAGCTAATTGCCAGTGCTAAGAAATAATCTAAAATCAATGCAGGCGAATTGGCAAAGAGACTGTGTTCCATAAAGCGCTCCCTTAACGATTCTCTGTAAATGTATAGCAGTAAGCATGGAGAGGATGTCATTTTCTGTCATGTCTAATAACTTCTAATAATTGTGGCTGATGGATTTTCACACCCCATTACTGATTTTGGTGCATGTTATTATATATCTTCTACTAGCTAACAATTAACAATGTTTGGTGTTGAATTACAAACCATATTGCTGGCTTGCAAAATCAGAATTTCCTTACATAGCAGTTTTGGTGTTCACACCGACGGGTCCCCTTCCTCACTCAGCCCCAGTTTTTTCTGCCACTGAGTACACATTTTCACTTACAACAAATTAAACCACTAGGATAATGTTATAAACGTAAAATTATTTTAAAATCCTGTTGTAAGGTATACATAGACACTATGATTTACTATTAGTGTTTATCATGTTATTGTATTTGTATTTATTATGGAACCCCATTAGCTGCTGCCAAAGCAGTAGCTACTCTTCCTTGGGTCCAGCAAAATTAAGGCAGTTTATACAGTTTTAAACATTTACAACATTTACAATACATTCACAGATTTCACAACACACTTTGTGCCCTCAGGTCCCTACTCCACCACTACCACATATCTACAGTACTAAATCCATGTGTATGTATAGCGCGTATGTTATTGTGTGTGTGTACGCGCACATGTGTCTATGCCAATGTTTGTGTTGCTTCACAGTCCCCGCTGTTCCATAAGGTGTTTTTTAATCTGTTTTTTAAATCTAATTTCACTGCTTGCGTCAGTTACTTGATGTGGAATAGAGTTCCATGTCGTCATGGCTCTAAGTAGTACTGTGTGCCTCCCATAGTCTGTTCTGGACTTGGGACTGTGAAGAGACCTCTTGTGGCATGTCTTTTGGGGTATGCGTGGGTGTCTGAGCTGTCTGCCAGTAGTTTAGACAGCTCGGTGCATTAAATATGTCAATACCTCTCATAAATAAAAGTAGTGATGAAGTCAATCTCTCTTCCACTTTCAGCCAGGAGAGATTGACATACATATTATTAATATTAGCTCTCTGTGTACCTCCAAGGACCAGCCGTGCTGCCCTGTTCTGAGCCAATTGCAATGTCTCTCTTTGTGGCACCTGACCACACGAGTGAACAGTAGTCCAGATGCGATTAACTAGATAGAGCCTGTAGGACTTGCCTTGTTGTTAGTGCTGTTAACAAGGCTAGTGCTTTTTTTTATGGACAGACTTCTTCCCATCCTAGCTACTGTTGTATCAATATGTTTTGACCATGACTGTTTTACAATCCACAGCTACTGGATTGCAGCTTCGTCATCTCAACTTGCTCAATTTCCACATTACTTATTACAATATTTAGTTGGGGTTTAGTGAATGATTTGTCCCAAATGTAATGCTTTTAGTTTTTTAAATATTTAGGATAAACTTATTCCTTGCCACCCATGTTAAGTATTGCAGCCATTTCAGTCGCTGTAGTAGCTGACATGTATAGTGTTGAGTCATCCGCATACATAGACACAATGGCTTTACTCAAAACCAGTGGCATGTCGTTAGTAAAGATTGAAAAAAGGGGTCTAGACAGCTGCCCTGTGGAATTCCTGATTCTACCTGGATTATGTTGGAGAGGCATCCATTAAAGAACACCCCCTGTGTTCTGTTAGACAGGTAACTCTTTATCCACAATATAGCAGGGATGTAGTCATAACACATCTTTTTCCAGCAGTAGACTCGGATCAATAATGTCAAAAGTTGCCAACTCAACTTGCTCAATTTCCACATTATTTATTACAAGATATAGTTGAGGTTTGCCACTCCTACTTAGTGAGGACGATGAGCACGTAGATGAGCTTCCCTTAGAAGGTTTCTGACAATTGTTGCGGAAATTCTTCGGTTTTGCAAAACCACAGTTTCATCAACTGTCCAGGTGGCTGGTCTCAGACAATCCCGCAGGTGAAGAAGCCAGATGATGTCCTGGCTGGCGTGGTTACATGTGGTCTGTGGTTGTGAGGCCGGTTGGATGTACTACTAAATTCTCTAAAATGACGTTGGAGGTGGCTTATGGTAGAGAAATGAACATTCAATTCTCTGGCAACAGCTGTGGTGGAAATTTCTGCATTCAGCAAGCGAATCACACGCTCCCTCAAACTGCACATTTTAGAGTAGCCTTTTATTGTCCCCAGCACAAGGTGCACTGATCATGCTGTTTAATCAGCTTTTTGATATGCCACACCTGTCAAGTGGATGGATTATCTTGGCAAAGTAGGAATGCTCCCCAATAGGGATGTAAACTAATTTGTGCACATTGGAGAGAAAAGCTTTTTTTTGTGTATGGAACATTTCTGGGATCTTCTTCTATTTCAGCTCATGAAACATGGGACCAACACTTTACATGTTGCATGTATATATTTTTCCAGTATATATGTATTTTAACTTGAAAGCTACCAAAATGTTTGTTGTTTACTGGTAATATACCCTCCCTTTGTATTCTTATGTTGTGCAGACAGTTCCTTAACTGATTTTATTTTTCAGTTGGAAGAGGTGATGGAGACTGAAACATACAAAAATGCCAAGTTAATTCTTGAGAGATTTGATCCTGAAGCAAATAAGAAAGTGGTAAGTACAGTATGTTTTTTGAACGAATGACTTAATCTGATATTTATTTCAATTATGAATTGTTCTGAGATTCTTATTTTATTTTGAAAGGAAATGGAATTCACGCCAATCAGGCCAGGTCAGATGACTCCTGGACCGGGCCAAGGTGAAGGCATCCTTTCTACATTAGTTGTTTTTGTATTCAAGCATAAAGCCAAAGATAGTAAAACTATAAATGCCTTACTTACCTTTTGATTGCTACCACATCATTTCTGTGGTTGACTAGGTTACATAGAATTGATCTGTTCATGTGCTCACGGTGTGAGCCTGAGCTGTCAGTCCTGTATAATTGATTACATTCAGGAGAGCAGTCACACACTTCTTTCTCTACGTTTAGTCAATGAACAAATAGGTTGACCATAATTGAGTGAGCGCTTGTGGGAATTGTTTATTCAATGCCCCTTGAGGACTTTCGTTCAATGAATGGGGGCGGCAGGTAGTCTTTTATGCTGCAAGGTTGGGCAAACTACGAGCCCAACCCTGTTTTTTCAGGGTGGGGGGCTTTATTAAGGGTTAAAAATATGTCCAGGCCTCTCTTGAATGTCTAAAACTTAATAGAAAGTATGTAGAAATGATAATGGGCCGACGTTAAATAACTGCACTTTTTCTGGCACAGAAATAGATTTTGACAAACAAATCAGATCAACAACAAAAACATTTTCGTCTCTGAATTTCAAAATCCCGATTTGGCCCTTGAGCCAAAAAGTCTGCCCACCCCTGCACTAGTGTATAAACCCTTATGTTATACTGGGAAATTGCATTTCCATAGCTAGAGCTGACAGTGAGAATCAACCACCTTTGCATAATAAAAATCTTTGTGAGAAGGTGGAGACGTTTAGTTAGACATTGATATGCAAATGCTGGCTGAAAAGTACCAGTAGCCCCACTTTGGCCCCAAGTGAGAGCAGGTCCGAAGGAGCCAATAGCCCAGTGAGACAAGGGTGCCGGCCTTCGTAGATGGAAACAGAAGAGCATGAACTTTCTGGGTAAAACACTGCGGTAAATTTAGCATGTAAATGTGCTATTACAGATGTGGGCCAGCAATCGGAATGTTGGCGTTTTGAACCCCTAATCAGACAGCAAAAATCTGGCATGATGTGAGTCGGCAACCAAGGGTTGCTGGTGTCAAATCCTAGATGCCATCTCCTGCCGTTGGGCCCTTGAGCATGGCAATAAAATGTCCCTGTACTTCAACCCACATTACCGTAGATATGCAAATTAAACAGAATGCCTTAACTCAGAACCATTTGTGTAGTGTCCTCATTTTGAGAAAGAATACCTTTTCTACATATCCCTCTTCTTCAGAACTCCGTCAACGCAACATAGCCTTGAGGCCCCCTGTCATGGGTGCTGGAACCACCCCTACGGGTCCCCTTCCTCGCTCAGCCCCAGGTGGGCCCCCAGGAGGACCCCCGGATAGAGGCCTGTCTGCCGCAGTCGCCCAGCAAACCATGATGAGGAGACCCCCTATGACACCCTGCACCCCTATCCCAGGCATGGGTGAGTAAAGATCTAATAGGATAGTTATTTGGCCTGTTTTGAATGAGAAATAATTATTTCACAGTTAACAGAATTGTACAAAAGTTCTTTAGCGCTTTCTGGTCCCCCTATATCTGGGTTTACCAAACTCTTGTGGCCCACGACCCTATTTTGATATCAGCAACTTCTAGGTGACCACACCATGTGAAAAAGGCAATGTAATCAAAGCAAGTTCAGTCTGACAGTATTTCAATCTGATGGAATCATCAGGGAAGATCATCAGGCAATAATTGTGTATGATCCTATGTGTAGAAAATAACAATCATTGCTAGAAAATATTTGTCTATTGTCTAATGAGAGTGGACCAAGTAATTTGGTGTCACTAAAGCGGAAAAGTGGAATAAACGAGTCAGGAGTAGGTTTTCTTGATTGAACACAGTTCTCTATTGAGAGATTTCTGACAATACAAACGCAATCAATGAGAATCTCCCAAGGAACAACTTACATCTTCTTTAGATCACACAGGAACACAAGACGACTATCTTTAATTAAACTATAACAACAATCACAGATTTGTCACCGTCTTAATTGATCTTCTTGGATAGCTCCCCTCTCTTGGTAGTCGTTCTACAGAGAGAATGTATCTTCCCTCTGTCTGCTGGTTCCATCCTCTCTCTTATAGGGGAAAGAGAATGTCATTAGTACCGTCAGCTGTGCTTAATTGCCTTTGGTTACCTTGTGTCACATGACTTGTTGGGCTACTATCTGTGAGCCCAGCCTGCCCTCTGGTGGCCCTTCCACACTACTTTCCATCTAAAAGGGGATTCAACTGATCTACACAACCTACTCAACATTTTCCAAATGAAACTTCCTCAATGAGCTTGACACCTTGATGAGCTCATTTCCTGACGATGGCTCACCACTCCTTGTACTCGGTGACTTCAACCTCCCGATGTCTGAATTTGTTTCTTTCCAACTGTTTCTTTCCCCTCTTTCCATCTTTTAACCTCACCCTTTCTCAGTCCCCTCCCACTCACAAGGCAGGCAATACGCTTGACCACATCTTTACTAGAGGCTGTTTGTTTCCTTTACTGTCTTGTCTCTCCTCCAACCCTATCCACTCAGCCCCTCCCAGATGGTTATGTGCCGTTGCAGTCTTCACTACTCTCTCCTATTCTCCTATTCTATCTTATCTCAGTTCTAGGCCCTCTCCTCTTCTCTCTGTACATTAAGTCACTCTGTCATATCCTCCCATGGAATCTCCTGTTATTGCTATGCGGGTGACACTAAACTACCCCCCCCCCCTTCTGACACCAAGGTGGTGACACCCATCTCTGCGTGTCTGGCAGATTTCTCAGCTTTAATGCTGGCCCACCACCTCAAGCTCAACCTCAATAAGACAAAGCTGCTCTTTCTCCTGGGGAAGGCCTGTCCGCTCCAAGACCTCTCCATCATGGTTGACAACTCCACTGTGTCCCCCTCCCAGAGTGTAAAGAATCTTGACGTGACCCTGGACAACACCTGTCGTTCAAATCAGTGACTCGCTCCAGCAGGTTTATGCTCTACAACATCTGTAGAGTATGACCCTACCTCACACAGGAAGCACAGCAGGTCCTAATCCAGGCGCTTGTTATCTCTCGTCTGAACGACTGCAACTCGCTGTTGGCCGAGCTCCCCGCTTGCGCCATCAAACCCCTGCAACTTATCCAGAACACTGCAGCCCTCCTGGTGTTCAACCGATCTTCCATGTCACCCCACTCCTCCCCATACTCCACTGGCTTCCAATCGAAGCACGCATCCACCACAAAACCATGGTACTTGCCTACGGAGCAGCAAGAGGGGGCTATTCTTAAATCTTACACCCCAATCCGGATAGTCCGTCCTGCTGCCTCTGGTCTCTTGGTCCTCCTATCCCTCAGCCAAGTCCACTCTTCTCTGTCCTGGTACCCCAATGGTGGAACCAGCTTCCCCTTGAAACTAGGGCACCAGAGACCCTGCCCATCTTCCGAACACAACAGGATGGCTATGTCTTTGAAGAGTATCTTAAATAATCCCACAGCGGCCCCCCCAAAAAAGGCCTTTCGTGAACAAACACTCGCACTTGCCTTTTTTCATCCCTTACTAAGTCTGACTTTGCTGATGAGGAAAATGTACTTGATATGTGGTATATGGTCATCCCAACCAGGGCTATGGCGGTCATTATATTTTGTCAGCCAGTGATTGTCTAGCAAATATCTGCCAGTCTCACGATAATTGACTGTTAATTAACAAACACATTTAGCATCTTCTGGCTTCAACGCATAGCCTACAAGCATCTGATGCAGACCTTTTGGAACATCTACATTTTAAGAAGTGTAATATACCATCACAAATCCATTATTTATTTTAGACAGGTCTAAAAAAAAAAAAGTAATCTATTTCATAAGGACAACTGTTCTTCTGTTAGGCCCTGATCTGGCTGTGGGCTACAGTAGTTAATTTAGCAGACAAGATTTGCTTAGAATTCTGTGGCATTATTTTATAGTGTGAAGAAGACAATTGAACATACAACCGCTTCACTTTGTCCACATTTTGTTACGTTACAGCCTTATTCTAACATGGATAAAAAAATTAAAAACGAAATCATCAATCTACACACAATACCATATAATGACAAAGAAAAAACAGGATATTAGACATTTTAGCAAATTTATTACAAATAAACTAATCGCATTTACGTAAGTATTCAGACCTTTTACTCAGTACCTTGTTGAAGCACCTTTGGCAACGATTCCAGCCTCGAGTCTTCTTGTGTATGACGCTATAAGCTTGGAACACCTGTATTTGGGGAGTTTCTCTCATTCTTCTCTGCAGATCCACTCAAGCTCTGTCAGGTTGGATGTGGAGCGTCTCTGCGCAGCTATCCTCTCCAGAGATTTTCGGTCGGTTTCAAGTCCGGGCTCAGGCTTATTTACATAAGAATTCAGACCCTTTGCTATGAGACTTGAAATTGAGCTCATGTGCATCCTGTTTCCATTGACCATCCTTGAGATGTTTCTTCAACTTGGAGTCCACCTGTAGTAAATATAATTGATTAGACAAGGCACACACCTGTCTATATAAGGTCCCACGGATGTCAGAGCAAAAACCAAGCCATGGGGTCGAAGGTATTGTCCGTAGAGCTCCGAGACAGGATTGTGTCGAGGCACAGATTTGGGGAAGGGTACCAAAACATTTCAGCTGCATTGAAGCTCCCCAAGAACACAAAGCATTCCATCATTCTTAAATGGAAGAAGTTTGGAACCACCAATAATCTTCCTAGCGCTGGCTGCCTGGCCAAACCAAGCAATTTGGGGCAAAGGGCCTTGGTCGGGGATTTGGAAAAAGTCAAGGGGTCTGAATACTTTCCGAATGCACTGTAGCTGAATAAAATTTAAAGTATATTTTCTCCAAGCGATTTGAGGGAGTGTGCACATGCGGCTATAGAAACAGGTACTCCTATATGCTTAATTTATAATTATTTATGTAACTTTAGTTGTGATACAAACATATTTTTTTATTTTAATACATACTACGGTTGCATGATGTGACTACTGATGATTTGAAAAAAATTGCATGGAAGGCATGAGCTCTGCTTTGTTTTTTACTCAGGCTGCAAACACTTCATCACTCTTAACCACTTGATAATGGCCGTTATGCCCCTTGGCTGAATATACTAGTTATAATTCCCTTCCCCCGGCTGCGTGCTCTGAAGCACCTCTCACATAGACCCAATCACGTGGCTGAAAGCTTTCTCACAGGCTACATGTGAAGGTAGATACACAGGGGACGCAACTGTGCATGTCCTTATCCAATTCCAACGCGGTAGGCAATACTGCTGTTGTAAAGAGAAGCAATGTGCTTAATATGTGGAAAGTTGAGGAATAAATATAGTAGGCCTAGCCTATAGGAAGCTGATGGGAACCTCTTTTTAATAGAGGCCATCACTCTGTTTTCTCAAGCAATTGCATAGCCTATAGAAATGTTTTGCAACATGAGCTCATAGGTTCTACATTTGCATTGATGTCAGAGTGATTTAGAGGGACAATAGAGTGCTGAGTACCAGGCAGTTAGCAAGTTTGGTAGGCTACTAATGATTATCAGCCGCATCAGAGCTGAAATAAGCCTAATTACCGTGGCTAAACAGTCACATGGAATTTGACTGCCGTCATGACTCCTGACCGCCAGGGTGGCGGTAATACGGTCACCATAATAGCCCTAGTCCCACTTAGCTATCTTAAGATGAATGCACTAACTGTAAGTCGCTCTGGATAAGAGCGTCGGCTAAATGACTGCAAATTTAGGAGATTAATTTAAATGAAACCATAATTTCACCTTTATTTAACCAGGTAGGCTAGTTGAGAACAAGTTCTCATTTGCAACTGCGACCGGGCCAAGATCAAGCGTAGCAATTCGACACATACAACAACACAGAGTTACACATGGAATAAACAAAACATACAGTAGAACAAAAGAAAACAAAAAGTCTATATACAGTGAGTGCAAATGAGGTAAGTTAAGGAAATAAATAGGCCATGGTGGCGAAGTAATTACAATATAGCAAATAAACACTGGAATGGTAGATTGGCAGAAGATGAATGTGCAGGTAGAGATACTGGGGTGCAAAGGAGCTAAATAAATAAATACCAGTATGGCGATGCGGTAGGTAGATGGCCTGTTTACAGATGGGCTATGTACAGGTGCAGTGATCTGTAAGCTGCACTGACAGCTGGTGCTTAAAGCTAGTGGGGGAGATATGAGTCTCAAGCTTCAGAGATCTTTGCAATTCGTTCCAGTCATGGGCAGCAGAGAACTGCAAGGAAAGACGACCAAAGGAGGAATTGGCTTTGGGGGTGACCAGTGAGATATATCTGTTGGAGCACGTGCTAGATATATCATAAAGAAGTCTTGATTGTGAAGGTCTTTAAACCCCTTGCTGTGGCACATCTAAATATGTTCAGAATGTAATATGTTCATACAAAATCAAAAATGTTGGGGGATGAGGTCCATTTGTTTGCAAAAGTAGTGGTTCTCATGATTTAAGAACAACTTAACCACTATGTAGCTTAACGGTTAAGAGCGTTGGGCCACTAACTGAAAAGGTTGGTGGTTTGAATCCCGGGCCGATTGAGCAAGGTACTTAACCCTAATTGGTCCTGTAAGTCGCTCTGAATAAGAGCGTCTGCTAAATTACATTTAAAAGAATATATTTAAAAAATCTCCTGTCTCTGCAAGTTCACTCCAATTTGATAGAGAGTGTCAAATAATTATTCAACCTCAGAGCTGCTTTTAAAGCATGTCTGGGATACATTTTCAGACCGGCATAGATCAGGGGAGGTTAAAATAATAATTGCAACAACGCTGTTACTGCAAGACTGTTTGCCATGTTGTCTTGCAGAATTACACAAATTAACTTTTTGGCCTATATTAACATCTTCAGGTTTGGGTCAAATCCAGTACAACACATCACTGAGTGAAACCCTTTGTATTTTCCTGTATTGTGGTGGCAGAATCATGTTTAAAATTATTTGTATTTTTTTTACATTTAACCTTTAACTAGGGGAGTCGGTTATAAACTATTTTTATTTGCAATGAAGGCCTACACCGGCCAAACCAGGACGATGCTGGGCCAATTGTGCGCCGCCCTATGGGACTCCCAATCACGACCGGTTGTGATACAGCCTGGATGTTATGGGTATGCTTGTCACTGGCAGGGACTTGGTTTGTCAGGATCAAATGAAATATTAAAATAGCAAAGCCCGGGTAAAAAGTTGGAGGAAAACATGCCTCAGTCCTCTGAATACTTTACCCTGGGATAGAGTTTTATCTTTCAGTGGAACAATTGCAAAAATTGTAATGCCACAGACACACCAGAATGGCTTTCCAAGAGGTGTTGAGGGTTCATGAGTGGTCCAGTCTCAGTCTTGTCTTAAATCTGCTTGATAATCAGAGACAAGGTTTGAATATCGCTGTACATCAATGGTTACCCTAAGAGTTGTACAAACTTGGTAGAATCTTATTCAAAATGATTTACAGCTGACAAATGTAATCCTTTTTCAAATGTTTTTATTTGAAGACAGCTAAATGTGAAAACTGCAAGAGATATGTAGACTTTCACTTAGCACTGTATGTAGCCCTCTAAGTTGCTTATGGGTTGTTAATGGATTCCAGTGTAGATTATTAAAATACTTGACCTTATTTTCTATGGCCTACACTTTTATGTATCCCAAATCTAAATGCCATATTATGCACTAAACAAGGGTGATTTATATTCTTACCTTTCAAGAGAAACCTGTTAAAAACTAGCCTGTGTAGTTTTTTTTAAGGCTGTAGTATTAAAATGTGTAGAAACTAAACTGAGCACTAATTGTCACTGTGTTCCTATGATGTGCTATAATGTTAGGTATGCACCCCCCAGGCCCACCCCTGGCTAGACCCGTCTTACCTCGAGACCGAGGTGCTGTGGACAGAGTCATCGAATACCTTGTGGGAGATGGCCCTCAGAACAGGTCTGTACTTCCGTCCAAAGCATTTCCAATGACCTCCATTACTGATGTGCTTCGTAGAGTACTATGCCTACAGTGAGCAGAGGATCGTATTCTCTGTTTGGCATCACTATTTTGTGCTCATCAGTTGTGACAGTCACTGTAACATACAGCTTTAAATGGTAGACCTTTACTGGAGTTCTTCTTTTAACAGTTTTGCATCTAGGCAACTTCAAGGTTGATCTCTTCTCACTGTTATGTATGCTCTTTTATCCCCAGATATGCCCTTATATGCCAGCAGTGCTTCTCCCATAATGGTATGGCATTAAAAGAGGAATTTGAATATATTGGTAAGATTTTGAGAAATACTGCTTCCTGTCACTACCCTTCAAACAATGCATTAACTTTGCCCTTCGGTACTTGGCTGCCAGCTTTGTATTTAGTATTTATTATGGATCTCCATTAGCTGCAGACAAGGCAGCAGGTACTCTTCCTGGGGTCCGGCAAAATTGAGGCAGTTATACAATTAAAAAAAAACATTACAATACATTCATAACATATTTCACAACACACTTTGTGCCCTCAGGCCCCTACTCCACTACCACATATCTACAACACAAAATCCATGTGTACGTGTGTGTATAGTGCGTATGTTATCATGTGTGTGTATGCCTGTCTTTGTGTTGCTTCACAGTCCCTGCTGTTCCATAATGTGTAGCTTTATCATTTAAAAAAATCTTGATTCTACTGCTTGCATCAGTTACCTGATGTGGAATACAGTTCCATGAAGTCATGGCTCAATGTAGTACTGCGCGCCTCCCATAGTCTGTTCTGGACTTGGACTGTGAAGAGACCTCTGGTGGCATGTCTTGTGGGGTATGCATGGGTGTCTGAGTTGTTTGCGAGTTTAAACAGACAGCTCAGTGCTTTCAACATATCAATACCTCTCACAAAAACAAGTCCATATCTCCTCCATTTTAAGCCAGGAGAGTTTGAAATGCATATGATTAATTTTAGCTCTCTGTACATCCGCACTGCCCTGTTCTGAGCCAATTGCAAAGTCCCTCTTCATGGCACCTGACCACACGAGTGAACAGTAGTCAAGGTGTGTTTAACGAGAGCCTGTAGGACCTTCCTTGTTGTTAGTGCTGTTAACAAGGCTAGTGCTTTTTTATGGACAGACTTCTTCCCATCCTAGCTACTGTTGTATCAATATGTTTTGACCATGGCAGTTTACTATCCACAGCTACTGGATTGCAGCTTCGTCATCTCAACTTGCTCAATTTCCACATGACTTATTACTAAATTTAGTTGGGGTTTAGTGAATGATTTGTCCCAAATGTAATGCTTTTAATTTTTTAAATATTTAGGATTAACTTATTCCTTGCCACCCATGTTAAGTATTGCAGCCATTTCAGTCGCTGTAGTAGCTGACATGTATAGTGTTGAGTCATCCGCATGACAATGGCTTTACTCAAAACCAGTGGCATGTCGTTAGTAAAGATTGAATAAAGGGGTCTAGACAGCTGCCTTGTGGAATTCCTGATTCTACCTGGATTATGTTGGAGAGGCATCCATTAAAGAACACCCCCTGTGTTCTGTTAGACAGGTAACTCTTTATCCACAATATAGCAGGGATGTAAAGCCATAACACATGGGTTTTTCCAGCAGTAGACTATGATCAATAATGTCAAAGGTTGCACTGAAGTCTAATAAAATAGCCCCCACAAACTTTTCATAATTTTTCTCAGCCAGTCATCAGTAATTTGTGAAAGTGCTGTGCTTGTTGAATGTCCTTGTGTTACGTTTTTTTCTAATATGCTGGTGCAACCAACTTTTTGTAACCAAAGTAGCTCAAGCTATGACATCGAAATAAGGTTAATCCATTGAGCAGATGCAGTTATGCATCTTCAACATGTCTTAAAAAAAAGTTGTGAGGCAATTGTTGAAGCACATGGCACCTTGCCTTTGAAATAATGTTACTTACATTATGACCGTTTAGCTTTCAGGTGTGCTTACTGTTACGTCCTGAACAATGCAAGGAAGACCCGACCTCAAGCTCCAAGACTCCCAGAATTTAGCTTTGAGCGGAGAATGCGCTCGGAATCACCCACCCCAGAAAAATCTGCAGCATCAGAGGCCACTGATGAGAGTGCACCCCCCTCTGGAGGTATAGTAACTAGAGTTACCTTTGAAAATGAACTAAGCATATATGTAGCACTTGGCCAAATCCAAGGGTCAAATGATCAGAGGAGAAGTGTATCCAAATGTATCAGTGTTGACATTAAGGTTTTTTTTTTTCTTAAGTTGTTTATTTTATTCAGGGCTCTAAATGAACAGGTTGTAAATTAACAGCATTGGTGCCCCCAACTTTAAAAATGTTGTTTAAATTTAAGAGGAACCAGAATTAAAAAATTTAAAAAATTGTCGATTGAGATATATCCTACATGAATTCTAGCAACTTCTGAAGCACATGTTGTGCCCCAGAAACTCATGTAACCCTGTTGATATAAATACAGTGGGGCAAAAAAGTATTTAGTCAGCCACCAATTGTGCAAATTCTCCCACTTAAAAAGATGAGGCCTGTAATTTTCATCATAGGTACACTTCAACTATGACAGACAAAATGTGAAAAAAAATCCAGAAAATCACATTGTAGGATTATTAATGAATTTATTTGCAAATTATGGTGGAAAATAAGTATTTGGTCAATAACAAAAGTTTATCTCAATACTTTGTCATTGCCAACAAAGGGTATATAACAGAGGTCAAATGTCTTCACAAGGTTTTCACACTGTTGCTGGTATTTTGGCCCATTCCTCCATGCAGATCTCCTCTAGAGCAGTGATGTTTTGAGGCTGTTGCTGGGCAACACGGACTTTCAACTCCCTCCAAAGATTTTCTATGGGGTTGAGATCTGGAGACTGGCTAGGCCACTCCAGGACCTCGAAATGCTTCTTACGAAGCCACTCCTTCGTTGCCTGGGCAGTGTGTTTGGGATCATTGTCATGCTGAAAGACCCAGCTACGTTTCATCTTCAGTGCTCTTGCTGATGGAAGGAGGTTTTCACTCAAAATCTCACAATACATGGCCCCATTCATTTTTTCCTTTACATGGATCAGTCGTCCTGGTCCCTTTGCAGAAAAACAACCCCAAACATGATGTTTCCACCCCCATGCGTCACAGTAGGTATGGCATTCTTTGTCCTCCAAACACGACGAGTTGAGTTTTTACCAAAAAGTTATATTTTGGTTTGATCTGACCATATGACATTCTCCCAATCTTCACACGTCTGGCACTGCAGGATTTGAGTCCCTGGCGGCGTAGTATGTTACTGATAGTAGGCTTTGTTACTTTGGTCCCAGCTCTCTGCAGGTCATTCACTAGGTCCCCCCGTGTGGTTCTGGGATTTTTGCTCACAGTTCATGTGATCATTTTGACCCCACGGGGTGAAGTCTTGCGTGGAGCCCCAAATCGAGGGAGATTATCAGTGGTCTTGTATGTCTTCACAGTTGATTTCCTCAAACCAAGCTGCTTACCTGTTGCAGATTCAGTCTTCCCAGCCTGGTGCAGGTCTACAATTTTGTTTCTGGTGTCCTTTGACAGCTCTTTGGTCTTGGCCATAGTGGAGTTTGGAGTGTGAGTGTTTGAGGTTATGGACAGGTGTCTTTTATACTGATAACAAGCTCAAATAGGTGCCATTAATACAGGTAACAAGTGGAGGACAGAGGAGCCTCTTAAAGAAGAAGTTATAAGTCTGTGAGCCAGAAATCTTGCTTGTTTGTTATTGACCAAATACTTATTTTCCACCATAATTTGCAAATAAATTCATAAGAAATCCTACAATGTGATTTTATGGATTTTTTTCCCCCCTCATTTTGTCTGTCATAGTTGAAGTGTACCTATGATGAAAATTACAGGCCTCTCTCATCTTTTTAAGTGGGAGAATTTGCACAATTGGTGGCTGACTAAATACTTTTTTGCCCCACTGTTCCTGTCATTGTAATTAGTCATTTGTGTAATATTAGGTTTTGACATTATGTAATAGCACTATTTTGCTATTTTTACTTCTCTGTAAAACATTTTGTCATTTATCAGATGCTCATCCAGAGCCTACATTTTTTCAGGAGTAAAATGTCCTTAATAGACATAATACATTGCATGGACTCACTCTGTGTGCAATAATAGTGTTTAACATGATTTTTGAATGACTACCTCATCTCTGTACCCCACACATACAATTATATAAGGTTCCTCTGTCAAGCAGGGAATTTCAAACACAGATTAAACCACAAAGACCAGGGAGCGAAGACCATGTCTCGCAAAGAAGGGCACCTATTGGTTAAAAAAAAAGCAAACATTGAATATCCCTTTGAGCATGGTGAAGTTGTTAATTGCATTTTGGATGCTTTATCAATACACCCAGTTACTACAAAGATATAGGCATCCTTCCTAAACTCATTTGCCAGGGAGGAAGGAAACTGCTCAGGGAGTCCAGTGGTGATTTTAAAATGGTTACGGACTTGAATGGTTGTGATGGGAGAACTCCTGAGGATGGGTCAACAACATTCTAGTTACTCCACAATACTAACCTAAATGACAGTGACCAACTTGGTTAGTCATGAATTCATACATCTTCAGGTCATTAAAACCACATGGTAAATGTAGCATAGTGTTTGCTGCTATAACAAACTCAATGATCAATTTAGCATTGTCGTCGTTTTGTGCATGTTTGTTTTATCCTAATATTTACCATTGCTTTATACTTTGTCTTTGAATAGCTGATCAAAGTGAAGACAGTGGTCCCAGTCATGTGGCTACCAGGGCGCCCACTGTATCTTTAGCAACTGCTTCATGGAGTTCAGTGCACAGTTTCGCCATTGTCCACCATCACCACAAAGGTCCCATCTTACCACAGCCTGGTGCTTTGCAGCCCCTTACAAATAATGATCTTAGTCCCACCAATCACGTACCCTGATTAAAGGCTATTTAAATTGACTTCCTGTGGCATCTGGCCCCATAATCATATCACAATCTTAATATGATCAAGCAACTAACAATCAGATTTGGGGTCAATTTATTTTTAATGCAGGAATTGAACTGAAATTTCCGTTTTACCCATCTGTCTGATATCACAGCTACACAAGCTATTGCATGGCATTACACAATGATGTTGATGCATTATTTCACGTTGGACCATCAAATGTCCATTGTACTGATCCCACTCTTTTGACCCAGAAAGTTGTTGATAATTAACTTAATTCTGGAGTAATGTAAAGCTTCAGTGTTCACAGATCAAGTCATTGTATATAATATTAGCAGGCTGGGCATGCTGCAAATTATCATTGTAGTGTAATTACACAAAGTTAGTGATTTAATGGTTTGACTGTTAAAATGATTTAACCCACTCACTCACCCCCCTTCTCTGATATTTTTGTGAATGTTTGATAATAGGCTGCTCTGACAGTTTGACAGTAATACTTTACAGTAAATATATTATAGTGGCTTATGAATGTGTGATTTGTACAAAGTGGCTCAGAGGCAGAGCGAGCGAGTCCTCTTATCAGAAACAAGCAAGTGGTAGATCTGTATGGTTAATGTAAGCTTTATAAATGTCTGTCTTTTGGTTGTAGATGAGAAGGAGCTGGAGGTCCCTTCTGATGAAGTGGAACCTGAAGTTGAAAAGGCCCAGTCTACAGAGGAGACCCCAGACGCCAACGTAGAGAACCCAGAGTCCGCAGAGACGGTACACACAGAAGAGGAGCCTGAGAGACCAGGAGAAAAGCAAGAAGTCCCCCAATTGGAAACAGAGTAGAAAACATTGAATTCCTACCCTCCCCTCTGTATATCAGCTGACATGGTGCAGTGTTTGTTTAAAAATCATGTGGTACCCAGCTCCTGGATTTACATAAGATGCTTGTAATGCACAATATTCTTTGGAAGTGAAGTAATAATCTAGAATTTACCACTTTTTTTCTCACTTAAACCATAACTTGGCAGATGTGAAAGAGCATTTCTTACATTGGCTTTGATTACATACTTGCCAAATCCACTTTTTCTTTTGAAAAGATACATTTGCCAAATGCACTGGTCCGGTCTGTCTTTCATGATTTGCTCTGATTGTGTTATTCATTAGGTTCACAATAAATAGTTAAGACATGTTTTACATTTATTTACAGTAGTTCTGGAAATATTTTAACTTGTTAAATCGTAAGCCTAGTTGGGCAAAACTTTTGTTTACAGAGTGAAAGTAGAATGAATTGAGATATTATTTATTCTGGCCAAGAAGCAGTTCCACATATCTTCTTTCAAGCCTGTGTTATGTTCAGCCATGAAGTAAATAAAATAATATATATTTTGTGTTGGAGCTTAATTTGTATGTCAGGTTTTCGGCACACCAAATCTTTGCAAATGCCTGTTTTTATTAGTATGTAGATGGCACGCCAAATAATGTTTTTTTTTAATAAAATAAAAGACGTGGTAGACTATTGTAACAAGACAAAGGGTGCTTCTATTTCATAATACTCTAGGTTAGACTGCAGTGCTTTGCAGGCAGTGTCATAGTGGGCAATTCCATACAAAATTGGCCCAAATATATTTATTATGTTTTGGTTCTTACTGACATGAAATTCGTGGGAAGGATGCTTGGCATACCTTTGACTTATGCAAAATGTTTATTGAGAACTATTAAGTTGGGGAATTTGTGACATTTAGGCCTTACCCAGGCCTTAAGACACTACAAAGATGAGTAAAATTGTGCTTAAGTCATAAGTTGCATGGACTCTGCAATAGACTATCTGCTGTAAAGACTGTTCTCATTGTGTAGAAACCAGGGTCTGGCCCCCAAAACAAAGTTCCTCTCATCATTATCCATACCGGAGCCATCTCCATCCTGGTACCTCCCAGCACACAAACACCAACTCATGCTATGGAATGCAGTCTTGTTAGGTTTATCACCGAAGGAATCGTAAATCTTCTGTCAGCATTAAGCCTCCAGAGGCCCAATCTAAGTTCACACAGACAATATAATTCTAAGAACCCCCTATTCTATTGCATAAAACAACCATTTGATGCAATAACAGCATAACAATCTTGTAATTTTGCTCTCATAAACATGATTTTTGAATGACTATCTCAACTCTGTATACCACACATACAATTTAATTGCACGGTCCCACAGTCGAGCAGTGAATTTCAACCACAAAGACAAGGAAGGTTTTACAATTCCTCGCAAAGAAAGGCACCCATCGGTAGATGGGTAAAAATTCAAAAGCTGACTTTGAATATCCCTGTGAGCATGGTGAAGCTATTAATTACACTTTAGATGGTGTGTAAATACACCCAGTCACTAAAGAATACAGGCGTCCATCCTAACTCAGTTGCTGGAGAGGCGAAGGGTGACTTTAAAACATTTAGAGTTTAATGGCTGTGTTAGGAGAAAAGTGAGGATAGATCAACAACATTGCAGCTACCTCAAAACACGAACCTGACGGATTGAAAAGAAGGAAGGCTGTACAGAATAAAATATTCCAAAACATGCATCCTGTTTGCAAAAAGGCACTAAAGTAAAACTGACAGAAATGTGGCAAATAAATTTACTTTATGCCCTGAATACAAAGCATTATGTTTGGGCAAATCCAACGCATCACTGAGTACCACTTCATATTTTCTATCATGGTGGTGGCTGAATCATGTTATGGGCATACTTGTCATCTGCAAGGACTAGGGAGTTTTTTTTAGGATAAAAAGAAATGGAATAGAGCAAAGCACAGGCAAAATCCTAGAGGAAAACCTGGTTCAGTCTGCTTTCCAACAGAAACTGACTAGGGTACCACACATCTCAAAATAGGGCTACTTAATGTTAGATATTATCTCTTACTTCAAAGGCAATTATAGTCAATGAACTGATCATAATCTTGATGTGATTGGCCTGACTGAAACTTGGCTAAAGCCTGATGAATTTACTGTGTTAAATGAGGCCTCACCTACTGGCTACACTAGTGACCATATCCCCCATGCATCCCGCAAAGGCGGAGGTGTTGCTAACATTTACGATAGCAAATTTAAATTTTGAGCTTCTCGTCATGAAATCTATGCAGCCTACTCAATCACTTTTTATAGCTACTGTTTACAGGCCTCCTGGGCCATATACAGCGTTCCTCATTGAGTTCCCTGAATTCCTATCGGACCTTGTAGTCATAGCAGATAATATTCACATTTTTGGTGACTTTAATATTCACATGGAAAAGTCCACAGACCCACTCCAAAAGGCTTTCGGAGCCATCATCGACTCAGTGGGTTTTGTCCAACATGTCTCTGGACCTACTCACTGTCACAGTCATATTCTGGACCTAGTTTTGTCCCATGGAATAAATGTTGTGGATCTTAATGTTTTTCCTCATAATCCTGGACTATCGGACCACTATCGGCTCAGACCCCAACCAAGGAACATCACAAGTCATGCTATAAATTCACAGACAACATAAAGATTCCTTGATGTCCTTCCAGACTCCCTCTGTCTAACCAAGGACGTCAGAGGAAAAAATCAGTTAACCACCTAACTGAGGAACTCAATTTAACCTTGCACAATACCCTAGATGCAGTTTCACCCCTAAAAACATTTCTAATAAGAAACTAGCTCCCCGGTATACAGAAAATACCCGAGCTCTGAAGCAAGCTTCCAGAAAATTGGAACGGAAATGGCGCCACACCAAACTGGAAGTCTTCTGACTAGCTTGGAAAGACAGTACCGTGCAGTATCGAAGAGCCCTTACTGTCACGAATCTCGCCGGAGTTGGTGCTTCTTCCTGTTCGGGCGGCGCTCGGCGGTCGTCGTAGCCGGCCTATTAGCTGCCATCGATTCCCTTTCCGTTTTTTTCTGTTTATTGGGTACACCTGTTTTGAGTTAGTGTTTGTTTATAGGCTAGTTAAGGGCACTAGGCCCGCTGGGTATTTGTGCGGGCTTGTTCTCTGTTATTTGGTGTATTAGTGTGATCTATATGTTTCCGGACAGTTTTAGTCCTTTGTATTTTTGGACGGGTTGTTTCATGCACCCTTGTGTTTCGCATGTCCGTGTCTCCACTGTCTTTGGAATAAAATATCCATGAACGGAATTACCTGCTCTCTGCGCTTGACTCCTCCACTCACCATTCATAGAAATCGTAACACTTACTGCTGCTCGATCATCCTATTTTTCCAACTTAAATTGAGGAAAATAAGAACAACCCAAAATGTATTTTTGATACTGTCGCAAAGCTAACTAAAAAGCAGCATTCCCCAAGAGAGGATGTCTTTCACTTCACTTCAGCGGCAACAAATTCATGAACTTCTTTGAGGAAAAGATCATGATTATTAGAAAGCAAATTATGGACTCGTTAAATCTGCGTATTCCTTCGAAGCTCAGTTGTCTTGAGTCTCCACAACTTTGCCAGGACCTAGGATCAAGAGAGACACTCAAGTGTTTTAGTACTATATCTCTTGACACAAATAATCATGGCCTCTAAACCTTCAAGCTGCATACTTGACCCTATTCCAACTAAATGCCTGAAAGAGCTGCTTTCTGTGCTTGGCCCTCCTATGTTGAACATAATAAATGGCTCTCTATCCACCGGATGTGTACCAGACTCACTAAAAGTGGCAGTAATAAAGCCTCTCTTGACAAAGCCAAACCTTGACCCAGAAAATATAAAAAACTATCGGCCTATATCGAATCATCCATTCGTCTCAAAAATGTTAGAAGAGGCTGTTGCGCAGCAACTCACTGTCTTCCTGAAGACAAACAATGTATACGGAATGCTTCAATCTGGTTTTAGACCCCATCATAGCACTGAGACTGCACTTGTAAAGGTGGTACATTACCTTTTAATGGCGTCAGACCGAGGCTCTGCATCTGTCCTCGTGCTCCTACACCTTAGTGCTGCTTCTGATACCATCGATCACCACATTCTTTTGGAGAGATTGGAAACCCATATTGGTCTACACGGACAAGTTCTGGCCTGGTTTAGATCTTATCTGTCGGAAAGATATCAGTTTGTCTCTGTGAATGGTTTGTCCTCTGACAAATCAACTGTAAATTTCGGTGTTCCTCAAGGTTCCATTTTAGGACAACTATTGTTTTCACTCTATATTTTACCTCTTGGGGATGTCATTCGAAAACATAATGTTAACCTTCACTGCTATGCGGATGACACACAGATGTACATTTCAATGAAACATGGTGAAGCCCAAAAATTGCCCCCGCTAGAAGCCTGTGTTTCAGACATAAGGAAGTGGATGGCTGCAAACTTTCTACTTTTAAACTCGGACAAAACAGAGATGCTTGTTCTAGGTCCCAAGAAACAAAGAGATCTTCTGTTGAATCTGATGGTTGTACTGTCGTCTCAAATAAAACTGTGAAGGACCTTGGCATTACTCTGAACCGTGATCTCTTTTGACGAACATATCAAGACTGTTTCAAGGACAGCTCTTTTCCATCTACGTAACATTGCAAAAATCAGAAACTTTCTGTCCAAAAATGATGCAGAAAAATGAATCCATGCTTTTGTTACTTCTTGGTTAGACTACTGCAATGCTCTACTTTCCGGTTACCCGGATAAAGCACAAAATAAACTTCAAATAAACTTGCTAGCCTCCCTACACTGGCTTCCTGTCAAGGGTTGATTTGAAGGTTTTACTGCTAACCTACAAAGCGTTACTTGGGCTTGCTCCTACTATCTCTCTGATTTGGTCCTGCCGTACATACCTTCACGTACGCTACGGTCACAAGACGCAGGCCTCCTAGTTATCCCTAGAATTTCTAAGCAAACAGCTGGAAGCAGGGCTTTCTCCTATAGAGCTCCATTTTTATGGAATGGTCTGCCTACCCATGTGAGAGACGTAAACTCGGTCTCAACCTTTAAGTCTTAACTGAAGACTCATCTCTTCAGTGGGTCAAATGATTGAGTGTAGTCTGGCCCAGGAGTGTGAAGGTGAACGGAAAGGCTCTGGAGCAACGAACCACCCTTGCTGTCTCTGCCTGGCCGGTTCCCCTCGTTCCACTGGGATTCTCTGCCTCTAACTCTATTACAGGGGCTGAGTCACTGGTTTACTGGTGCTCTTTCATGCCGTCCCTAGGAGGGGTGCGTCACTTGAGTGGGTTGAGTCACTGATGTGATCTTCCTGTCTGGGTTGGCGCCCCCCCCTTGGGTTGTGCCGTGGCGGAGATCTTTGTGGGTTATACTCGGCCTTGTCTCAGGATGGTAAGTTGGTGGTTGAAGATATCCCTCTAGTGGTGTGGGGGCTGTGCTTTGGCAAAGTGGGTGGGGTTATATCCTTCCTGTTTGGCCCTGTCCGTAGGTATCATCGGATGGGGCCACAGTATCTCCTGACCCCTCCTGTCTCGGCCTCCAGTATTTATGCTGCAGTAGTTTATGTGTCGGGGGGCTAGGATCAGTTTGTTATATCTGGAGTACTTCTCCTCTCTTATCCGGTGTCCTGTGTGAATTTAAGTATGCTCTCTCTAATTCTCTCTTTCTCTCTCTTGGAGGACCTGAGCCCTAGGACAATGCATCAGGACAACCTGGCATGATGACTCCTTGCTGTCCCCAGTCCACCTGTCCGTGCTGCTGCTCCAGTTTCAACTGTTCTGCCTGTGATTATTATTATTTGACCATGCTGCATTTATGCATTCATGAACATTTGAACATCTTGGCCATGTTTTGCTGTAATCTCCACCCAGCACAACCAGAAGAGGACTGGCCACCCCTCATAGCCTGGTTCCTCTCTAGGTTTCTTCCTAGGTTTTGGCCTTTCTAGGGAGTTTTTCCTATCCACTGTGCTTCTACACCTGCATTGCTTGCTGTTTGGGGTTTTAGGCTGGGTTTCTGTACAGCACTTTGAGATATCAGCTGATGTACGAAGGGATATATAAATTGATTTGATTTGATACCGGAGCGCCAAGTCTAGGTTCAAGAGGCTTCTAAACAGCTTCTACCCTCAAGCCATAAGAGTCCTGAAAACCTAATCAAATGGCTACCCAGACCCCCCCCTTCTTTTACACATCTGCTACTATCTGTTGTTATCATCTATTCATAGTCCCTTTAATAACTCTACCTACATGTACATACAGTTGAAGTCGGAAGTTTACATACTGTGGTGGTTCATTTCTGTATTATCAAATGAGGAGAGACAAACTTATCACACAAGTCAGAGTTATACTTAAACAGAATCTTTATTAGTGAGAGCTTTGCAATAGCAATGGTTGGTCGACAAATTACCGAATTCGCCCCGAGACAAAAGTACAAAGGTCTTTTATAGCCAAGATACACCCCTTTCAACATACATGAAGAACAGATATATAGAATTGGTCACACGGTTAAGATTCGTATGAAAGATACCTATAATACATAGCAGACAGTATCTGCTGTGTCAACAGTTTTCATTGTATAGAGACCAGTTTCTGGCCCTCTGACTCCAAACTGGAACCATCTCTCCCTGGTACGGTACAGAATAGAAACATTAACTCATGCTCTGGAATGCTCTTTGGGTTTTATCAAACAAAGATATTCCTTTCTCTGCTTTCTCTGTTGAATGAGTGGATTACTCAAATCGATGGCGCCAACTAAACAGACTTTTTGGGATATAAAGAAGGATTTTATATAAAAAACGGCACTACATGTTATAGCTGGGACCCTTTGGATGACAAATCAGAGGAAGATTTTCAAAAAGTAAGTGAATATTTAATCGCTACTTGTGAATTTATGAAACCTGTGCCAGTGGAAAAATATTTTGATGTTGGGCGCCGTCCTCAAAAAATTGCATTGGCATGCTTTTGCTGTAATGGCTACTGTAAATCAGACAGTGCAGTTAGATTAACAAGAATTTAAGCTTTGACCGATATAAAACACTTCTATGTACCTAAATGTTTTATATCCATAATTTTAAATAATGATTTATTTGATTTGCTGGCCCTCAGGGATGCCTAGCCCTAAGCAGTTTTAAAAAGTAATGATATTTTGGACATTTTGTTTCCCTTTAACTTAGAGTGAGTGAGAAAAAGGCAATTCTTGAACATGGGGTGAGACATTATCACTAATTTGTAAATAAATCCAGTTTGTTATTTAGAATTATTTATTTCTGGAGAAACCTAACTTGATTACAGAATAAAAAACAGTACATCCTGCCAGCACTCCCACAAGTGAGCATCTCAGGCAGAGAATGACACATGGAAGAGAGCGAGGAACGAGATGGGAGTAACAATCCAGGATCATTTGCTCTGAGACTGGCAAAATAATGTAATGAAACAAGCAAGGAGCAGGTTCTGAACCCTCAACATTTTAGCCCGAAGTCCAGCACGCGAAGTCTGAAGGCTGTGCCCAAATGTATTCATTGGGGTTGGGTAAAAACACTTTATCATTTAGAATCTTTAACATGTGGAAAGGGGAAAAAGTATTAGTATTGTTTTTTCACAGGCATAGCAGGATGGGCTTTTAGATGAACAGTAGACTATTCAACCTTTACAAAAGAAATGACTAATAGCCAAGCTAGGTGTGAACCCCCCCAAGCCCCAACTTGAGCTAGGTTTGACCCCCCAACTTGCAAAAAATAATTTGTATCTATCTTTCCACATCTAGCTACACACGTATCTACCTACACACGGTTGATATTCTGAAAAAACAATATATACAGTTGAAGTCGGACGTTTACATACACTTAGGTTGGAGTCATTAAAACTTGTTTTTCAACCACTCCACAAATGTCTTGTTAACAAACTATAGTTTTGGCAAGCCGGTTAGGACATCTATTTTGTGCATGAGACAAGTAATTTTTCCAACAATTGTTTACAGACAGATTATTTCACTTATAATTCACTGTATCACAATTCAAAATTGGTCAGAAGTTTACATACACTAAGTTGAATGTGCCTTTAAAAACCTTGGAAAATTCCAGAAAATGCTTCTGACCACGTTCATCTGTACAAACAAAAGTACGCAAGTATAAACACCATGGGACCACGCAGCCATCATACCGCTCAGGAAGGAGATGTGTTTTGTCTCCTAGAGATGAGCGTACTTTGGTGCGAAAAGTGCAAATCAATCCCAGAACAACAGCAAAGAAGCTTGTGAAGATGCTGGAGGAAACATGTACAAAAGTATCTATATCCACAGTAAAACGAGTCCTATATCGACATACACTTAAAGGCAGCTTGTTAAAGGAATTTGATTCCTATATGTTTATTAACCAATTCAATTAATACACTGGATGTATTTCACCAATTTCTAAGAATTTGTAAGATACTTATTTGCATAAAATGGACAGAGACCAGTCTCAAAATCAATCAATAGCGTTTATTCTCGAGAGTACTGATCATGGTACAATTTACAAGAGGTTATAAACTAAAAATGACGTCATAGGTTTTAAACTGTCCCTCCTCCACTCCGATACAATGGCAGTATAGTTCACAAGACTTCCCACATCGTCCACCACCTGTTAGATAATTTACTACCAGCCTAAGGTCTCTCCTCTCCCGGTGTAGATAAGATGTCCCGTAAGGAACACAGCATTCTAGCCAGTCTGACGATAGCTTCATTCGTTTCTACCAAGGAACAGACAGTCTTTGTTCTAATTCTTGATTATAATTACACACATTATATTCAGTATTATGATTATAATAAGATTCATACATCCATACAGTAACGTAATAGTATTCTGTTTAGTCATAGTTCTAATTGAGTCATTATTGATAAAAAGCCCTTAACACCTCTCAACAAGGAGGAAGCCACTGCTCCAAAACCGACATAAAAAAGCCAGACTAAAGTTTGCAACTGCACATGGGGACAAATATCATACTTTTTGGAGAAATGTCCTCTGGTCTGATGAAACAAAAATAGAACTGTTTGGCAATAATGACCATCGTTATGTTTGGAGGAAAAAGGGGGAAGGCTAGCAAGCCGAAGAACACCATCCCAACTGTGAAGCATGGGGGTGGCAGCATCATGTTGTGGGGGTGCTTTGCTACAGGAGAGACTGATGCACTTCACAATATAGATGGCAGCATGAGAATGGAAAATTATGTGGATATATTGAAACAACATCTCAAGACACTCAAGACATTCCAGTCAGGAAGTTAAGCTTGGTCGTAAATGGGTCTTCCAAATGGACAAGGACCCCAAGCATACTTCCAAAGTTGTGGCAAAATGGCTTAAGGACAACAAAGTCAAGGTATTGGAGTGGCCAATAGCAGAACTAAAAAAGCATGTGCGAGCAAGGAGGCCTAGAAACCTGACTCAGTTACACCAGCTCTGTCCCGAGGAATAGGCCATAATTCACCCAATTTATTGTGGGAAGCTTGTGGAAGGCTACCCAAAATGTTTGACCCAAGTTAAACAATTTAAAGGCAATGCTACCAAATACTAATTGAGTGTATGTAAACTTCTGACACACTGGGAATGTGATGAAAGAAATAAAAGCTGAAATAATTAATTCTCTCTACTATTATTCTAAGACAGGGAATTTTTACTTGGATTATATGTCAGGAATTGTGAAAAACTGAGTTTAAATGTATGTATCTAAACTTCCGACTTCAACTGTATATATATATATATATATATATATATAGCATCTCGGTGCAAGAGCATTTACTACAGTCCCTGGTTCGAATTCAGGGCGACACACAACTGGCTATGCGTCATCCAGGTTTGGCCGGGGGTAGAAGTGAGAAGCACTCCCTGTCCTCCCCCAACATTATGGATGCCGTGAGAAATACTCCCTGCCCTCTCCCAAACCTCTCAGTGGCCCCCAGCCAACACAGTCTGTGTTTAAGATACTATAGACATTTTGTACTTTCAGCCGATAAAAAACACATATATGTACCGACATTTGTTGTTTCTCTACAATCTGCGATCTTGACACAAGGCACTGCATGATTTACAACTGTCCAGTTGATGGGACGCCAATCCCTAAGAAGATTTATTAATGATGGTGTTGAAGTTGTGCTTGGCCATCCAGTCATGGGTGAACAGGGAGTACAGGAGGGGACTGAGCATGCACACCTGAGGGACCCCGTGTTGAGGATCAGTGTGGCAGATGTGTTGTTACCTACCCCTACCACCTGGGGCGGCCCGTCAGGATGTCCATGATCCAGTTGCAGTGTTTAGTCCCAGGGTCCTTAGCTTCGTGATGAGCTTTGAGGGCACTATGGTGTTGAACGCTGAGCTGTAGTCAACGAATAGCATTGTCACGTAGGTGTTCCTTTTGTCCAGTTGGGAAAGGGCAGTGTGGAGTGCAATAGAGATTGCGTCATCTGTGGATCTGTTGGGGCGGTATGCAAGTGGGTCTAGGGTTTCTGGGATAATGGTGTTGATGTGAGCCATGACCAGCCTTTCAAAGCTCTTCATGGTTACAGACATGAGTTCTTGGCATTTAGGCAGGTTACCTAGCTGTTCTTGGGCACAGGGACTATGGTGGTCTGCTTGAAACATGTTGGTATTACAGACTCGGTCAGGGAGAGGTTGAAAATGTCAGTGAAGACACTTGCTCGTTGGTCAGCGCATACTTGGTGTACTGGTAATCTGACTGGCCCTGCGGCTATGTGAATGTTGACCTGTTTAAAGGTCATACTCACATCAGCTATGGAGAGCGTGATTACACAGCCGTCAGGAACAGCTGGTGCTCTCATGCATACTTCAGTGTTACTTGCCTCGATGCGCGCATAGACGTCATTTAGTTCATCTGGTAGGCTTATGTTTCCCTGCATTGAAGTTCCCGGCTCTGGATGAGCATTTTCTTGTTTGGTTATGGCCTAATCAGGAGTAGGCCTAGTGGTATTCTATAAATGCATGTAGCAATGGTAACCATACTGATAGAAAATAGAACGTAAGGGGTACATACAACATTTATTATTATTATTATTATTTCTCACTAATCCAAATTTACAGTAGAGCTGTAGGCTAGCAAACAACACTGTGACTTAACGTATCTTAACGTATCTTAAATCTGCAAAATTAGGATTTTCTGAAATTGAGGCCACAAATGCTAAAATCAAATCTTTAATAATATCACTGTAGTAAATTATTTGTAATCATTTTTTCACAATGTTATTTCCCTTCATTTAAACTGAATAAAACCTTGTGATACTTCGGATTTAGACTCACCAAACTATTAATGGAATCCTCAAATGTATGACATTCTAAAAGGGTGAGATTAGCTAATAATTTTCTTTAATATAGACCCCTCCCTCGATAAGTTTCCCACTGGGGAGAATGCTCAAGGTCCTTGTATGCCTTTGTAATCAGTTATTTTTAAGGTGGTAACACCAATTGCATAAAACTGAGACATACATTATACTACTAAAATGTTTTGTATTTTAATAGCCTTTGAAGTATATATGGTATAGATCAATAAAAACAATCAATCACCTAACCAAACCTACATGTAAATATTACCTTAATCAATCACCCCAACAACCTTGTACACTGTACTCATTATTGTTATTTTATTGTGTTACTATTTTATTTTTTATCTATTTGTTAATTTTGTTACTTTTTAACTCCGTTATTGGGAAAGGGATCGTAAGTAAGCGTTTCACAGTAAAGTCTACACTTGTTGCATTTGGTGCATGTGACAAATACAATTTTATTTTATTTTGTTTGGATAGGCTGTGTTGATTGAAAAGCAATTTATGTAAGAATGCCTTTTTTATCAAAAACGAAAAGTGTCAAGTATTCCTGCAAAATTATTTTCTATCTACAAATGTAACTTTCTGGAATTTGCTGGTGCAGACATACTGCAGCCCACAGGACCTCCGTCAGTGTGACTTTATTGCTCTCCTCTGAGTCAGACTTAGGGCGTAGCTGCAGACTGAACCAGTAAAAGCATCCAATTCCAATCACTGTCACATAAGACAAATATAATACATGTTTAAAAACCAAGCAACCTCATTTCCATGAATGTACAAAATTAAATTAGCGATTTATCAAATCACTGTTATAGATTCCTTACAAATCATTGTAGAGTATGATGAAGGTCATAAATCCTCCCATTTACAGTTTATCTCCAAACAGACGTTGGCACCTCCCCATCTGTCTGTTTATGAATAATGTGCAATACCAGTCAAAGGTTTGGACACACTTACTCATTCAAGGGTTTTTTCTTTATTTATTTGTTTACAAATTTCTACATTGTAGAATAATAGTGATGACATCAAAACTATGAAATAACACAAATGGAATCATGTAGTAACCAAAGAAGTGTGAAACAAATCAAAATATATTTTATATTTTATATCCTTCAAAGTAGCCACCCTTTACCTCATATGTTATTGTGTGTGTGTGTGTGTGTGTGTGTGTGTGTGTGTGTGTGTGTGTGTGTGTGTGTGTGTGTGTGTGTGTGTGTGTGTGTGTGTGTGTGTGTGTGTGTGTGTGTGTGTGTGTGTGTGTGCCAATGTTTGTGTTTCTTCACAGTCCCCGCTGTTCCATAAGGTGTTTTTTAAATGTTTTTTAAAACAAATGTTACTGCTTGTGTCAGTTACTTGATGTCCATGTAGTTATGGCTCTATGTAGTACTGTGTGCCTCCCATAGTCTGTTCTGGACTTGGGAACTGTGAAGAGACCTCTGGTGGCATGTTTTGTGGGGTATGCATGGGTGTCCGAGCTGTGTGCCAGTAGTTTAGACAGACAGCTCGGTACATTCAACATGTCAATACCTCTCATAGATAAAAGTAGTGATGAAGTCAATCTCTCACTTTCAGTCAGGAGAGATTGACATGCATATTATTAATATTAGCTCTCTGTGAACATCCAAGGGCCAGCCGTGCTGCCTTGTTCTGAGCCAATTGCAATTTTCCTTTTTTTATGGCATCGACACGACTGAACAGTAGTCAAGGTGAGCCAAAACTAAGGCCTGTAGGACCTGCCTTGTTGATAATGTTGTTAAGAAGGCAGAGCATCGCTTTATAATAGACAGACTTCTTCCCATCTCAGCTACTACTGCATCAATATGTTTTGACCATGACAGTTTACAATCTAGGGTTACTCCAATTAGTTTAGTCATCTCAACATGCTCAATTTACACATGATTTATTACAAGATTTAGTTGATGTTAAGGTTTTAGTGGGTGTTTTGTTCAAAATACAATGCTTTTAGTTTTAGAAATATTTAGGGCTAACTTATTCCTTGCCACCCATTCTGAAACTAACTGCAGCTCCTTGTTGAGTGTTGCAGGCATTTCAGTCGCAGTAGTAGCTGACTTGTATAGTGTTGAGTCATCCGCATACATACAGTTGAAGTTGGAAGTTTCCATACACCTTAGACCAACACATTTAAACACAGTTTTTCACAATTCCTGACATTTAATCCTCGAAAAATTCCCTGTCTCAGGTCAGTTAGGATCACCACTTTGTTTATATAGCCCTTCGTACATTAGCTGATATCTCAAAGTGCTGTACAGAAAACAAGCCTAAAACCCCAAACAGGAAGCAATGCAGGTGTAGAAGCACGGTGGCTAGGAAAAACTCCCTAGAAAGGCCCAAACCTAGGAAGAAACCTAGAGAGGAACCAGGCTATGCGGGGTGGCCAGTCCTCTTCTGGCTGTGCCGGGTGGAGATTATAACAGAACATGGCCAAGATGTTCAAATGTTCATAAATGACCAGCATGATCAAATAATAATAATCACAGGCAGAACAGTTGAAACTGGAGCAGCAGCACGGCTCGGTGGACTGGAGACAGCAAGGAGTCATCATGTCACGTAGTCCTGAGGCATCGTCCTAGGGCTCAGGTCCTCCGAGAGAGAGAAAGAAAGAGAGAAAGAGAGAGAGAATTAGAGAGAGCATACTTAAATTCACACAGGACACCGGATAGGACAGGAGAAGTACTCCAGATATAAGAAACTGACCCTAGCCCCCCGACACAAACTACTGCAGCATAAATACTGGAGGCTGAGACAGGAGGGGTCTAATATTAATAATAGTAGAGAGATGTCATGCTGTGACCATAGAGAGCCTGTTATTCTCTATGTTGGTTAGGTCGGAGTGTGACTAGGGTGGGTCATCTAGGTAATTATATATCTATGGTATGATTCCCAGAGGCAGCTGTTTATCGTTGTCTCTGATTGGGGATCATATTTAGGCAGCCATTTCCCCTTTTTGTGCTTTGTGGGATCTTGACTATGTTTGTGTGTAGTTGCTTGCACTGCATGTAGCTTCACATTTTGTTTATTAGCTTTACTGTTTTTGTGCTTTAAGTTTCTCTTCTAAGTAAAAGGATGGAAACATACCACGCTGCATCTTGGTCCACTCATTTCAACGAGCGTGACAGAAGATCCCACCACAAACGGACCAAGCAGCGTGGCAGGAGGAGAAAACATCCTGGACATGGGAGGAGATATTGGCAGGAGACGAAAGCCTTTCATGGAAGCAGATGCAGGAGGCAGCAAAGGAGGATCAACCGCGACTCGGAAGTTCACGACCACGACGGAAGCCTGAGAGGCTTGGTCGGCGAAGCCGAGGTGCGAGTCTGAAAGCGAAGAGGAATATTGGGATAGACTGAGCGAGGAGTTGAGGGGAGTGATGAGGTAGAGTGGATGTTTTGGTATCTGGAGCAAGACAGTCGCCGTGAGGAGCGTGGGACCAGCACCATGTTTTGGGGAGATACGCAATGTGTCTCCAGTGCGCATCCACAGCCCGGTGCATTCTGTGCCAGCTCCTCGCACTTGCCTTGCGAAAGTGAGCATCCAGCCAGGATGGGTGGTGCCGTCTCAGCGTTACTGGTCTCCAGTACGCCTCCTCGGTCCAGGATATCCGCGCCGGCTCTACGCAATGTGTCGCCAGTGCGCCTTCACAGCCCAGTACGTCCTGTGCCAGGGCCCCGCACTTGCCGGGACGCGTTGTGCCAGCTCTACGCTCCAGACCTCCAGTGTGCCTCCACGGCCCAGTATATCCTGCGCCGGCCATGCATACATTTTACATTTACATTTAAGTCATTTAGCAGACGCTCTTATCCAGAGCGACTTACAAATTGGTGCATTCACCTTATGACATCCAGTGGAACAGCCACTTTACAATAGTGCATCTAAATCTTTTAAGGGGGGTGAGAAGGATTACTTTATCCTATCCTAGGTATTCCTTAAAGAGGTGGGGTTTCAGGTGTCTCCGGAAGGTGGTGATTGACTCCGCTGTCCTGGCGTCGTGAGGGAGTGTGTTCCACCATTGGGGAGCCAGAGCAGCGAACAGTTTTGACTGGGCTGAGTGGGAACTGTACTTCCTCAGTGGTAGGGAGGCGAGCAGGCCAGAGGTGGATGAACGCAGTGCCCTTGTTTGGGTGTAGGGCCTGATCAGAGCCTGGAGGTACTGAGGTGCCGTTCCCCTCACAGCTCCGTAGGCAAGCACCATGGTCTTGTAGCGGATGCGAGCTTCAACTGGAAGCCAGTGGAGAGAGCGGAGGAGCGGGGTGACGTGAGAGAACTTGGGAAGGTTGAACACCAGACGGGCTGCGGCGTTCTGGATGAGTTGTAGGGGTTTAATGGCACAGGCAGGGAGCCCAGCCAACAGCGAGTTGCAGTAATCCAGACGGGAGATGACAAGTGCCTGGATTAGGACCTGCGCCGCTTCCTGTGTGAGGCAGGGTCGTACTCTGCGGATGTTGTAGAGCATGAACCTACAGGAACGGGCCACCGCCTTGATGTTAGTTGAGAACGACAGGGTGTTGTCCAGGATCACGCCAAGGTTCTTAGCGCTCTGGGAGGAGGACACAATGGAGTTGTCAACCGTGATGGCGAGATCATGGAACGGGCAGTCCTTCCCGGGAGGAAGAGCAGCTCCGTCTTGCCGAGGTTCAGCTTGAGGTGGTGATCCGTCATCCACACTGATATGTCTGCCAGACATGCAGAGATGCGATTCGCCACCTGGTCATCAGAAGGGGAAAGGAGAAGATTAATTGTGTGTCGTCTGCATAGCAATGATAGGAGAGACCATGTGAGGTTATGACAGAGCCAAGTGACTTGGTGTATAGCGAGAATAGGAGAGGGCCTAGAACAGAGCCCTGGGGGACACCAGTGGTGAGAGCGCGTGGTGAGGAGACAGATTCTCGCCACGCCACCTGGTAGGAGCGACCTGTCAGGTAGGACGCAATCCAAGCGTGGGCCGCGCCGGAGATGCCCAACTCGGAGAGGGTGGAGAGGAGGATCTGATGGTTCACAGTATCGAAGGCAGCCGATAGGTCTAGAAGGATGAGAGCAGAGGAGAGAGAGTTAGCTTTAGCAGTGCGGAGCGCCTCCGTGATACAGAGAAGAGCAGTCTCAGTTGAATGACTAGTCTTGAAACCTGACTGATTTGGATCAAGAAGGTCATTCTGAGAGAGATAGCGGGAGAGCTGGCCAAGGACGGCACGTTCAAGAGTTTTGGAGAGAAAAGAAAGAAGGGATACTGGTCTGTAGTTGTTGACATCGGAGGGATCGAGTGTAGGTTTTTTCAGAAGGGTGCAACTCTCGCTCTCTTGAAGACGGAAGGGACGTAGCCAGCGGTCAGGGATGAGTTGATGAGCGAGGTGAGGTAAGGGAGAAGGTCTCCGGAAATGGTCTGGAGAAGAGAGGAGGGGATAGGGTCGAGCGGGCAGGTTGTTGGGCGGCCGGCCGTCACAAGACGCGAGATTTCATCTGGGAGAGAGGGGAGAAAGAGGTCAGAGCACAGGGTAGGGCAGTGTGAGCAGAACCAGCGGTGTCGTTTGACTTAGCAACGAGGATCGGATGTCGTCGACCTTCTTTTCAAAATGGTTGACGAAGTCATCTGCAGAGAGGGGAGGAGGGGGGAGGAGGATTCAGGAGGGAGGAGAAGGTGGCAAAGAGCTTCCTAGGGTTAGAGGCAGATGCTTGGAATTTAGAGTGGTAGAAAGTGGCTTTAGCAGCAGAGACAGAGGAGGAAAATGTAGAGAGGAGGGAGCGAAAGGATGCCAGGTCCGCAGGGAGGCGAGTTTTCCTCCATTTCCGCTCGGCTGCCCGGAGCCCTGTTCTGTGAGTTCGCAATGAGTCGTCGAGCCACGGAGCGGGAGGGGAGGACCGAGCCGGCCTGGAAGATAGGGGACATAGAGAGTCAAAGGATGCAGAAAGGGAGGAGAGGAGGGTTGAGGAGGCAGAATCAGGAGATAGGTTGGAGAAGGTTTGAGCAGAGGGAAGAGATGATAGGATGGAAGAGGAGAGAGTAGCGGGGGAGAGAGAGCGAAGGTTGGGACGGCGCGATACCATCCGAGTAGGGGCAGTGTGGGAAGTGTTGGATGAGAGCGAGAGGGAAAAGGATACAAGGTAGTGGTCGGAGACTTGGAGGGGAGTTGCAATGAGGTTAGTGGAAGAACAGCATCTAGTAAAGATGAGGTCGAGCGTATTGCCTGCCTTGTGAGTAGGGGGGAAGGTGAGAGGGTGAGGTCAAAGAGGAAAGGAGTGGAAAGAAGGAGGCAGAGAGGAATGAGTCAAAGGTAGACGTGGGGAGGTTAAAGTCACCCAGAACTGTGAGAGGTGAGCCGTCCTCAGGAAAGGAGCTTATCAAGACATCAAGCTCATTGATGAACTCTCCGAGGGGACCTGGAGGGCGATAAATGATAAGGATGTTAAGCTTGAAAGGGCTGGTAACTGTGACAGCATGAAATTCAAAGGAGGCGATAGACAGATGGGTAAGGGGAGAAAGAGAGAATGACCACTTGGGAGAGATGAGGATCCCGGTGCCACCACCCCGCTGACCAGAAGCTCTCGGGGTGTGCGAGAACACGTGGGAGGACGAAAGAGAGCAGTAGGAGTAGCAGTGTTATCTGTGGTGATCCATGTTTCCGTCAGTGCCAAGAAGTCAAGGGACTGGAGGGAGGCATAGGCTGAGATGAACTCTGCCTTGTTGGCCGCAGATCGGCAGTTCCAGAGGCTACCGGAGACCTGGAACTCCACGTGGGTCGTGCGCGCTGGGACCACCAAATTAGGGTGGCCGCGGCCACGCGGTGTGGAGCGTTTGTATGGTCTGTGCAGAGGAGATAACAGGGATAGACAGACACATAGTTGACAGGCTACAGAAGAGGCTACGCTAATGCAAGGAGATTGAATGACAAGTGGACTACACGTCTCGAATGTTCAGAAAGTTAAGCTTACGTAGCAAGAATCTTATTGACTAAAATGATTCAAATGATACAGTACTGCTAAAGTAGGCTAGCTGGCAGTGGCTGCGTTGTTGACTTTGTAGGCTAGCTGGCAGTGGCTGCGTTGTTGACACTACACTAATCAAGTCGTTCCGTTGAGTGTAATAGTTTCTACAGTGCTGCTATTCGGGGCTAGCTGGCTAGCTAGCAGTGTTGATTACGTTACGTTGCGTTAAAAGAACGACAATAGCTGGCTAGCTAACCTAGAAAATCGCTCTAGACTACACAATTATCTTTGATACACAGACGGCTATGTAGCTAGCTATGTAGCTAGCTACGATCAAACAAATCAAACCGTTGTGCTGTAATGAAATGAAATGAAAATGTGATACTACCTGTGGAGCGAAGCGGAATGCGACCAGGTTGTTGAGTGCGGAAGTTCTATTCAGTAGACGTTGGCTAGCTGTTGGCTAGCTAGCAGTGTCTCCTACGTTAAGGACGACAAATAGCTGGCTAGCTAACCTCGGTAAATTAAGATAATCACTCTAAGACTACACGCTCTAAACTACACAATTATCTTGGATACGAAGACAGCAAAGACAACTATGTAGCTAGCTAACACTACACTAATCAAGTCGTTCAGTTGAGTGTAATAGTTTCTACAGTGCTGCTATTCGGTAGACGGTGGACGTTTGCTAGCTGGCTAGCTGCTGGGCAGATAGCAGTGTAGACTACGTTAGGACGACGAAATACGAAGTTGCAATAGAAGTGCTGACTGTTTCACTTTGTTGTCCTCTTTCTTTTCCTTTTTCTTCTGTCCTTCTTTTGTCCTTATTTTATCTTCCTTTCTTCTGTTAACTAGATATTTTTGTTGTTATTCTTTGTAAGCTAGCTAGCTTCTTCCAGGAGAGTCCATAGCAACTGCTTAGCAACAAGTAAACAATTCTGCTAGCAATTCAGCTAGCTAAGATAACTGTACAATTTTATGAAAAATAGTTAATTTTTCAAAAGCCTGTCTTTTTTGGTTTGTTCCTTGTTTTGTCTTCTATTGAGTCTTGCAGTTTTCTCTTGATTTTTTCGATGTACTTCACTCTAAAAAAACATTTAAATCTCAATATATACAGGAGCTCATTTTTCAGCAGCTGCTCAATTTAGAACTCCATACTGTGTCTCCAGTGCGCCTTCACAACCCAGTGCGTCCTGTGCCTACTCCCCACACTCGCCCTGAGGTGCGTGTCATCAGCCCGGTGCCACCTGTACCGGTCCCACGCATCAGGCCTCCAGTATGCCTCCACAGTCCAGAGCTTCCGGCGACAGTTCCTAGTACAAAACTTCCGGCGACAGTTCCCAGTCCAGAGCTTCCGGCGACAGTTCCCAGTCCAGAGCTTCCGGCAACATTTCATAGTCCCGAACCTCCAACGACGGTCCGCGGTCCAGAACCTCTAACGACGGTCCGCGGCCCGGAACCTCCTGAGATGGTCCGCGTTCCCGGAACCTCCTGAGCCGGTCTGCGCTCCGGAACCTCCTGAGACGGTCCGTGGTCCGAAACGTCCTGAGACGGTCTGGATGCTCCTGAGACGGTCCGCGGTCCGGAACCACCTGTGACGGTCTGGAGCCTCCATTGACGGTCCGCGGTCCGGAGCCTCCAACGACGGTCGGCGGTCCGGAACATCCTGAGAGGGACCGTGGTCCGGAGCTTCCAGCGACGGTCGGCGTTCCGGAGTCTCCAGCAACGGTATGTGGTCCGGAGCCTCCAGCTGTTGTTTTGGATTGATTTGCACTTCTCGCACCAAAGGATGTTCATCTCTAGGAGACAGAACACATCTCCTTCCTGAGCGGTATGATGGCTGCGTGGTCCCATGGTGTTTATACTTGCGTACTATTGTTTGTATAGATGACCTTCAGGCGTTTGGAAATTGCTCCCAATGATGAACCAGATTTGTGGAGGTATACAATTTTTTTTCTGAGGTCTTGGCTGATTTATTTTGATTTTCCTATGATGTCAAGCAAATAGGCACTGAGTTTGAAGGTAGCCCTTGAAATACATCCACAGGTACACCTCCAATTGACTCAAATTATGTCAATTAGCCTATCAGAAGCTTCTAAAGCCATGACATCATTTTTCTGGAATTTTCCAAGCTGTTTAAAGCACAGTCAACTTAGTGTATGTAAACTTCTGACCCACTGGAATTGTGATACAGTGAATTATAAGTGAAATAATATGTCTGCAAACAACTGCTGGAAAAATTACTTGTGTCATGCACAAAGTAAATGTCCCAACTGACTTGCCAAAACTATAGTTTGTTAACAAGAAAGTTGTGGAGTTGTTGAAAAATGAGTTTTAATGACTCCAACCTAAGTCTATGTAAACTTCCGACTCCAACTGTAGACACTCACGCTTTACTCAAAGCCAGTGTCATGTCGTTCATAAAACATTTTAAAAGCAAGGGGCCTAAATAGCTACCTAGGGATTTCTTAATTTTAACTGGATTATATTTGATAGGCTTCCACCCTCTGTGTTCTGTTAGACAAGTAACTCTTTATCCACATTATAGCAGGGGGTGTAAATCCATAACAAGTACGTTTTTTCCAGCAGCAGACTATGATCTACAGTGAGTTGTCATAATGCTGCATCAAATGTACATTTTCCTTGTGGCGTTTGCGGACACTATGTAATTTATGTCCCCCTAATTGCCCTGAATAACTCTGTTGATCCTGCTCCTATTGTATGCAGTAATCAGGAGCGTATGCATCAGAGTTACACCATTAGCAATGAGGTGGCGTGCCCTAGTAGGAAGAGCACTTTGTGCATTTCACCCTGCACTATCAGCTCCAATATAAATAGCATGAGCAAGTCTACTTCTGATAAGCTTCCCAGTAAAGCATTAAAACAATCAAGAGTCCCAGAAAAGTGTTAAAATAGACCATACTAACATATGCAGCCCGAGAAACAAAGTCCATGAAGTCAATAACTTGCTTGTAACAGATTACTTTCATATTCTGACAATCTTTGAAATTCACTTAGATAATACCTTTGATGATACAGTGGTAGCAATACATGGTTATACATGGCAAAACATGGTTTATATAAAGAACCACATTCCTTTAAAGCTTAGAGACGATATAATGTTAAATACTATTTAGGTAATATGGCTACAGATTAATCTGCCTCACCTAAAGCCCCTTCTTTTGGGAAGCTGCTATAGACCACCAAGTGCTAACAGTCAGTATCTGGATAATATGAATGAAATGCTTGATCATGTATGTGATATCAACAGCGAAGTATATTTTCTGGGTGATTTAAATATTGGCTGGCTCTCATCAAGCTGCCCAAAAAAATGTCAAAACTGTAACCAGTGTCTGCAACCTGGTTCGGGTTTTAGATCAACCAGGGTAGTTACAAACAGCACAGGAAGGAAATCATCAATATGTATTGATCACATCTTTACTAATGCTGCAGAAATTTGCTTTAAAGCATTATCCAAATGCATTGGATGTAGTGATCACAATATAATTGCCATATCTAGGAAAACCTAGCTTCCAAGGGCTGGGCCTAATATAGTGTATAAGAGGTCATACAATAAATGTTGTAGTGATTCATATGTAAATAGTATTTGCTGGTCTGTGGTGTGTAATGAGGAGCAACCAGATGCTACACTTAACTCATTTATGAAATTGCTTATTCCAGTTACTAATAAGCACTCATACATTAAGAACATTACTGTAAAAACTGTTGAATCCCCTTGGATTGATGAGGAATTTAAAAATTTGTATGATTGAGAGGGATGAGGCAAAAGGTATGGCACATAAATCTGGCAGACCAATTAATTGGCAAATGTACTGCAAATTAAGAAATCATGTGACTAAGCTAAATAAAAACAAAAATAAACTATACTATGAAACAAAGATACATTATATAAAGAATGATAGTAAAGAGCTTTGGCGCACCTTAAATTACATTTTGGGGAAAATGCCATCTCGGCTCCATCATTCATTGAATCAGATGATGGCTCATTTGTCACAAAACAAATTGATATTGCCAGCTACTTTAATTACTTTTTCATTGGCAAGTTTAGCAAATTTAGGGATGACATGCCAGCAACAAACGCTGACACTACACATCCAAGTGTATCTGACCAAATTATGAAAGACAAGAATTGTAGTTATGAATTCTGTAAAGTCAGTGTGGAAGAGGTGAAACAATGATTGTTGTCTATCAAAACACCGGGGTGACAGAGGATAATAGCAGGTGATATTGCCACTCCTTTTTGCCACATCTTAAATTTAAGCCAACTAGAGAGTGTATGCCCTCAGGCCTGGAAGGAAGCTAAAGTCAGTCCTCTACCCAAGAATAGTAAAGCCCCCTTTGCTGGCTCAAACAGCCAATCAATCAGTCTGTTATCAACCCAAAAAATGGTGTTTGACCAGATAGAATGCTATTTAACAGAAAACAAATTGACAACAGACTTTCAGCACGCATGTAGGAAAGGATACTCAACAAGCACATCACTTACACAAATGATTGATGATTGGCTGAGAGAAATTTATGATACAATTATTGTGGGGGCTGTCTTGTAGACTTCAGTGCAGCTTTTGACATTATCGATCATAGTCTACTGCTGGAAAAACTTGATGTGTTATGGCTTTACATGCCCTGCTATAATGTGGATAAAGAGTTACTTGTCTAACAGAACTCAGAGGGTGTTCTTTAATGGAAGCATCTCAAACATAAACCAGGTAGAATCAGGAATTCCCCTGGGTAGCTGTTTAGGCCCCTTGCTTTTTTCAATGTTTACTAATGACATTTCACTGTCTTTGAGCAAGGCCAGTGTGTCTATGTATGCAGATAACTCAACACTATACACGTCAGCTACGACAACGACTGAAATGACTGCAACACTTAACAAAGAGCTGCAGTTAGTTTCGGGATAGGTAGCAAAGAATAAGTTAGTCCTAAATATTTCCAAAACTAAAAGCATTGTATTTGGGACAAATCATTCACTAAACCCTAAACCTACATCTCATAATGAATAATGTGGAAATTGAGCAAGTTGAGATGACTAAACTGCCTGGAGTAACCCTGGATTGTAAAACTATCATGGTCAAAACATATTGATACAACAGTAGCTAAGATGGGGTGAAGTCTGTCCATAATAAAGTGTTGCTCTGCCTTCTTAACAACACTATCAACTAGGCAGGTCCTACAGGTCCTAATTTTGTCACACCTAGACTACTGTTCAGTCGTGTGGTCAAGTGCCACAAAGAGGGACTTGGGAAAATTACGGTTGGCTCAGAACAGGGCAGCATGGCTGGCCCTTCAAAGTACACGGAGAGCTAACATTAATGCCATGCATGTCAATCTCTCATGGCTCAAAGTGGAAGAGAGATTGACTTCATCATTACTTGTTTTTGTAAGAGGTGTTGACAAGCTGAATGTACTGAGCTGTCTGTTTAAAATACTAGCACACAGCTTGGACACCCATGCATGCCCATCAAGACATGCCACCAGTGGTCTCTTCACAGTTCCAAAGTCCAGAACAAACTATGGGAGGCTCACAGTACTACATAGAGCCATGACTACATTGAACTCTATTCCACACCAGGTAACTGATGCAAGCAGTAGAATCAGAGTAAAAAGGCAGGTAAAAATACACCTTATGGAAGAATGGGGACTGTGAAGCAACACAAACATAGGCACAGACACATGCGCACACACACATGATAACATACGCACTATACACACATGTACACATGGATTTTGCGTTGTAGATATGTGGTATTGGAGTAGGGGCCTGAGGGCACACACTTATTGTGTTGTGAATTCTGTAATTAATGTAGAGTAATGTTTTTAAAATTGTATCACTGCCTTAATTTTGAAGGACCCCAGGAAAATGAATGGGGACCCATAATAAATGCAAATACAATTACTGTATATTGTCCACATTTGTGAATTTCCAAGCATGTGTTTAGATATTTAAATGTCATATTGATGTGAAGAAAAGGTCAAGTACAATACATTAATGATACATCTCTCCAAGCCTTTTAATCAGCTTCAGACTGCCGTTATTTAAGAACCTTGGCGATGCAGTATAATATCTTTATTTAAATGTTTCACTCAACCTTTATTTTACCTGGTAAGTTGACTGAGAACACGTTCTGATTTACAGCAATGACCTAGGGAACAGTTACAGGGGAGAGGAAGGGGGATGAATGAGCCAATTGGAAGCTGGGGATGATTAGGTGGCCATGATGGTATGAGGGTCAGATTGGGAATTTAGCTAGGCTACATCTACATGTCCTTGAAGACATAGGTAGAGACCCTGTCTATGAACCAATCATTGCATGTCTGTTCGGCCCTGTCATTCCCTCACATACCCAGAAAAACACACAAAGACAGATCTTTGAGGGAGGTAGGGCATGAAAATAGTAGTTCATCATTATAATATATGCCATTTCGCAGACGCTTTTATGACTTACAGTCATGTGTGCATACATTCTAAAATCGAACCCACATTAATGCTCTACCAACTGAGCTACAGAACCACATTTTGCTCTCATCTCTAAAATACCATTAATTTAATGGACAAGGAATGTTAATCCAACTCTTTTTTTAAGCTGGTCATATGTGTTTGTGTATGTACAGTATATATATGTGTGTGTGTGTGTGTGTGTGTGTGTGTGTGTGTGTGTGTGTGTGTGTGTGTGTGTGTGTGTGTGTGTGTGTGCGTGTGTGCGTGCATGTGTGCATGTGTGTGTGTCTACACAGTGGCCCAATCTCAATTTTAATCATAAGACCCTACGGCCTTTAAAATCAACTCTGGACCTCGAAGCCAGTTAGACTGCATTTTTCCATTGTTCCCCTCTAATCAGGGACTGATGTAGACCTGGGACACTAGGTGTGTGCAATTAATTATCAGGTATAACAGAAAACAAGCAGGCTCCGGACCTCGTAGTGTAAGAGTTGAATACTATGCATTGCTACCACTGCCCTACTCCCTGTGCAGATTGGAGATCTGAAAGGACATGGCATAGGTATGGTAATAGCTCCACCTAGGCTTCAGATAGGCTAGTTGGATTTAATGCCATATTGCTAACACCTGTCAAACCTTCTCAGATCACTGAAGTGCACAGGGCGTTAAGGTTGAGGTTTGACATTGGGATTGGGTCAGTATAGCTGTAATGATACCTTGCCTAGCTGCCACTACATCACACAGGTTTACACCACATCCCCCTCTGCTGGAGATGGATCATGTTGTATATGATCTGCTATAGTGCAAAACCAAACTCAATAAATAATGGTTTTTATATATTTTTTAAAAATGTAATAGACGAGAACTTTTGAAAAGGATGACACTGTCCATATATGAATATAACAAAAGGCTAAAGAACAGGAAAACTAGAATTCAAAATTATTTTGGGGTTAAAACAAATATGTGGGGTAAAACTGATACATAGATTCACAGAGAATTTAAAAATAGCAGTTCAACATCATTGGTGAACAGTGTGGCACTCACACAAGTAGAAAGAAACCCTTTTGAGTGTGCCCTACTATCACCCTGCGTTTATGAGTTTATTATCACTAGTAGCATGATTAAAATATGTCACATTGTCATTGAAACGAATACAATAGATATTTGATTGATAAATAGAAACATAGATGGTTGATAGGAACAATATTGAATACGCTGTGATTGTACTATTTTTCTTTCCAATATTCTAACAAAGGTGCTAGCTCAGGAATGAGGTCTGATGTCGTAAATCCCGTCATCCGGGAATATGATTAAATACGGTTTCGGGCATGCGCAGTTGTTCCTCAGCGCTTCGACCTCTGCAGCCGGTAAGTGAAGGGGAGGCAAATGGGGATCTACGCTGAAACATTTTAACAATCCATTTTCATCTTCTATCTAAAGTCGTTTTGATCCCACACCAACACATAATTTATGTGAATACAGTTGTTTTGCACATAACGTTAATCGTTTTCATGGATTCGCTGTATCTTTGAATTTGTAGTGAAATTATCATTGACCTTAGCGACTGTTCTCTCTCTCTCTCTTTTTTTGTTGTTGAGACAACCAGGTGACTCGTCTAGTTGATTTTATCAGTCAACACATTAAACTAATATGTACGCCTGTGCGAAGTTCGTCTCTACGCCTGCACTGGTGAGTTGTGAAATTAATGATGCATATAAGTTGTCATAGCATAATGTTAACTAGGCAAGTTAGATGGGCCTGCTGAATTTATACTTATTTGTGACTTAGGAACTGCTGTAACGTTTCAGTGCATGCAATTGTGCACACTGAATTGTAAGTAACTTGGCTTGAAATGTAATTGAAATCAACGTAGCTAGCTAACCTTTAAAAACTATTATAATAATTGTTAAACCTGCTCTTAGAAAATAACGTTACCTCTTGTCACCTAAGCTAGGTTGCCAGCTTTAGCTATGCTTACGTTAGGTTGCTAACCATCGCTCGTTAGCTTTCGAATGAGCCAATGAGACTTTGTAATTTCAAGGTCATGCAGAAATAAAGCAGCAAAGACTGCTTGCATTTGGCTATGTGCATTTGTTACTAGTAATGTCAATCCTAGTTGTGCCCTTTGCCAGTTTGGCGTTACATATTGATCCACTCCATAATGCCCTCTGAGTTGGTCGTGTAGGACATCTGCAAGGGCTGGTTCAGTAGAGGCAGATATTTGGAACTAAACACTGCAGTGCTTCCATGCATTTGTCATGTTTAACAGCACATTCTCCTCAGTGTGTGTGGGAGGGGGGCTCTGTAGTATGTAGCAAGCTACTAGTTACTTGTTGTACTGCCCACATCTGACTTGTACAGTTGGTCAGTGGTGATGTACATATGATTTGGCAATGTGTCCCCTTGCGACTGTTAACAAATGTTATTTATTTTTATAGTGGTGTGTTTATAATCAAGTGACAATAATGTTATGGAAGTTTCATCACTTAACATATACCATTTTTTAAAATGTGCAGGTCCGTGCTGGATCCAGGGCATTATACAGACCTCTCTCTGCGTCTGTGCTTTCCCGGCCGGATGTCAGAACTGGAGAGGTGAGTGTCTACCTGCCCCTTTTACCCCTTAGCGCCCTTACCCTGAGAAACAACATCGACTACTATGGACATCTGATGCTACCTTTTAGTCTAGATTTTTTTCCTTAGGTAAAATGTTGCTGATAGAAATTATAAGGATACAGCCCTCTGTTCTCTTCCAAATTTTATTGGACCCCTCTGCAATGATTTAAGTGTTGTCTTAATCATAAATGATTGTAATATTTATCTTCAAGCTGTTTTTATGATCAATTGGTTCATAATTATTTGTGACTTTTTATTTGTTGCTCCCAGGCTAGCACTGACTTTGTGCCACAGAGTGCCTTTTCTCAGGTAGCACTGCGGGGTTTCCAGACTAGTGCTGTGAGCAGAGACATTGACACAGCAGCCAAGTTCATCGGCGCTGGAGCTGCCACAGTTGGAGTGGCTGGTTCTGGTGCTGGAATCGGGACTGTGTTCGGCAGCCTTATCATCGGCTATGCAAGGTAAATATTGCCATTAGTAGATATTGGGGCGGCAGGGTAGTGGTTAGCGCGTTGGACTAGTAACCGGAATGTTCAAATCCCCGAGCTGACAAGGTACAAATCTGTCGTTCTGCAACCTGAACAGGCAGTTAACCCACTGTTCCTAGGCTGTCATTGAAAATAAGAATTTGTTCTAAACTGACTTGCCTAGTTAAATAAAGGTTAAAAAAAAAATGTATATATTTTTTTATCAATATGGTGCCCTGCTTTATGCCCTTTATGTGAATCTTTGTTGATTTTTGTCTTTTTTTTTTTACAATGTTTGAAAATGGTTAACAATCGCTATGGCTGCAAGTCTCTCCCACAGTTGATTCATGGCACTAGCAATTATTTATTTTTTTTCTCCCCAGGAACCCTTCTCTAAAGCAGCAGCTTTTCTCCTATGCTATCCTGGGATTTGCCCTGTCTGAAGCCATGGGTCTGTTCTGCTTGATGGTTGCTTTCCTGATCCTGTTTGCCATGTAAATAGGTCTACTGCAGATGGTGATCATGATTTTGAAACCACAGCTGTGGCTACCTATTTTACTCGAGCAACCCACATTGTTCAGTGTTGGTCATAGAATTGTACATTTTCCAAGTTTTTGTTGAAGGCTGACAAAAGAAAAGGCATGTATTGTAAAAATGTAACCAATTACAGAATTAAATGCATGTATTTCACTTTAATGCTTTAGTTATTTTGTGTGTAGCCCCACTTCCCTGCAAAACATTTTCAAAGGAACACCAGATTTTGGATTAACAAATGCATTTCTCTAGCGTGTGCCCTTCAGCTCAAAACAAAGCATATAGGTATGTTAACTGCAGGTTGATTGCAAGTGAGTTTAAGTACATTTTTACTGTACTTTTGGTTATCATATGCTTTTCTTAATTGTAATAAATACTGAAGTCATCTTTCACTGGTGTAATACAATGTCCTCTTTTGCTATTCCATGAAAAATGATCAACTTGACTCTGCTTTGCATTTATTTTTTAGAACAGCCATTTAATATATGTTAAAGTTGCCAATAGATGCTGATATTGGGTCAGTTTTGCATTAGGACTGGGGAAGCTGATCTGAGCTCTTTACCTAGGGCAAACTTCACACCAAAGCCATACATTTCACTTGATCTTGAAGATATTTTAGATTTGGGGTGAGATTTAGTTCAGATGTTGGATTACAATTGAATAGACACTTCCAATCTCTTGCATTTTGAGATTATAAACTTCATAGCACTAAGTAAACATTTTGGTTGTCATGAGCGGATATTATTTATGGATACCGGTAGTTAAAACATGCTTTAAGAGGGGGGAGGGAATAATGTAACTGGTTGTATGTGAGTGGACAGTGCAGTGTGCTTCTAATGGCTTTGGACCTGTCTGATTCTGACCAATGCGTGTGTATGACTGGTGGCACAAGTAGTGGTCTTAATTAACGTGGACTGCAGGATTTATGAATCGTTAGCTCAAACATTGCCTGTACTATGCCTACTTGCAGAGCCGAATTTGCAGTTAAGATTTCCATTTAGGATGTCCCAAAAAAAGAGAACGAAATTACAAGGACATCTCAACGGTATATTAATCTAATCAGATGTATGGATTCTCTCATCCTTCTAACATGGTGATTTAACTGGAATGCTGCTGCACCGGTCCATGCTTTCCAGGATCCTTGGGACTTCCCAAATTTAAATTTAAAATAGTTACGGGTAGGGACATCCTAAGGATCCCAGATAGCACCAACCCTGCCCCATCCTTTTCTGAGCAGCTTCACATGGTAACCATGGTAAAACTACGGCCTAAAATTGAGGCTGATGGTCACGTGATATCACAAGATGGCGACTTCGTTATAGAATATAGATACGGTGTTTATTGGGATCAATTATATTAGCTATATGCATTCATATACAACCGGATAGATTACACATTGGCTTTATCCTCACTGTAGATAAATGCATGTTTGCATCTACGCCTGTTCCCATTCCTTAGGTTTGTTTATTTTTGTCATGAAGTCGGCGGTACTACTAGCGGTGACTCACAGTGTGAGCAAACGCGTTAACTTAAGTGGCCAACGCTATCTAGCCTGGACTGGCTCTGTTATTGTAGTATAATTAGTATAAACACTTGACAGTTTTCAACATTTTTCCTAGTTGCTGAATGTTTTCTCGCAAAATAATATTTATTCACTGTATTCCCCTTATCAGCTTTCTAACGTCGGTGGAAATAGTCATATTGCGCATCAGTTATCGCACCAAGAATGGCTCTAAATGTCTTTGGTAAGTTAACTAACGTTAGCTAGCTAACTGTTCCTTTCTGTCAGTTTGATACCTCGCTAGTTCCAATACCAGCTCTAACGCCAGCTTCCTAGTAATGCATGTGACAGATATGCAAATGTTTTGCTATAGAAATGTGATCTGTGTTTGTCCATCTAGCCAGAATTATTTTTGGCCTTGTCGGGAGGCCTGTAGAGTTTTTTTTCGCACGGTATAGAAACACCGTATTTTGCGTCATCAGATTTGTAGATACAATGTTCGATAGCTAACGCTAGCTAACTGTTTATTTAAGTCATTGTCAACGTTCATGTATTATAGCGTTTTAAGCCATGTTAAAACCCCTTCATCACCAAAGGGTATCACAATAATTTTCATGAGGTGGAATAGTAGACTACAGTCTATTGCCTTTTTTTTTTTTGCATTAAACAAAGGACATTGACATATCTGTAACTGTTGAACTAGGAGAGGGAGAGAAATACATACATAACGGTTAGGGGGCTGGAAATTACGTGCATTTCAAGTTTAAGATCAAGCTAACTTCCAGGCTGTGGGGGATGAGACTGGAAGCTCTGCTTTGGGACAGATATCCAGTGTATTCTGTCAGAACACACATGCCATAGTCCTTTCATGGTGTGATTGAAAGCACAGTCTGCAGTCCTATGTAGTGCAATAGCTATTTGAGGGTCAGAACATCCTTGTAGTAGCCTAAATGAAATCTTTGTCAGTATTAAGTAGGAGCTCTTTTTAAAGCTATCCTACATAATGGTGTCGACCCAAACTGCATGTGCTACGGTAGTGGTATGGTTCAGTATAGAACTGGTATTTTTTTTGTAAGGATATGTTGCTACGAGTGGAGACAGAGCGACCATACCAACCATGGCGGATGTGTGAAAAGTAAAGTCCTCATAAAACAATTTGGCTTGGCACCATAATGTTTTAATGTATTGATGAACTTACTTCTCAAGTACAATAAGCCTAAGCTAATAATAATGTTAGATGTATTCTGAATTTGCATAAAATGCTAATTTTCCCACAGCATTAGTTTGGTATTGTTGATTAGGCTAGTTGCATAGTATCTTGCGTCTAGCCTAAAATGAGTGACCCTATATTATGCTTCAAGGCAATTCAGATGGGCTGAAGGCCTGCTAATGTAATCATTTGTTTGGGTTCAAAAATATCTTGTCTGTTACTGAATCTGTAGAAAATCTAATTTGTCAGGGTGGCTTTAATCAACACAGTTTAAGTGTAGTGTGTTAGAATGACCACCTGGAGGCACTGTCAATCAGGAAACAAAGATTTTTGGTAGTGTGTCAATGTTAAAGTTTTTTTAAGACTTGAAATTATGTTCTTCTTTCCTCAGACCATGATGAATACAGGCCGCCAGTGTGGAAATCTTACCGTGAGTATAAATGTATTCTAAAAATGAAAATATTGTAGGGAGCACTGTAATCATGTTTTACTGACTGTGTTCTGTTTTTGCACAAGTGTATCAGCTCCAGCAGGAGGCACCACATCCACGGCGACTGACCTGCACCTCTGAGGTAATTGACTTGCTTTCAATAATTGACTTGCTTTCAATTTCTCATTGACTTGCTTTCAAAGAGAATAACAGATATGTAACTCACATTTCTATGTGAATTTGTTCGGGTCACCAAAAAGTTACATCTTACAGCTTTAGATGCTAAATATGTTTGGTGAATTTTGGCCCATTCCTCCTGACAGAGCTGGTGTAACTGAATGAGCTTTTTAGGCCTCCTTGCTCGCACATGCTTTTTCAGTTCTGCCCATACATTTTCTATAGGATTGAGGTCAGGGCTTCGTGTTTGCCACTCTGCCATACCGTGACTTTGTTGTCCTTAAGCCATTTTGCCACAACTTTGGAAATATGCTTGGGGTCATTGTCCATTTGGAAGAAACCATTTACAACCATTTACAACCAATCTTTAACTTCCTGACTGATGTCCTGAGATGTTGCTTCAAAATATCCACATCATTTTCCTCCTCATGATGCCATCTATTTTGTGAAATGCACCAGTCCCTCCTGCAGCAAAGCACCCCCACAACATGATGCTGCCACCCCCATGCTTCACGGTTGGGATGGTGTTCTTCGGCTTCCAAGCCTCACCCTTTTTCCTCCAAACATAACGATGGTCATTATGGCCAAACAGTTCTATTTTTGTTTCATCATTCCAGAGGACATTTCTCCAAAAAGTACAGTCTCTGTCCCCATGTGCAGTTGCAAACCGTAGTCTTGCTTTTTTATGGAGGTTTTGGAGCAGTGGCTTCTTCCTTGCTGAGTGGCCTTTCAGGTTATGTCGATATAGTACTGTGGACATGGATATTTTTGTATCTGTGTCCTCCAGCATCTTCACAAGGTCCTTTGCTGTTGTTCTGGGATTGATTTGCACTTTTCTCACCAAAGTACGCTCATCTCTAGGAGACAGAACGCATTTCCTTCCTGAGCGGTATGACGGCTGCGTGGTCCCATGGTGTTTATACTTGTGTACAATTGTTTGCACAGATGAACGTGGTACCTTCAGGCGTTTGGAAATTGCTCCCAAGGATGAACCAGACTTGTGGAGGACTACAATTTTTTGTCTGAGGTCTTGGCTGATTTCTTTTGATTTTCCCATGATGTCAAGCAAAGAGGCACCGAGTCTGAAGGTAGGCCTTGAAATACATCCACAGGTACACTTCCAATTGACTCAAATTAGGTCAATTAGCCTGTCAAAGGCTTCTAAAGCCATGACATCCTTTTCTGGAATTTTCCAAGCTTTTTAAAGGCACAGTCAAATTAGTGTATGTAAACTTCTGACCCACTGGAATTGTGACATAGTGAAACAATCAGTCCGTAAACAATTGTTGGAAAAATTACTTGTGTCATGCACAAAGTAGATGTTCGAGCCGACTTGCCAAAACTATAGTTTGCTAACAAGAAATTTGTGGAGTGGTTGAACAAGTTTTAATGACTCCAACCTAAGTGTATGTAAACGTCAGACTTCAACTATATATATATATATATATATATATATGCTGATTTACTGATTTTAATCGTAGGTTTGTTTGGAACAGTGACAGAATAACAACAAAAAAAATCCAGAAAAACGCATGTCAAAAATGTTGGAAATTGATTTGCATTTTAATGAGGGAAATAAGTATTTGACCACTCTTCAAAACATGACTTAGTACTTGGTGGCAAAACCCTTGTTGGCAATCAGAGGTCAGACGTTTCTTGCAGTTGGCCACCAGGTTTGCACACACCTTCAGCTCCCTCCACAGATCTTCTATGGGATTAAGGTCTGGAGACTGGCTTTGCTTCTTCTTGTGCCACTCCTTTGTTGCCTTGGCCGTGTGTTTTGGTTTATTGTCATGCTGGAATACCTATCGACGACCCATTTTCAATGCCCTGGCTGAGGGAAGGAGGTTCTCACCCAAGATTTGACGGTACGTGGCCCCGTCCATTGTCCCTTTGATGCAGTGAAGTTGTCCTGTCCCCTTAGCAGAAAAACACCCCCAAAGCACAATGTTTCCACCTCCATGTTTGACAGTGGGGATGGTCTTCTTGGCGTCATAGGCATCATTCCTCTTCCTCCAAACACGTTGAGTTGATGTCAACGAGCTCCATTTTGGTCTCATCTGACCACAACACTTTCACCCAGTTGTCCTCTGAATCATTCAGATGTTCATTGGCAAACTTCAGACGGGCATGTATATGTGCTTTCTTGAGCAGGGGGACCTTGCGGCAGGATTTCAGTCCTTCACGGTGTAGTGTGTTACCAATAGTTTTGGTGACTATGGTCCCAGCTGCCTTGAGATCATTGACAAGATCCTCCCGTGTAGTTCTGGGCTGATTCCTCACCGTTCTCATGATCATTGCAACTCCACGAGGTGAGATCTTGCATGGAACCCCAGGCCGAGGGAGATTGAGTTCTTTTGTGTTTCTTCCAACTGTTGTCACCTTTTCACCAAGCTGCTTGGCGATGGTCTTGTAGCCCATTCCAGCCTTGTGTAGGTCTACAATCTTGTCCCTGACATCCTTGGAGAGCTCTTTGGTCTTGGCCATGGTGGAGAGTTTGGAATCTGATTGATTGCTGCTGTGGACAGGTGTATTTTATACAGGTAACAAACTGAGATTAGGAGCAGCTCGTTACCTGTATAAAAGACACCTGGGAGCCAGAAATCTTTCTGATTGAGAGGGGGTCAAATACTTGAGTTTTTCTGGATTTTTGTTGTTATTCTGTCTTTCACTGTTCAAATAAGCCTACCATTTAAAATTATAGACTGATAATTTCTTTGTCAGTGGGCAAATGTACAATATCAGCAGGAGATCAAATACTTTTTTCCCTATATATATATATATATATATTTTTTTTTTTCTTTAATATATTCAACTGGCTATGAAGTGAAATTAATATCTCTGCGGGGTCTCAATGTTTCTATGGGAATGTGACAACACTAACAGTGTGGTCAACGCCACAGAGAATCCAGTACAGTTGTCCAGGTCTATACTACCTGAAATATCTACTAGAAATTCACATATCAAAATGTATTACTTTTGTGTTGCAGTTAGGGTTGGGAGGTATTCCTATTTTCAGAACATTTCTGTACAATACCAGGATATACGGTTTTACCGAACGTGCACACATATGTATGCATGCATATATATATTATTATATATATATATATATTATATATACAGTGGGGCAAAAAAGTATTTAGTCAGCCAACAATTGTGCAAGTTCTCCCACTTAAAAAGATGAGAGAGGCCTGTAATAGGTACACTTCAACTATGACAGACAAAATTAGAAGAAAAAAAATCCAGAAAATCACATTTGTAGGATTTTTAATGAATTTATTTGCAAATTATGGTGGAAAATAAGTATTTGGTCACCTAGAAACAAGTAAGATTTCTGGCTCTCACAGACCTTCTTTAAGAGGCTCCTCTGTCCTCCACTCGTTACCTGTATTAATGGCACCTGTTTGAACTTGTTATCAGTATAAATGACACCTGTCCACAACCTCAAACAGTCACACTCCAAACTCCACTATGGCCAAGACCAAAGAGCTGTCAAAGGACACCAGAAACAAAATGGTAGACCTGCACCAGGCTGCGAAGACTGAATCTGCAATAGGTAAGCAGCTTGGTTTGAAGAAATCAACTGTGGGAGCAATTATTAGGAAATGGAAGATATGCAAGACCACTGATAATCTCCCTCGATCTGGGGCTCCACGCAAGATCTCACCCCGTGGGGTCAAAATGATCACAAGAACGGTGAGCAAAAATCCCAGAACCACACGGGGGGACCTAGTGAATGACCTGCAGAGAGCTGGGACCAAAGTAACAAATCCTACCATCGGTAACACACTACGCCACCAGGGACTCAAATCCTGCAGTGCCAGACGTGTCCCCCTGCTTAAGCCAGTACATGTCCAGGCCCGTCTGAAGTTTGCAAGAGAGCATTTGGATGATCCAGAAGATTGGGAGAATGTCATATGGTCAGATGAAACCAAAATATAACTTTTTGGTGGTAACTGAACTCGTTGTGTTTGGAGGACAAAGAATGCTGAGTTGTATACCATACCTACTGTGAAGCATGGGGGTGGAAACATCATGCTTTGGGGCTGTTTTTCTGCAAAGGGACCAGGACGCCTGATCCGTGTAAAGGAAAGAATGAATGGGGCCAAGTATCGTGAGATTTTGAGTGAAAACCTCCTTCCATCAGCCAGGGCATTGAAGATGAAACGTGGCTGTGTCTTTCAGCATGACAATGATCCCAAACACACCGCCCGGGCAATGAAGGAGTGGCTTCGTAAGAAGCATTTCAAGGTCCTGAAGTGGCCTAGCCAGTCTCCAGATCTCAACCCCATAGAAAATCTTTGGAGGGAGTTGAAAGTCCGTTGCTGCCCAGCAACAGCCCCGAAACATCACTGCTCTAGAGGAGATCTGCATGGAGGAATGGGCCAAAATACCAGCAACCATGTGTGAACCTTGTGAAGACTTACAGAAAACGTTTGACCTCTGTCATTGCCAACAAAGGGTATACAACAAAGTATTAAGAAACTTTTGTTATTGACCAAATGCTTATTTTCCACCATAATTTGCAAACAAATTCATTAAAAATCCTAGAAATGTGATTTTTCTGGATTCTTTTTTCTCATTTTGTCTGTCATAGTTGACTTGTACCTATGATGAAAATGACAGGCCTCTCATCTTTTTAAGTGGGAGAACTTGCACAATTGGTGGCTGACTAAATACTTTTTGCCCCACTGTATATGTGTGTGTGTGTGTATGTATATATATATATATATATATATATATATATATATATATATATATATATATATATATATATATATATATATATATATATGCATGCATGCTGCCATTTCACTTCATAGCCAGTTGAATATATTAAAGAAAAGGCTTGCAAGTGTGTCCTTCTGTAGCTCAGTTGGTAGAGCATGGCGCTTGTAACGCCAGCGTAGTGGGTTCGATACCCGGGACCACCCATACGTAGAATGTATGCACACATGACTGTAAGTCGCTTTGGATAAAAGCGTCTGCTAAATGGCATATATTATTATTATTATAATAAGGGATGCCAAAAAAAATATTCTAGCCGTCTCACAGAGTATTATTACATTCCGGCTTGGCCAGCCCCTTGATGGACACCTGTGCATGCTAGCATTGTCTCTGACCATGGTGCTTATCCAGTGACCTTCCTCTGAAACACCTAGTTGGTGGGCATTAGATCCTATTTTAAGTTTGCTATATGTCTTTACAGTAGTCAAGTCGCGTAGCATACGGTGGATAATTCTTTATTTTATATTCCATGATGTTGAGTTGTGTCCTTCGGAATGCATCCCAGTGTTATAGCTGATGCAAGTAAAGTACTATTGCGGTGACTTAGTTCTCCTCTGGTTAACCTTCCAACCTTCACAATCCGAAAACCAGAAGTCTATTTTTCTTGATTTACTTATCAATGGAATATTCTATTTGCTTTCAGGTGGATAACCGGCCCAAATACTATGGGAGAGAGTAAGTTGGATTATTTCAATGTAGAATTTATATACAAAACTAGTCATTGCTGTAGTTTAAAAAAAATCCAGTCTGCGTCTGTGTTTCCAATGTTCTGTCTTCTCCCCAGGTACCATGGGATGATCTCCAGAGAGGAGGCTGACCAGCTGCTGAGTGTGGCAGAAGGGAGTTACCTCATCAGAGAGAGCCAGAGGCAGCCTGGGACCTACACACTGGCCCTACGGTTAGGCACACGCACACCATTTCTACAGTTAGATTTTCCAAACAGTGTGATGCATGACTTCTTTTGATTAGTTTAGAATTTTTTGTAGTTACACCCCCCCCCCCCCAATTTTGAGATTTACAATTGGTAGTTAGTCTTGTTCCATCGCTTCAACTCCTCTACGGACTCGGGAGAGTTGAAGGTCGAGAGCCATGCATCCTCCGAAACACGATCCTGCCAAGCCGCACTGCTTCTTCACACACTGCTGGCTTAACCCGGAAGCCAGCCGCACCAATGTGTCTGAGGAAGAAACACCTTTCAGCTGGTGACCTCAACATCTAAGCCATTTGTTGGGGGTGGTTCTACTAAGCTAACATATGGAATTGCTTTAAGATGATCATTTATCTTTTTGATTTTGAATTTTAAGAACCCTTTAGGTACGCATATATACATATATACTAAAGTATGTGGACACCCCTTCAAATTAGTGGATTAGGCTATTTCCGCCTCACCCGTTGCTGGCAGGTGTATAAAATCGAACACACAGCCATGCAATCTCCTTAGAATAACATTGGCAGTAGAATGGCCTTACTTAAGAGCTCAGTGACTTTTACATGGCACCGTCATAGGATGATATGAATCACCAGGAAAATAAACATTGAATGATGTAGAGTTTTCTAGTACAGAATGTTCTAAAAAGTGTGTGTGTGTTCTTTATCTTGAAAGTTCATATGTAATTCCATTGGGGGAACATAGGTTGTATGAGCAACATTGATCAGCTTCTCTCAGCTGTCAAGTGCTGTATTGCCTATGCACTGGGGCCTGACTAAGTGTAATTATTTATCCAGATCATTTTCCTTGAAGCTGCTGTGATGAAAATGTTGATTTCTTGTATTTATTGAGGTCAGCCAAGTTGTGCTTAGTGTCAATCTGCCACTCTGTGCATTGCTTCGCTTATGTGTTTGCCTCTGCGACAGAGGAGTATACCATCCTCTGTCGCAGATGTCGTTAGCGTGGTAAATCTAATGCACAGTGTATTCCCAGGTCTGGGCTCTGTCCTTGAAGCCAGTGAGAGGGCTGCCAAGTGTTTCTTTTTTTCATAATCCCCCAGTCTGAGGCTTCCCTCAAACCCTTTCTGTCCCATATCTCATTTGGTCTCGTTAAAGCAGATCGGCAGAGGTGATGAATGTTTTTGGCTCTGATTTTGTGTTTTTAAAACTAGGCCAGCGTTTTGAAATTCTCATGTGAAAATGCATTGTTTTCCAAACAAGCAATGAGGTTTTGAAATGCAAATAAACTGCATTTCTTCCTCCTGTATATCTTTCTTTTCTCTCTGCTTAAGTGTCTCACCTTTGCTAATTCTTCGCTATAATTGCTTTCCATAAATATAATCACCTTTTGTAAGGATGGCTGGAAAATGGTTGTCCAACAATGGGCAGCCTTGGATCTGAATTTGGAAGGGTGAGGTCATGAACTTTGCATCTGGTTAGTATTGGAGTAAGGATTCTTAGCTAGTTAGTTTAGGATGTCTCCTGAGTTATTTGTGCTGGTTTGTGTTTTTCTTTTCACACGGGAACACTTTCTTCTCTTCGCCAACTATCTCCCTTTATTTCTCATTGACAGATGAGGTTGAAATATTGGTCTCTTGCATCTACCCAATGATGAAGAATTCCTTGCATTTACCCAATGATGAAGAATTCCTTGCATTCTTCTGGCTCATGTTGTGCACAGTGATTGGATTTGCTGTCCGTACAGAGTGTAATGGTTGGCGCTTTTGCTGCATGCACATCTGAGAGGCCTTTTTCCTGTGAGATGAGGAATTTTGTTAGCATTCACTATACACTTAATGTATTGATCAGCTCTAATAAAGGTCACCATTATTTATAACCACTATGTGCAGGGAAGAAATGATTTGATCTAGCAGTCATTACTGGATATTAAAAAGCTTTTTTAGCATGATTTAATTTGGTTTTCCACTGATCCAGGGTACGAGGAAGGAGAGGCAGGCAAAGTAAAAAAAAAAATGCTTTTAAGGTCGGCTCTACATCCTAGGATTCCCCCCCCCCCCAGCTGTACGGCCTCCTCCTTATGCTTCCCACTTGAGACAATCTAAAAACACTCTCCTACCCATAGAAACTGATTCTCACTGATTTCCCTCCCCCTTCCCTTTTCCTCTTTCCTCCCTATATCCTGAACCCAGCTTTGGAAATCAAACCAGGAACTTCCGTCTCTACCGTGATGGGAAACACTTTGTTGGGGAGAAGCGCTTTGAGTCCATCCACGACCTTGTGACAGATGGGCTGATCACGCTCTACATCGAGACCAAGGCAGCAGAGTACATCGCTAAGATGACCATCAACCCAATCTATGAGCACATTGGCTACACAACACTCAACAAGGAGCCCACGCTGAAGAAACACTTGCCTGTGTGCCAGGAGGTTCCTGATGGGCCTGCGCCACAGGGAGAGCTGGGTGACGAGGAGAAAGGGGTAAGGAACACTCTCACTGTCCTAAAAATGTCAGCCTTTTACTGTACTGGAAAAGGAAACGAATGGAGCAGATGCTGAAATGAATGCAATGTGAAAACCAGGCAGAAGTGAATGTTTTCCATGTCAAGAAATTCCAGCTCTACTATTCTAATGTGCAGAAAGTTGGTAGCACTGCTCTTGTTGCTCACCAAAAGAAGATAGCCAGAATTTTTTTAGATGCATCCTGAGATCAGTTTTTAACACTTCATGCTATTGAACGGAACTTTGTCGTTTTGTGGTTCATGGAACCTGGATTTGCTGGCGTGTGGTTGTGTACAGTGCGTTCTGAAAGTATTCAGACCCCTTGACTTTTTCCACATTTTGTTACTTTACAGCCTTATTCTAAAATTGATTTAAATATTTTTTTCCCCTCATCAATCTACACACAATACCACAATATGAAAATGTAAAAACAGGTTTTTATTTATTTATTTGCAAATGTGTTAATATTTAAAAAAAACATACCTTTTTACATAAGTATTCAGACACTTTGCTATGAGACTCGAAATTGAGTTCAGGTGCATCCTGTTTCCATTCATCATCCTTGATGTTTCTACAACTTGGAGTCCACCTGTAGATACAGATACATTCAACTGGTTACATTATTTGGAAAGGCTCACTCCAGTCTAAATAAGGTCCCACAGTTGACCGTGCATGTCCGAGCAAAAACCAAGCCATGAGGTCGAAGTAATTGTCCCTAGGGCACCGAGACAGGCACAGATCTGGGGAAGAGTATCAAAAAATGTCTACAACATTGAAGGTCCCCAAGAACACACTGGCCTCCTTTATGCTTAAATGGAGTAAGTTTGGAACCATTAAGACACTTCCTAGAGCTGGCCAAACGGAGCAATTGGGGGAGAAGGGCCTTGGTCAGGTGACCAAGAACCAGATGGTCACTCTGACTGTGCTCCAGAATTCTTCCGTGGAGATGGAACCTTTCAGAATGACAACAATCTCTGCAGCACTCCACCAGTCAGTCCTTTATGGTAGTGCCCAGACAGAAGCCACTCCTTAGTAAATGGCACAACACCGCCACTTGGAGTTTGCCAAAAGGCACCTAAAGGACTCTCAAAACTCCGTTGGAGTTTTTAAAATAAATTAGCAAAAATGTTTAAACCTTTTTTTGCTTTGTCATTATGGGGTAATGTGTGTAGATTGAGGAAAAAACAACTAATCAATTTTAGAATAAGGCTGACGTAACGAGATGTGGAAAAAGTCAAGGGGTCTGAATACTTTCGGAATGCACTGCATGTACACATAAACTGAACAAAAATATAAATTCAATTCTCGTCCAAAAAGTTTACTATATTTTGCTAAAAAAGCACCTGGATGATCATCAAAACTCTTGGAAGAATGTTCTATGGACAGGAGTCAAGTGGTGAAATGGGCCCTATTTATCCCTGGCGCAAACCAACACTGCATTCCACAGTAAGAATCTTATACAAACGGTCAAGCATGGTTGTGGTAGTGTGACAGTTTGGGGTTGCTTTGCTGCCTCAGCACTTGGACGACTTGCCTTAATAGAAGACATCATGAATTATTCTCTGTATCAGAGAATTCTGCAGGAGATTGTTAGGGCATCAGTCTGTGAACGGAAGCACAGCTGGGTCATGCAGCAAGGCAATGATCCAAAACATACAATCAAGTCTACATGAAAATGGTTAAAAGTAACACATTTTAAGTTTTGGAATGGCCTAGTCAAAGTGGAGATCTAATCCCAATTGCGATATTGTGGCAGGACTTGAAACGAGCAGTTCATCATTGAAAACCCACAAATGTCGCTGAGTTAAAGCAGTCCTGGATGCAGGAGTTGGCCAAAATTCCTCCAAAGCGATGTAAGAGACTGATCATCTACTACAGGAAGGATTTGGTTAGTCATTGTTGCTATAGGTGGCACAATCAGTTGAGGGGGCAATTATACTGAACAAAAATATAAATGCAACAATTTCAGTTTTACAGTTCATATAAGGAAATAATTCAAATACATTAGTCCCTAATCCATGGATATCACAGATGTCTTTAAAAAAAAAAAAGTTAGGGGCGTGGATCAGAAAACCAGTCAGTATCTGGTGTGACCACCACTTGTGTTGCGCTGCATGAGACATCTCCTTCACAAAGAGTTGATCAGGCTGTTGATTGTGACCTGTGGAATGTTATCCCACTCCTCTTCAATGGCTGTGCGAAGTTTCTGAATATTGCCGGGAACTGGAACACGCTGACGTACTCATCGATCCAGAGCAACCCAAACATGCTCAATGGATGACGTCTGGTGAGTATACAGACCTGGAAGAACTGGGACATTTTCAGCTTTCAGGAATTGTGTGAAGATCCTTGCAACATGGGGCTATGCATTATTATACTGAAACATGAGGTGATGTTGTGCCATTCATCCGCCACCAATGGGCTTCAGGATCTCATCACGGTATTTCTGTGCATTCAAGTTGCCATCGATAAAATGCAATTGTGTTCATCGTCCGTTGCAAATACCATAACCCCACCGCCACCATGGGGAAGCGTTGACATCAGTGAACCCCTGATCGTAATTCTTTGACAAAAGCTCTGGTGAATATTGCTACAGTCAGCATACCAATCCCCCCTCAACTTTAGATGTGTAATGATCATGCTGTTTAATCAGCTTCTTGATATGTCACACCTGTCAGGTGGATGGGTTATCTTGGCAAAGGGAAAATGCTCACTATCAAAGATGTAAAAAAAAATCTGTGCACAAAATTTGAGAAATAAGCTTTTTGTGTTTGAAATTTCAGAAGTGGATAGATGGCAGCATTCGCACGAAACTGAAAGTGTGAACCACTGCATTTAACCACGGTAAAGGGACTGGAAACAGAGGCAAATATAGACAGAGGCAGAAAGATGTTACAGGGACTAAGTGAAGTTGCAGTTCAACTGCTCTGACACGAGACTCATGTGACAGGGACTTAAAACAATCACCGATTTGTAAAGGGAAAACCAGCCACGTTGCGGACACTGATGCCTCACTTCCAGACCCGTTAACACCTATTTTGCCTGTTTCGAGGAAAACGACACTGACCCACTGACATATGCCTCCACTGCTTATGAGGACTGCGGGCTCCCAATCTCTGTAGGTGACGCGAGTAGGATCTTCAAGCATGTTAACACTCGCAAGGCTGCCTGCCCAGATGGCATACCAAGCTGTGTCCTCAGAGCATGCACAGACCAACTGGCTGGAGTGTTAACGGACATTTTCAACCTCTCACCATCCCAGTCTATCATCTGCACTTCAACAGGGCCACCGTTGTTCCTGTACCCAAGCAAGCCAAGGCAACTGCACTAAATTACTATCGTCCCGTAGCGCTCACTTTTGTCATCATGAGGTGCTTTGAAAGGCTAGTCAAGGACCATATCACCTCCACCTTACCCGACACCCTTGACAGACTACAATTTGCATACCGCCCCAACATTTCTAAGGACGACGCAGTCGGCGTTGGACTGCACACTGCCCTATCCCACCTGGACAAGAAAAATACCTATGCTGTTTGGTGTTAAAAGGTGAGCAGTAGTCATAGTGCCCTAACTGAATTAAACATTTCTGGACCCCATGAAGAGTACACCAGCTTAATTAGGGATGTATATTAAATATAAATTCCTCCCGCCCTTGGGGTGTGTGCTCAGCCCCCTCCTGTACTCCCGTTTTCACCCCTGACTGTGTGGCAACTCGATCATCAAGTTTTTTGACGACTTGACAGTGGTAGGCCTGATTACCAACAACCACGAGACAGCTTACAGGGAGGAAGTTAGAGCCCTGGTGGAGTGGTCCTAGGAAAATAACCTCTCCCTCAAACAAAGGAGCTTATTGTGGAATACAGGAGACGATGGAGCCGCAGTGGATAGGTTCAAAAGCTACTAGTTAATTGGCGTGCACATCATAGAGGACCTGAAATTGTCTCGCCACACCAACATTGTGGTGAAGGTGCAACAGCACTTCTAAAACCTCAGGTAGCTGAAGAAAATCTGCATGGCCCCCAAGACCCTAACAAACGTCTGGAGAGGCAGCATTGAGAGCATTATGTCAGGCTGCATCACCGCCTTGTCCGGCAACTGCTCCGCCCTCAACTGCATGACTGTCCAAAGGGTAGGTGTGGACAGCCCTATGCATCACCGGGGCCATGCTGCCTGCCCTCCAGGACTACAGCACCCAGTGTCAAAGGAATACCAAGAGGATCATCAAGGGCCTCAGCCAGGTGAGCCACAGACTGTTCACTTGTCTATTGTCAGACAGATGGAGACAGTACAGGTGCATTAAAACCGAGACTAAAAAACTGCTTATTTTACTTGGCCTTCAGACGGTTGAACAGTCATCGCCAGCAGTCAGCTAGTAATCTCACACACCTCATACTCACGTGCACTTACACATCAAATCAAATTCCTATATTAAGCAAACTAGATGGCACAATTTTCTTTTTTACTTACGTGCAGACAGGCACACTCCTTGGTCCATTTGAGCAAATTCATATGCCCATGATTTTGGAATGAGATATTCGATGAGCAGGTGTCCATATTCTTTTGTTTTTCTAACATGTGTATCATTCACAACTAAAGTTGCCAAATAACTAACCGAGGGTATAGGACCAGTTTCAAATGATCATATGCGCACTCTTGCTCCAGAATGGGGGAAATATCCTTTCTATTTTATTCAGCTAAGTTCAATTATATTCTTCTTACTATAAAATACTATAAAATAACGGTAGTAGGCTAAATGCCTACTGTTGGACTGCCGTGGTCTGCATATAGATGCCTCATCTCATGATTCAGCCTCAAATGGATGTATGCAATACTTTTTTGTTTTTGTTTTACACCACTGAAGTTATCTAATGGTCATTCACTCGCTGACCTCCCCCAGCCGCCTTCTCCCTCCTCCCACTCTTCTCTCTCTATGTAATTAAATGCCTATAATCATCCTAATGCAGGTTCTTTTTGAAGAGCCTGGACATAATCAACCCGGCAACCCCTCAATACAGACTGATAAGGTGGAGTCATGCGTCCTCCGGAACATGACCTGACAGCCAGCTGCACCAAGGAGTCGCTAGAGCACAATGAGCCAATTAAAGCCCCACCGGACGATGCTGGGCCAATTATGTGCAGTCCTATGGGACTGCCGGCCACAGCATGAACCCGGGTCTGTAGTAAAGCCTCTAGCACTGCGATGCAGCGCCTTAGACCGCTGCGCCACTCGGAAGGCCTGAATTAAAGGTGATTTTATTGAGAATAACAACACAACTCACTCCTTGAGTTGCTATGGTGTGCACTAGTGGCCTCTTCTGATACACGATCAATCTTGGCAGTATTTTTCTGTCTGTCCCATGGTAGCTTTAACAGGCTATGTATACAGAGGACACTATCAAGATCACTCAATATCCTTTCTGCATTTTCCCTTCAGGGAAGACCATCTAATCATGATTGTTAGTGCTTTCTATAGAGTGAGGTCAACGTATTTAGTGACTTTTTTTTTGTGATTTTTGGCTCTGTACTCCAGCACTTTGGATTTTTTTAAATTATAGAATGACGGGTTAAAGTCAATACTGTCAACTTGAATTTGATCGTATTTTCATCCATATCATATTTTCATCCACTTTAAGTACGTGCCCCACCTCCCCCATTTTAGGGAACCAAAAGTATTTGGACAAATTCACTTGTGTATTAAAGTATTCAAAAGTTTACTATTTTGTCCCATATTCCTATCACACAATCAATCTTGTGACTCTTGTTGGATGCATTTGCAGTTTTTTTGGGGCTTGTTTTAGGTTTTGTGCCCAATATAAATGAATGCTAAATAATGTATTGTCATTCTGGAGTCACTTTTATTGTAAATAAGGAAAGAATGTTTCTGAACACTTCTGCGTTAATATAGATGCTACCATGATTACAGATAATCCTGAATGAATCTTGAATATTGATGAGTGAGCAAGTTGGAGGCATAAATATCACCCCCCCCCCCCCAAAAAAAAATGCGAACCTCTCCTGTTGTTGGTCATGGCATTTCTTGGGGGTATGATATTTATGTCTCAAACTTTCTCAATCGTCATTTTTCACAATTCATTCAGGATTATCCGTAATCATGGTAGCATCCACATGAATGCATAAGTGTTCAGAAACATATTCTATTCTTATTTACAATAAAAGTGACTCAAATGACGCAGTACATAATTTACCATTACTCTTGTGCACAAAATAATCTGAAAAACAACCAAAACAAACTGCAAATGCATCCAAGAAGTTTGTAATGTCACAAGCTTGTTGTTATTGTCATTGTATGCTAGGAATTATGGGACCAAATACGAAGCTTTTGACTACTCAAAGAAGTGAATTTGTCCAAATATTTTTGGTTTCCTAAAATGGGCTATGCACCAAAAGTGCTGTAATTTATATTTCTATGTAATTTATATGGATGAAAATTCCTTCACCTTATTAACCTCATAGTCATAGGATTTAAAAGTATACAAAGTACTGGAGTACAGAGCCAAAACAACAAAAAATGTCACTGCCCAAATACTTTTGGACCTCACCACCAAGAGAGTGCTACACACACAGAGGGATCAAGATGGTGGTGGTGAGAGGGAGATGCAGAGAGTGTGAGGGTAAGACGCAATCGGGCAAATGTATAAGTAAGGATAAAACGTGAGTGGGAGAGGGAGAAATCTTTCCATTTCTCAGAGCCTCTGTGAACCTCAGGCAAGTCTGAGCCTGCTTTAAGCACCAACTGTCAGAGCATCTTACAGATTACTGCACCTGTACATAGCCCACCTATAATTTAGCCCAAACAACTACCTCTTTCCCAACTGTATTTAATTAATTAATTTATTTTGCTCCTTTGCACCCCATTATTTTTATTTCTACTTTGCACATTCTTCCATTGCAAAACTACCATTCCAGTGTTTTACTTGCTATATTGTATTTACTTTGCCACCATGGCCTTTTTTGCCTTTACCTCCCTTCTCACCTAATTTGCTCACATTGTATATAGACTTGTTTATACTGTATTATTGCCTGTATGTTTGTTTTACTCCATGTGTAACTCTGTCGTTGTATCTGTCGAACTGCTTTGCTTTATCTTGGCCATGTCGCAATTGTAAATGAGAACTTGTTCTCAACTTGCCTACCTGGTTAAATAAAGGTGAAATAAAAATAAAATAAAATTTTAAGTCCGATGGCTGCTGTTATCTATCCCTTTATGTTCTGTACATATTGTTAACAGTCCTGAGCTGCAGGCAGAGACCAGGTTCTACAATCATGATCTGTACCCCACTTTCTGCTACTTGGATCTATCCACAATCATGCACTCTTCCAGCTTACAGTGCATTCGCAAAGTATTCAGACCCCTTGATTTTTACACATTTTGTTACGTTACAGCATTTTGCAAATGTATTACAAATAAAAAAACGAAATACCTTAGTTACATAACTATTCAGACCCTTTGCTACTCAAAATTGAGCTCAGGTGCATCTTGTTTCCATTCATCATCCTTGATGTTTCTACAGCTTGATTAGAGTCTGCCTGTGGTAAATTCTATTGATTGGACATGATTTGGAAAGGCACACTTCTGTCTATATAAGGTCCCACAGTTCACTGTGCATGTCAGAGCAAAAACCAAGCCATGAGTTCGAAGGAATTCTCCGTCGAGCTCCGAGAAAGGATTGTGTCAAGGCACAGATCTGGGGAAGGATACCAAAAAGTGTCTGCAGCGTTGAAGGTCCCCAAAAACACAGTGGCCTCCATTTATTTTATTCTTGAATTGAAGAAGTTTGGAACGACCAAGATTCTTCCTAGAGCTGTCTGGCTGGCCAAACTAAGCAACCAGGGGAGAAGGACCTCTGTAGAGATGGGATAACCTTCCAAGATAACCACCTCAGTAAAAGGCACATGACAGCCCGCTTGGAGTCACCTAAAGGAAGAAACCAAGATTGAATTATTTGGCCTGAATGCCAAACATCACATCTGGAGGAAACCAGGCACCAACCCTACGGTGAAGCATGGTGGCGCCAGCATCATGCTGTGGGGATGTTTTTCAGCGGCAGGTACTGGGAGACTAGTCGGGATCGAGGGGAAAGCTGAACGAAGGGGAACACAGAGATCCTTTCTGAAGAGGGCTCAGGACCTCCGACTGGGGCAAAGGTTCACCTTCCAACAGGTCAATGACGCTTAGCACCCAGCCAAGACAGCACATGAGTGGCTCCGGGACAAGTCTCTGAATGTCCTTGAGTGGCCTACCCAGAGCCTGGACTTGATCAAAGATCTCTGGAGAGACCTGAAAATAGCTGTGCAGCGACGCTCCCCATCCAACCTGACAGAGCTTGAGAGGCTCTGCAGAGAAGAATGAGAGTAACTCCACAAATACAGGTGTGCCAAGCTTGTAACGTCACACCCAAGAAGACTTGAGGCTGTAATCGCTGCCAAAGTTGCTTCAACAAAGTAAAGGGTCTGAATACTTATGAAAATGTTATTTAAAAAAAATATGTTTTTATTTTATGCATTTGCAAAAATGTCTTAACCTGTTTTTGCTTTGTCATTATGTGGTATTGTGTGTAGATTGATGAGGGGGGAAAAATGATTGAATCAATTTTATAATACGGTTGTAACGTAACAAAATGTGGAAAAAGTCAAGGGGTCTGAATACTTTCTGAATGCACTGCATTTAACAAGTAATGTGTACTATAATTTTTGTAAATAGCTGTTTTGAAAACATGCAGATCCTATATAGATTTTTTTTTTTTTACTCTAGAAGTTACAACCATGTAGGACTAAGTTGTCTGAAAGTGAAATCAATTGCACCATATCCTAACATTTTGGGAATTGTAATGATTTTTTATTTTCTTCTGTATGTGGTAGATGTGTTTTTATGAGCATTAATCTGAAGGCTAGTCTCTCAACCCTGGAGCTACAGTGACATTGAGCTGTATTGTAGGATTGAGCTCTCTCTCCCTCTGCCTGTGGGGTAATAGGAATATACTATAGCACTGTTGATAAAGCCGAGCCTGTTCTTTTCTCTGATTGGCTTATTCTCAATGTGACATTTAAATCCATCAGTGACTACCCAATGCACCTGCTTTCGCTCGCTCGCTCTCTCTTGCTTACCCCCCATGGCTGTCTTCACTCTGGGTTTTGTCTGTGCACCAGTGACCGTATCAGTGTCGACGTGGAGAGGATAAACTTAGCAACACACCTCATCTGCATCGATGCACACAGTCAAGCCAGATCTTTTGAGGAGGAATCTCGTTTAGACACCCTGATCAGCACAGGATTAAGGACACAATTCTGTGGCACTGTAATTTTAAAGGAATAATCTTAACTACTTATTTTTTCTTTTTTTCCCCCTTTAAGATCTTTGGATTCTTAGTGGATTTTACCTACTGCTTTTGTTGGGTTGTTTTGGTTTAGCTGATGCGTTGATTTTAACGATACAAGCATCGGTGCTGATGACAGGCTTGCGCTGAGCTGCTCCAAGTTGATCTCTGTGAGCTTTGTCAGTCTTCCACATAGGCATCACATTAGCTGTTCTGAGAACTGGGGGAATTTCCCTTTTATTACCCACCCATCATACCATCCAGGGAGTTGTCCATAGTCAGGGAAGGGAAGAAGTCTCTGGTAAACGAGGCTAAGAAGGATGGGGGTGCAGAAGGACATTATGGCCACAGCCCTGGGTGTGAGGATGGGGTCAGGGACCCAGAAGCCCTTGCCACCTTCTGGCAGCCTCTCAAACTGTTTGCCTATTCACAGCTCACCTCACTGGTCCGCCGAGCCACCCTGAAGGACAACGACCACGCGACCAAGTATGAGAAAGTCCACAATTTCAAGGTAAGACCTGAACCTGCCTGCTCAGCGCTTCTTACTTTTCCTCTTCTGCTCTTTCTTTTTCACTGCCTTTATGGTTGTTATATCACATTTGAGGTTGTTTGATTGGCATATTTTACATTTTTTGGAATGACAGGGGGGAGAGAATTGCCTGTTTGTAAAAGATAAAAATCTATATTCTGATCGACTTCTGACTAGTGAGCAGCATTTTGAGTAGTCATGAAGGAGGTGGGATTGTAGTAGTCCTCAGCAACTGATAGTGTAGTCTGACTGGCTACCGTACCTGTCGTGGCTAGCTCATATAAACTGGGAGAGGGAGACAGAATCTGACAGAACACAGCACTTAATCCCATTCTGTCCAGCCAGACGCTTAGGGACCCTCCAGCTGCATCTTGCCAACCACACCTCTTACCAGCCAAACATAGCAACCATCTTGTCCTAAAATAATCTCAGCCAGATATAATTTTACTAGAACATGTGAAAATAATACATTTTGTTTTGTGAGATTCTTTTTAATAACCAGACTGCTATAACACCAGTCATTTAGGTTTTCTCATTTTGTTGTTTGTCTTGTCATTTACACAAGATGCCTATCCTCCACGTTCCCATTCCCAAAATAACAATCTAAAACAAGGGGTCTGAGTCCACCATGCTTTTCACAGATAAATGTTGAGCATTTCTGATTGGTCTAGCCATTACCTGGCAGAACTAGGCATTTGTTTGATGTAGTCCCTTTTTAGATATGTGATAATCCTGGCATTGTCAACCATGACACACACACACACACACACACACACACACACACACACACACACACACACACACCCACCACCGCCACTCTCCAACCCCCATTAAGGCCTGCCAGTCTGATTTCTAGTGCTGCTTATCTCTCTCTGGCATAATTCCCAATTGGCTCCTTCCATGTGCGCAGGCTGTGGAGATCCAGACTAGTATGTCCATCTATCCTTCCATCCAGTAAAAAAAGTGACCATGTTTTCCATCCTCTCTTCCTCGCCCTTGCAGGTGCACACCTTCCGGGGACCCCACTGGTGTGAATATTGTGCCAACTTCATGTGGGGCCTCATCGCTCAGGGAGTTAAATGTGCAGGTAAAGGGAGGGTGAGAAGCAAACCGTGGTCTCTGCTTTGTGTTTTGTCTTTTAACACAGCTAGTTTGAACCAGGTTTCGAGGAGATGTCATATACAGCACCATACCAGTGTCTACAGGGCGTTCGTAAATTCAATCTGGTAATCTACTTGAGTTCAGAGCACTCTGGTTTGAGAGTGTCAGAGCAAAGAATAATTGATGAATTTAAGAAAGACAAGTAGTGCCTGTTGATATGACAGGTGCCTGTAAATATTGGCTTAAACAAATTGAAATGTTGCCATTAAGTTAGTCACTAACCCTCTTGATAACATGGAAATAGACTAACCAGCTCAGCAAAGGTGAGTAAAATTAGTCAGTGAGCTGTTCACTCATTTTTGTCTTTAAAGTAGCTAGTCAATGTTAGCCAGTTAGCTTGACTGCTGTTATTAGACTTTTTTTAATTTAACCATTATTTTAGGGAAAACATTTGAAAAGTATTTTGGAAAGTATTCATTCCCCTTGACTTTTTCCACATTTTATTACGTTACAGCCTTATTCTAAAATGGATTAAATTGTTTACCCCATAATGTCAAAGAAAAAAATGGTTATTAGAAATGTTTGAAAATGTATTAAATCAAAAACTGACATTTAAATAAGGGTAGGCAACAACACATCTGCCACGCTGATCCTCAACACAGGGGCCCCTTGGGTGCGTGCTTAGTCCCCTCCTGTACTCCCTGTTCACCCACGACTGCGTGGCCAAACACGACTCCAACACCATTTAATTTTGTTGACGACACAACAGTGGTAGGCCTGATTACTGTCAACAATGAGACTGCCTATAGGGATGAGGTCAGTGACCTGGCCGTGTGGTGCCAGGACAACAACCTCTCCCTTAATGTGAGCGAGACCACGGATCTGATCATGGATTACAGGAAAAGGCGGGCCGAACAGGCTCCCGTGAACATCGTAGTGGAGTGGGTCGAGAGTTTCAAGTTCCTTGGACCACTATCATGGTCCAAACACACCAAGACAGTTGTGAAGAGTGCACGACAACACCTTTTCCCCATCAGGAGACTGAAAGTATTTGGCATAGGTCCCCAGATTCTCAAAAAGTTCTACAGCTGCACCATCGAAGCATCCTGACCCGGTTACATCACCGCTCGGCATCTGTCCGAGGCCCAGTACATCACTGGGGCCACGCTTCCTGACATCCAGGACCTCTACCAGGCAGTGTCAGAGGAAGCCCCTAAAAATTGTCACTCCAGCCACCCTGTTCTCTCTCGTAAGTTAGCTTGTTGTGTTCGGCGCATGTGACTAATACAATTTGATTTGCTCTATTTTTCAATGCCATTTTATGGGCAAATTGATCAGAGATCGCCACTGCAGACCTTAAGAAATGATGTGCATGATAGAGTGGGTTCTTACTATTGTATTTCTTTATTGATTTGAAGTAGTTGTCTAACTAATGTGTAATTGCTTTTTGCTCTTGTAGTACAGGGCTCCCTTGCAAACGAGGCTGGTCTCAATTGGGCCCCCTGCCTAAATAAAGGTTACATAAAACATACACAAATCATCTCCAATTGGAAAAGCAATCAGATTGGCATAACATTGAGGATGCGTTTATGCATTGTAACAGAATAATCGTTTTTAGTGCTGCCTGCCATTTTAAATTGTGATAAGGACACTTTATTTAGGCAAGACTACCCTGCCTAAATAAAGGTTCAATTAAATGATACAGTATCATTGCTAATCTCTTTTTCTGCCCAGATTGCGGTTTGAATGTCCACAAACAGTGTTCCAAAATGGTGCCAAACGACTGTAAGCCTGACCTCAAGCATGTCAAGAAAGTATACAGTTGTGACCTTACGACCCTGGTAAAAGCCCACCATTCCAAGCGACCCATGGTGGTGGACATGTGCATACAAGAGATTGAGTCTAGAGGTGAGCGGTAGAAAATGACCAACTTGTGATGTTTTTTTGTTTGTTGCTATAGGGTTGTTATGGTTTCAGACATCCTCCAGTAACAATGTTCAAATTTCCTGACAAGTAATGGAGAGGTATGAATTTGCACTGGTGTTAGTTTGATAAATGTAAAGCTGTTTTAATTTGTCATTGTCTTTCTCTCCCGTTCTCTAACTGTAGGTGTTCAGTCTGAGGGCCTGTACAGAATCTCAGGCTTCAGTGACCTGATTGAAGATGTGAAGCTGGCTTTTGACAGAGGCAGGGCCCTTTTTCCTTTGCCACTGTATCGCATTCTGCTTTCTGGGTGGGGCAGTCAGTGTGTATCAATTGGACTTAGGCCAAGGACTATTGTTGATATTGCTGCAAGATTGCGGGGACTAGGTTGGACAAAAACGGATTTAATTGGTAATGGCAGTTATCAAGTAAGGCCAATCGAGTGCCAACTGCGTTTATAATCTCTAGACCGGCTGCAAAGCCACAAAACAATAGAATTCTAAGTTCTCTTTTTGGATGCGTGCAACCGTTGTGGCATCTTTTAATTAACTGCCCCGTCTATAGATAGGTTTAAAAAATTCTCCCTCTTGTCTCCCAATAGATGGTGAAAAGGCGGACATTTCTGTGAATGTGTATGAAGACATCAATATAATCACTGGCGCACTGAAACTGTACTTCAGGGATTTACCCATTCCTCTTATCACGTATGAAGCCTACCCAAGGTTCATGGAGGCAGCAAGTTAGTCCTTAACTTTAGCCTTTTTAATGAATATTTGTATTTGGACTTTTATTGGGTGTGTGTTATGGTTCCTATCCTGCAGACACTGACTGTGTGTCCATTTGTTTCGGATTCTAGAGATTACAGATCCAGACAAGCGGTTAGAGGCCCATCATGAAGCTCTGAAGCTGCTGCCACCTGCACACTGTGAATCACTGTGTTATCTCATGGCCCACTTAAAGAGGTGAGACCAGATATTGCAGTATATTATGGTAAAACAGGCGTACAGTGTCTAGTCGTTGAGTAGAGACAATGATTAGATTTACAGTCTATTAAAACTTAGGGATCGGCGTTGCAAATCATGCTGTGCCTTGTGTCAAGATCGCAAATTCTTGTTAATATAACTGCACTGTCAAGTTACAGTAGCTATTACTGCGAAAAAATATCATGCTATTGTTTGAGTCCCTTAACAACCAAACACTTTTTTCCCCACCGCGATAGGTTTCATAAATTCACTGCTGAAGGTGAAATGTTTACTTACATTCTGAAATCTTGCTCTGATTTATCATCCAAAGGGTACCAGAGATAACATGAAGTGTCGTTTTGTTAGATAAAATCCTTTTTCATATCTTAGCATACACGATCGATTTTGTATTTCCGCTTGGTTCAATTTTCAAAGAACAGAATCTGTGAAAATCTAACCCTAAATATTGTTTCAACCAGTCAAATCACATTCGTATGTATTCCTCTAAGATCCTAGAACGTAACCAGACCTCACTATATCATTAGGGTTGTAGTATATTCTATAGGACACCAAATTTGGTCAGAGAGCGACGCCTTCATGGCAAGCCGATGACGTGGGCGGTCTTCATTTACATTTAAGTCATTTAGCAGACGCTCTTATCCAGAGCGACTTACAAATTGGTGCATTCACCTTATGACATCCAGTGGAACAGCCACTTTACAATAGTGCATCTACATTTTTTAGGGGGGTGGGGGGGTGAGAAGGATTACTTTATCCTATCCTAGGTATTCCTTAAAGAGGTGGGGTTTCAGGTGTCTCCGGAAGGTGGTGATTGACTCCGCTGTCCTGGCGTCGTGGGGAGTTTGTTCCACCATTGGGGGCCAGAGCAGCGAACAGTTTTGACTGGGCTGAGCGGGAACTGTACTTCCTCAGTGGTAGGGAGGCGAGCAGGCCAGAGGTGGATGAATGCAGTGCCCTTGTTTGGGTGTAGGGCCTGATCAGAGCCTGGAGGTACTGAACAGCTCCGTAGGCAAGCACCATGGTCTTGTAGCGGATGCGAGCTTCAACTGGAAGCCAGTGGAGAGAGCGGAGGAGCGGGGTGACGTGAGAGAACTTGGGAAGGTTGAACACCAGACGGGCTGCGGCGTTCTGGATGAGTTGTAGGGGTTTAATGGCACAGGCAGGGAGCCCAGCCAACAGCGAGTTGCAGTAATCCAGACGGGAGATGACAAGTGCCTGGATTAGGACCTGCGCCGCTTCCTGTGTGAGGCAGGGTCGTACTCTGCGGATGTTGTAGAGCATGAATACAGGAACGGGCCACCGCCTTGATGTTAGTTGAGAACGACAGGGTGTTGTCCAGGATCACGCCAAGGTTCTTAGCGCTCTGGGAGGAGGACACAATGGAGTTGTCAACCGTGATGGCGAGATCATGGAACGGGCAGTCCTTCCCCGGGAGGAAGAGCAGCTCCGTCTTGCCGAGGTTCAGCTTGAGGTGGTGATCCGTCATCCACACTGATATGTCTGCCAGACATGCAGAGATGCGATTCGCCACCTGGTCATCAGAAGGGGGAAAGGAGAAGATTAATTGTGTGTCGTCTGCATAGCAATGATAGGAGAGACCATGTGAGGTTATGACAGAGCCAAGTGACTTGGTGTATAGCGAGAATAGGAGAGGGCCTAGAACCGAGCCCTGGGGGACACCAGTGGTGAGAGCGTGGTGAGGAGACAGATTCTCGCCACGCCACCTGGTAGGAGCGACCTGTCAGGTAGGACGTAATCCAAGCGTGGGCCGCGGCGGAGATGCCCAACTCGGATGCCCAACTCACAGTATCGAAGGCAGCCAATAGGTCTAGAAGGATGAGAGCAGAGGAGAGAGAGTTAGCTTTAGCAGTGCGGAGCGCCTCCGTGATACAGAGAACAGCAGTCTCAGTTGAATGACTAGTCTTGAAACCTGACTGATTTGGATCAAGAAGGTCATTCTGAGAGAGATAGCGGGAGAGCTGGCCAAGGACGGCACGTTCAAGAGTTTTGGAGAGAAAAGAAAGAAGGGATACTGGTCTGTAGTTGATGACATCAGAGGGATCGAGTGTAGGTTTTTTCAGAAGGGGTGCAACTCTCGCTCTCTTGAAGACGGAAGGGACGTAGCCAGCGGTCAGGGATGAGTTGATGAGCGAGGTGAGGTAAGGGAGAAGGTCTCCGGAAATGGTCTGGAGAAGAGAGGAGGGGATAGGGTCAAGAGGGCAGGTTGTTGGGCGGCCGGCCGTCACAAGACGACGAGATTTCATCTGGAGAGAGAGGGGAGAAAGAGGTCAGAGCACAGGGTAGGGCAGTGTGAGCAGAACCAGCGGTGTCGTTTGACTTAGCAAACGAGGATCGGATGTCGTCGACCTTCTTTTCAAAATGGTTGACGAAGTCATCTGCAGAGAGGGAGGAGGGGGGGAGGGGGAGGAGGATTCAGGAGGGAGGAGAAGGTGGCAAAGAGCTTCCTAGGGTTAGAGGCAGATGCTTGGAATTTAGAGTGGTAGAAAGTGGCTTTAGCAGCAGAGACAGAGGAGGAAAATGTAGAGAGGAGGGAGTGAAAGGATGCCAGGTCCGCAGGGAGGCGAGTTTTCCTCCATTTCCGCTCGGCTGCCCGGAGCCCTGTTCTGTGAGCTCGCAATGAGTCGTCGAGCCACGGAGCGGGAGGGGAGGACCGAGCCGGCCTGGAGGATAGGGGACATAGAGAGTCAAAGGATGCAGAAAGGGAGGAGAGGAGGGTTGAGGAGGCAGAATCAGGAGATAGGTTGGAGAAGGTTTGAGCAGAGGGAAGAGATGATAGGGAAAAGGATACAAGGTAGTGGTCGGAGACTTGGAGGGGAGTTGCAATGAGGTTAGTGGAAGAACAGCACCTAGTAAAGATGAGGTCGAGCGTATTGCCTGCCTTGTGAGTAGGGGGGGAAGGTGAGAGGGTGAGGTCAAAAGAGGAGAGTAGTGGAAAGAAGGAGGCAGAGAGGAATGAGTCAAAGGTAGACATGGGGAGGTTAAAGTCGCCCAGAACTGTGAGAGGTGAGCCGTCCTCAGGAAAGGAGCTTATCAAGGCATCAAGCTCATTGATGAACTCTCCGAGGGGACCTGGAGGGCGATAAATGATAAGGATGTTAAGCTTGAAAGGGCTGGTAACTGTGACAGCATGTAATTCAAAGGAGGCGATAGACAGATGGGTAAGGGGAGAAAGAGAGAATGACCACTTGGGAGAGATGAGGATCCCGGTGCCACCACCCCGCTGACCAGAAGCTCTCGGGGTGTGCGAGAACACGTGGGCGGACGAAGAGAGAGCAGTAGGAGTAGCAGTGTTATCTGTGGTGATCCATGTTTCCGTCAGTGCCAAGAAGTCGAGGGACTGGAGGGAGGCATAGGCTGACATGAACTCTGCCTTGTTGGCCGCAGATCGGCAGTTCCAGAGGCTACCGGAGACCTGGAACTCCACGTGGGTCGTGCGCGCTGGGACCACCAGATTAGGGTGGCCGCGGCCACGCGGTGTGGAGCGTTTGTATGGTCTGTGCAGAGAGGAGAGAACAGGGATAGACAGACACATAGTTGACAGGCTACAGAAGAGGCTACGCTAATGCAAGGAGATTGGAATGACAAGTGGACTACACGTCTCGAATGTTCAGAAAGTTAAGCTTACGTAGCAAGAATCTTATTGACTAAAATGATTAAAATGATACAGTATTGCTGAAGTAGGCTAGCTGGCAGTGGCTGCGTTGTTGACTTTGTAGGCTAGCTGGCAGTGGCTGCGTTGTTGACACTACACTAATCAAGTCATTCCGTTGAGTGTAATAGTTTCTACAGTGCTGCTATTCGGGGCTAGCTGGCTAGCTAGCAGTGTTGATTACGTTGCGTTAAAAGAACGACAATAGCTGGCTAGCTAACCTAGAAAATCGCTCTAGACTACACAATTATCTTTGATACAAAGACGGCTATGTAGCTAGCTATTAGCTATCTACGATCAAACAAATGAAACCGTTGTGCTGTAATGAAATGAAATGAAAATGTGATACTACCTGTGGAGCGAAGCGGAATCGACCGGGTTGTTGAGTGCGGAAGTTCTATTCAGTAGACGTTGGCTAGCTGTTGGCTAGCTAGCAGTGTCTCCTACGTTAAGGACGACAAATAGCTGGCTAGCTAACCTCGGTAAATTAAGATAATCACTCTAAGACTACACGCTCTAAACTACACAATTATCTTGGATACGAAGACAGCAAAGACAACTATGTAGCTAGCTAACACTACACTAATCAAGTCGTTCAGTTGAGTGTAATAGTTTCTACAGTGCTGCTATTCGGTAGACGGTGGACGTTTGCTAGCTGGCTAGCTGCTGGGCAGATAGCAGTGTAGACTACGTTAGGACGACGAAATACGAAGTTGCAATAGAAGTGCTGACTGTTTCACTTTGTTGTCCTCTTTCTTTTCCTTTTTCTTCTGTCCTTCTCTTGTCCTTATTTTGTCTTCCTTTCTTCTGTTAACTAGATATGTTTTGTTGTTATTCTTTGTAAGCTAGCTAGCTTCTTCCAGGAGAGTCCCTAGCAACTGCTTAGCAACAAGTAAACAATTCTGCTAGCAATTCAGCTAGCTAAGATAACTGTACAATTTATGAATAAATACTTTACTCGATCAACTTTGTCAAATAAGCACAATCGGGATCAAACAAAGCTAGCTAGATAGCCAATGAGCTGGGCTTTACGGGAGTATCCGGAAACCCTATATCTGTGGCAAAATGCAGCTGCTAACCTTGTGCGATAGCATGCCTTTTCCTTTTGGTGGAAACACCTTTGACAGCCATTAGGATGTTTAAAATAGTTTTTTGGCTACAATGAAAAATGTATATTTGTAAGTCTCACACCACTTTGCAATGAGCTGGAGGCAGTATGCGTTTTTAAAACATATACTATAGCTTATTAATCGTTTGAAACCTGAGCATTTTACTACATAGTATGAGGCATGTTTTTACCTTGTTTCAACATAGCCAAGGCAAAATCTCACCATATCAGGAGGCAATTTATTTTATACAGACATTGAAACTAGTAGCTTATTTCTCATTCTATTTTTATTTCATTCAAATTCAATCATGAAGTGAGGAAAGACACATCAGGTGTTGGTACCAATGCCGTTTGTCTTGGCAATTAGGTTTCAAAAAACAGGCAAACAGCCTAAAAATGATCTTGTTTTGTCTTTTAGAGGATTGTAAAATACAAATTCTTTAAAAGTCTGAGAAAGAGGACGATGTTGCAGATTTATTTTAAAGGAGTGGCTGCAGTCCCGTCTTCTCTGCACCCCTCTTCCCGACGGCTAAAGGTCCGAAGCGTCTGCGCATGTGCTGGGTTCTCTACTTTGCACAGTCTCTGCTCTACTCGTTGAGCTGCCCAGAGAACATGCCACCCGGGCGAATGATACTTGTTTAATAAAGTTAGATCAAAGCTGAATCAATGTCTACAAGATCACATAATGATAGTATTAATGATAGTACAGTATAACATACTGTAAGACAAATAACATCACCTCATTTCTTATGAGATTTTCAGATGATTGTGCGAATGGTCACATTTTTCTCATGCGGCCAAAACTCTGCAGCGCTTGCCAAAGAATCACATGCACGATGTGATTCGGATCTACAGTTCTGGGGAAAAGGGATCCATGGGGGTGGGATCCGCAGCCTCTGCCTTATTTTAATGACAAAATCAAATGCCCGTCGGCCAATGGCGGTTCTAGTGTTAAAAATGTGTAAATACTTGTGAAGCAGCTTATTGTGTGACTTAAGGAAAATCTTAGAGGACAAATACTTATGCAATCAAGACAGGCCTTTTTGTAAGTTATTATTATTAATTGTAGAGTTAATATTTTTTTTACTTGGAATTATATGTTAACAATAGCCAATAATTGGTTTGATGGTAGAAAACTAATTTGGACCTGAACGAGCATGTCAATGGCATCCAAAGGGGTTTATTTTAGTTGTTGTTGCCGCTTCTCTCTCCTTGCCCTGTGACCCTTTCCTGTTCCTCTTTTTAAAGGGTAATCCAAAATGAGAAAGACAACCTGATGAATGCAGAAAACCTTGGCATTGTTTTTGGGCCCACCCTCATGCGGGCCCCAGACCTGGATGCGATGACGGCGCTCAATGACATCCGCTATCAGAGACAGGTGGTGGAGACGCTCATAAAGAACGAAGACATTCTGTTCTGAAAGGCGATTGATTAGCAATGAAGGAATCCTAAATCGTGAATAAGCGATGTACTCATCATTTAGAAAGGAGGAAGTGACAATGTTTTTAATGTTTTCCCTTTGTAAAACTAAGACTTGAATAATAATGCACCATTGTACATTCCCTTCCACTCCCAGTGAGCCCTGTCTGAAGAGATGTCTGATGGGTTTGAATCCCGTACTTTAGACGTGTCTTTTGCATGTTCACCCCCCCCCCCCATTTGTGTCGGGGGTAATTGATGTAACACTCATTCCTTTGGATAGCTAGTATGCGTTTTTGTTTTCAGATATTGTGTTACACCAAAGGGAGAGAGGACTCAACTTTATCTCTGACATAGTGTCTTTGACAGCATGGGCAGTGCCATTGATGCTACAACCCATAGGAATCCCCATCCAGTTGGCTACTTTTAATACTTTGAAATGGCAGAGGCATGGTGGATGCCCTCAATGGCAATGTCCATGCCAAAATGGGTTATATCCACGATGAGTCCTCTCTCTATGGGTCACAATCACTCATTAACTGCTCTCTCTGATCTTGTAGATGTGGCTCATTTGTTTCATGATGAGTTTATTCTTCCTGTGAATCACTAATGTACCTGGATGTAACATACAATACTATCGGTTTAAAAACCTTGTTTATTTTGTTTAATATTGTATGTTGTTCTTTTACGTTCATTTAAAATAAATACAATGGCATATTTCTATAATTTCAGCCAGTAGTTCTAAAAGTAGCCTAGCACTCACATGCCATAACGGGTGCCTTAAATGTATTATGTTATATTAGCGGTGTGTCCCATGTACATCTGCACTTCATTTATATTTATAATGGCGTGCCACACTATTGGCACTCACTGCCCCTATTGTCAGAGTATCCAATGTGCCCAAGTGATCAAGCCTCCCACTTTTACCTTGCAGCGTCATTGTATGTGATTGTGCCTTTCAACGGTCCTATCAACATTGTCCACCCGCTTTGGTTGTTTGAAGTATCCCTTTATTCCTTGGTCAGACTATGGCACAACACTTTTCTAGTTTAAAAAGTGTAAATGGTACCAAATTAGCTCAATGGATGCAAAGTTGAGTCAGTCTAGTTTAATTTGAACCTAACTAACCAGTTTTATTACAATGGGATGCCCATCTACATTTACATTTACATTTAAGTCATTTAGCAGACGCTCTTATCCAGAGCGACTTACAAATTGGTGCATTCATCTTATGACATCCAACAGCCACTTTACAATAGTGCATCTAAATCTTTTAGGGGGGTGAGAAGGATTACTTTATCCTATCCTAGGTATTCCTTAAAGAGGTGGGGTTTCAGGTGTCTCCGGAAGGTGGTGATTGACTCCGCTGTCCTGGCGTCGTGAGGGAGTTTGTTCCACCATTGGGGGGCCAGAGCAGCAAACAGTTTTGACTGGGCTGAGCGGGAACTGTACTTCCTCAGTGGTAGGGAGGCGAGCAGGCCAGAGGTGGATGAACGCAGTGCCCTTGTTTGGGTGTAGGGCCTGATCAGAGCCTGGAGGTACTGAGGTGCCGTTCCCCTCACAGCTCCGTAGGCAAGCACCATGGTCTTGTAGCGGATGCGAGCTTCAACTGGAAGCCAGTGGAGAGAGCGGAGGAGCGGGGTGACGTGAGAGAACTTGGGAAGGTTGAACACCAGACGGGCTGCGGCGTTCTGGATGAGTTGTAGGGGTTTAATGGCACAGGCAGGTAGCCCAGCCAACAGCGAGTTGCAGTAATCCAGACGGGAGATGACAAGTGCCTGGATTAGGACCTGCGCCGCTTCCTGTGTGAGGCAGGGTCGTACACTGCGGATGTTGTAGAGCATGAACCTACAGGAACGGGCCACCGCCTTGATGTTAGTTGAGAACGACAGGGTGTTGTCCAGGATCACGCCAAGGTTCTTAGCGCTCTGGGAGGAGGACACAATGGAGTTGTCAACCGTGATGGCGAGATCATGGAACGGGCAGTCCTTCCCCGGGAGGAAGCGCAGCTCTGTCTTGCCGAGGTTCAGCTTGAGGTGGTGATCCGTCATCCACACTGATATGTCTGCCAGACATGCAGAGATGCGATTTGCCACCTGGTCTTTAGAAGGGGGAAAGGAGAAGATTAATTGTGTGTCGTCTGCATAGCAATGATAGGAGAGACCATGTGAGGTTATGACAGAGCCAAGTGACTTGGTGTATAGCGAGAATAGGAGAGGGCCTAGAACAGAGCCCTGGGGGACACCAGTGGTGAGAGCGCATGGTGAGGAGACAGATTCTCGCCACGCCACCTGGTAGGAGCGACCTGTCAGGTAGGACGCAATCCAAGCGTGGGCCGCGCCGGAGATGCCCAACTCGGAGAGGGTGGAGAGGAGGATCTGATGGTTCACAGTATCGAAGGCAGCCGATAGGTCTAGAAGGATGAGAGCAGAGGAGAGAGAGTTAGCTTTAGCAGTGCGGAGCGCCTCCGTGATACAGAGAAGAGCAGTCTCAGTTGAATGACTAGTCTTGAAACCTGACTGATTTGGATCAAGAAGGTCATTCTGAGAGACCATCTGCAGTGGATGGCCCATTTATCAGGAAATGAAGTATGCTAAGCCTGTGACAAGGTCTGAGAGAGGGTTTTGTGCAAGCAGGATCAGCCATGTATCCCAATTTTGCAGAATCTTTGTCCCCATGTGCAGTTGCAAACCGTAGTCTGGCTTTTTTATGGCGGTTGGCATATTCCTTGCTGATCGGCCTTTCAGGTTATGTCGATTATAGGATTAGTTTTACTGTGGATATAGATACTTTTGTACCTGTTTCCTCCAGCATCTTCACAAGGTCCTTTGCTGCTGTTCTGGGAATGATTTGCAATTTTCGCACCAAAGTACGTTCATCTCTCGGAGATAGAACAAGTCTCCTTCCTGAGTGGTATAATCGCTGCGTGGTCCCATGGTGTTTATACTTGCGTACTATTGTTTGCAGAGATGAACGTGGTACCTTCAGGCGTTTGGAAATTGCTCCCAAGGATGAACCAGACTTATTTTCTGAGGTCTTGGCTGATTTATTTTGATTTTCCCCTGATGTCAAGCAAAGAGGCACTGAGTTTGAAGGTAGGCCTTGAAATACATCCACAGGTACACTTCCAATTGACTTCCAATTATGTCAAATAGCCTATCAAATCAAGTGTATTTATATAGCCCTTTGAACATCAGCTGATATCTGAAAGTGCTGTACAGACACCTAGCCTAAAACCCCAAACAGCAAGCAATGCAGGTGTAGCAGCACGGTGGCTAGGAAAAACCTAGGAAGAAACATAGAGGAACCAGGCTATGAGGGGTGGCCAGTCCTTTTCTGACTGTACCGGGTGGAGATAACAACATGGCCAAGATGTTCAAATGACCAGCATGATCAAATAATAATAATCACAGTAGTTGTCGAGGGTGCAGCAAGTCAGCACCTCAGGAGTAAAATGTCATTTGGCTTTTCATAGCCAATCATTAAGAGTATCTCTACCACTCCTGCTGTCTCTAGAGTTAAAAACAGTTGAAACTGGAGCAGCAGCATGGCCAGGTGAACTGGGGACAGCAAGGAGTCATCATACCAGATAGTCTTGAGGCATGGTCCTAGGGCTCAGGTCCTCTGAGAGAAAGAAAGAAAGAGAATTCGAGAGAGCATACTTAAATTCACACAGGACACCGGATAAGACAGAAGTACTCCAGATATAACATACTGACCCTCGCCCCTGACAAATACTGCAGCATAAATACTGGAGGCTGAGACAGGAGGGGTCAGGAGACACTGGCCCCATCCGATGATACCCCCGGACAGGGCCAAACAGGAAGGATATAACCCCACCCACTTTGCCAAAGCACAGCTCCCACACCACTAGAGGGATATCTTCAACCACCAACTTACCATCCTGAGACCAGGCCGAGTATAGCCCACAAAGATCTCTGCCACGGCGCAACCCAGACAGGAAGATCACATCTGACTCAACCCACTCAAGTGACGCACCCCTCCTAGGGACGGCATGAAAGAGCACCAGTAAGCCAGTGACTCAGCCCCTGTAATAGGGTTAGAGGCAGAGAATCCCAGTGGAAAGAGGGGAACCAGCCAGGCAGAGACAGCAAGGATGGTTCATTGCTCCAGAGCCTTTCCGTTCACCTTCCCACTCCTGGGCCAGACTACACTCAATCATATGACCCACTGAAGAGTAACTTCTAAGTTGCCAACTTTGAGACGAAAACAGGGGACCTTGCAAGCTTAGCTCTGGAACCAAATAAGATCGATTGCGTTTTTCCAAGATGCAGAGAAAGATTTATCAAAAAATCTATTTGCTGATATTGGATAACTGCACTATTTTTTTTCTTATGGGACACAAGTAGAGTCCTCTGCATACAAAAACCATTGACAAGAGCAGGCTGATTTATGTAAAAAAAAACATTTAGGGTTGGGGTGACCGAAGAAAGGCATGTGTGACTGCTTGTATCTCTCAGCTTGTATCTCTGCTTGTATCTCTTGTCTTGTAAAGGGACCTTTAAAGAGGAAAACGTCCAGGCAAAATGTATCTCTTTGCTCATGGAATGAGGGTAGTGGTAATGAATTTAGTGCAGCCTTGTATCTGAGATATGCTGTGCCAAGGATGATTCGCCAAACGTGGTTTTGGTTGCGCTCAAGCTGGTCAGAGTGCCTGAGTTTAGGAGTCTGCTAGGACCGGCAGGGGAAGTGGGCCCGGTTCCTTACCTGGGCGGAGTATGCCCAGAATTCACTTCGTCACTCCTCCACTGGGCTGTCACCCTTCCAGTGCGTCCCGGGGTACCAACCGGCCCTGGCTCCATGGACCCCGAGCCAGAAGCTCCTGCAGAGGAGGTTTGGAACACTGCCCAGGTGAGGCGCCATCTGCCGCCAGAAAGAGCAGACGGACCGCCACTGCAGGGAGGCTCCCGTGTTTCATCCTGGTGATTGCGTCTGCCTTCCACCAGGAACCTCCCCCTCTGCCTGACCTACCGGAAGCTGAGCCCCCGGTTTGTGGGGCCATGCAAATTCCTCCAGAGGATCAATGAAATAACGTACAAATTACAGCTCCCCACTAGAACTACCTTATCTCACCCGCTTTTCATGTTTCCCTCATCAGCATGGGGGTTTCTGGTCTCCTGGCTCATGCCATCTCCTACGACACCCCTCCACCTCCCCTGGACATCGAAGGAAGCCCGTCAGATGACGTCAGATCCCTCCTGGACTGCCAACGTCATGGGGGTCAGTTCCAGTATCTGGTGAACTGGGAGGGGTATGGTCCAGAGGAGTGCTGTTGGCTTCCAGTGGATGACATTCTAGATCCCAACATCATCCGAGATTTCCACCTTCGCCTACCGGCCCGCTCCTCGCCTTCGGGGCCGTCCTCCTGTGGCTGGAGCCGCGCGTCGGTGGGGGTTCTATCACGTCTACTCCCGCTCTGGTGCTCGACGTTGCCGGTCTACTAACCACCAGTCCTGGCAAACTATCATTACGCACACCTAGCACCCATCATTACATACACCTGCACCTCATTAGGCACAGTTGGACTTCATCACTTCCACCATTACTTCCCCTTTAGCGGTTGTATCACCAACAGGCAGTATTGTATGGTGGAATATTCTATGTAGAGAGTGAGAGAGACTTTGTCATTTCTTCAAACAATCATCATTAGTCAATATCGATCAATCATTGCAATACTGAAACCGTCGACACAAAAGTCTTGACTGTTGGGCTGAGAGCCTACTCTTTACAGACAATGCACAGTTTATATAGCTGATACCCAGAATGCTTGGTTCCACCTCTCCCATATACATTGGAGGTACTATAAGCCACTTTGGGTTTTCCCCTGGTCATCTGCCTCTCGTGCTGTTTCCCAGATGCCAGGATAATTAGGACTAGTGAGGCCTTTGTTCTGTTCCTCCTGGCCATCTCGGTGACACACACCACATCTGATCTATGGAATGCCAGCTGTGGGTTTTCTTTATCACCAAGTTATCACTTAATCAGTTGCCAGCCCAAGCTCCATAAAGACTCATCTCAGTTAACTCTGAAAGGAGAGAGAGTCCTAAGAACCTTACTCTAGTCAATAAAACAACCATTTGGTGCATAAATATGACAGTCTTGTTATTATCTGCTACCACAATTGTATCTGTGTTCCTGTTCAAAAACGCTACTCTTGTTCTTGCATTCTCTCTATGTTCGTTCATATTAAACTCAGACGACACCTGCTTCCTGACTCCCTGCGTCTTCGTTACAGTCCATTTACCTTACAGCTAAAATTAAGTTAGTTTTAAGCTTCCTTAATGCAAAAGATTTCCAATAAACAAGTGTGAGTAGCCCTTTCCTGCAGTCATTGACCAAAAGCGCCCCCTTTGACCTCGGGTGTAATGTTATTAATATTTTCCATAATTAATACGTTTTTTAAATTTTTACAATGAATGAACAGTTTTGATATATTTCAGTCTTCTGTGATGTGTGTGTATATAAAGTGTAATATTGGGATGCAAACTCAAAATGGAATACATTTCAACTCTCTTATCTAACATGGTACAGGTGTCCTTATTTTTTTAAGCCCATAACCATGTATGTGAGGTGTATACTTTGGTTTCAAAGTATATTTGTTTAAAACTACCAAGAATCAACGTGTGACCCTGATTTAGCCCACTGCAGTAAAAGGTTAAACATTTGCTTTCCCTTTCTGTCAACATTAAACCAACACCACCATATGAAGCAACCAGTACAAAAGAAATCAAATTTTGACTTAACTCCACTCCCAATTGGTACAACAAATATGTAATTGAAATCACTCCTTCCTTTCAATTCAATATATAGTCTACATAATTTCCATGCACAAAAATATTACAGCCAACATGTCACTTTCATGCCATATAGCCATGACTTTGGAGCACTAAAACCCTACTGTACTATCACATACTGGAAAGACTGTAGCACACATAGTGACCATCACATTCAAAACAGAAGAGCAACATAATACATTTCCTGGGCCTGCAATGTCATTTCTATCAATCTGCAGGGAGTGGCGTACACACCAAAATGTGACCCACTCCAATGTTTACCACCAGTGGCAGCTGTCCAACTTCAACCTGTGCTTCAACAGTACATATGTGTCTGGGATGTGGGAATTGCACACAGATGGTTCTTTGAGTTGGGAAGCTGCATACTGAAGTGGGTGCAGACAAAGTTAACTCCACTTACCAAACCAGAGGTGATCAAGCTGATCATCTTCAGTGACATGTTGTGGTTACTTTTCACAAAAGTTGAGCATAAGTGCACAGTCTTTGGTCATTATTTTCTGCCCTGTGGTTGATCTTTTGCTACCATCAAGAAAAGGTGCACATTTATCAGTTCTTCATATTCCCAATGTCGAACCAGTTTGAGAATGTTCCTAGAACATTACTTATGTTTTAATTTAAATGTAACCATGTTTGAAATTTTAAGAAATTTTCTGTTAAAGTAACAAAATAACAAGAAAATTGTTTTGTTGTCAAGTTCCTTAAAAATCTCTCAAAGATCCACCCTTTTTTTCCCCAATTTTCGCCTAAAATAACATACCCAAATCTAACTCCCTGTCGCTCAGGACTTGAATCAAAGATGTGCATATTCTTGATACCCTTTGAAAGGAAACACTTTGAAGTTTGTGGAAATGTGAAATTAATGTTGGAGAATTTAACATATTAGATCTGGTTAAAGATAATACAAAGAAAGAAACATGAGTTTTTTTTGTACCATCTTTGAAATGCTAGAGAAAGGTCATAATTAATTATTCTAGCCTAGGCACAATTTAGACTTTGGCCACCAGATGGCAGCAGTGTATGTGCAAAGTTTGACTGATCCAATTAACTATTGCATACTCATTAAAAATATTGTATCAATACTGCCCAAATGTGCCTAATTGGTTTATTCATACATATCAGATATGTCTATACCCTGGGAAATGTAATCTAAAGCTTTAGATTACATTTCCCAGGGTATAGACATATCTGATATGTATGCATGGCGGCCGATGACTGCTTTCAGATTCTGGACATCTAATGAGAGTTGGCTAAATCCTTGGATCATTAAATGGGCCTGTAAAGAGTAGGTTCAATTGTTTACCCACTTTCCCAGGACAGCCACACCCCAGGAGGGTATGATTGACATACCAAAAATCTCACCCGGGTGTAGGACATGACCATAGGCTTCCTGATTGTCTGGGATGAGTCTTTTGGCACGCTTCAGTTCCCCAGAGTTGGTTTGACTTGTCTCATTGAAAAGGTTGGTGACCGGAATTCTTAACATGTACATTTCAGGTTCTCCCCAAATAACAACACCCTCCCCGCCCAGGAGGTAAAGTGAGGTACCCCTTGTCACTGCATACCCACATCCATCCAAAAGGTGCTCTCATGCCTTCCTCTATCCTGGAAAGGTTTACACCTGTCACCTTTTGCTGTAAGTCTAACACTAAAATCCCCTTTAGCATAGTTTACCCTATCACTATACTCTTCTCTCAGTTGACCCATATATACACGACAAGCTCTAGTATCTCCCATACCTTCCTTCCTATCATTACAAAGACACAGGGCAGGGGTTGACTTCGGGCTTAGGGAGGTCAGTATGCGATTGATACTCAAGCTTCCATTTCCTAACAATTCTCTCCTGAGGTGAGTTCTAGGCCATAGAGGGATCTGCCTGCTTCCTTCTACAACATTTGGTAAGTTTTCTCCCTTCTTGTGACCACCCTAACATACATGTGTCCCATGATCCCCGGCTAACCTCTCAGTTCTTCTCCCAAAGAAATGTCCTGTGTACTCCCTTCACCTAGTAGGTTGTTTCTCATTACCGCTCTGCATAAAGTATAAAAACTCCAAACTCCATCCTTCTCATAGGCTCAACCTGACTCCCGAACAGCTCAGTGGTTGATGTAGGCTTTCTAAATAGCAAAACCTGGGTTCCTGGCCTCTTAGTCTGATTTCCAATTTTTCTCACCATTTGTATCCATTTGTTGTTTTCCTCAGATCCCCCAGGGTGTCCCGTGGCTGCGCCAACAAGGAGACCCATGGAAAGGATGATGGGGAAAACAAACCATCAGACCCGGTGTAGTCTCTGTTTCCTAGTTATAGAACCTGAGTGTGAGTGTGAAATGATGTCTCCTTCTTCTGCTCGTTGGCTAGAGCCTTCTTCTTCATCTTTCTTCCTGGCCTTTTGATCTGGGCCCTCTGCTTCTGTCCTTTGGCTCAGACCTTCTTCCTCTTTCAGATGTTCTTGTGGCCCTGCTCTCCCTCCCCCCAGTCGCTCATCCATGGCTTCCACTCTGGGAGGTGCTTGCAGTGGGAGAGATGATGCCAGCCAGACCTCTCGCCACTCGCAGGGCTGTTGGTGTTACCATGGTTACCTAGAATGGACCCATTCATCGTGGATGGTTCCATTTTTGCTTGTGGACTCTGAGTTTCACCCAGTCTCCAACATTTATGGGAAGCTCGTCAGGGTCTTCACCTGGGGGAACCTTGTTTGCTTTTCTGCAGGCAGAGTGGAGAGACCTGACAATAGAGGTTAGTTCTTTCATGTACTCAATGTGATCACACTGTGCCTCAGTTATGTCTATCTGTCGGTCAGTCATAGGTCGAACACCTGGTGTGTTCATGGGTTGTCTTTTTAACATCTCGTAAGGTGTACACCCAATACCTTTGTTAAGGCTGCTGTGCATTTTCATGAGGACAAGGGGCAAACATTCTACCCAGCTCATTTTTGTGGAATGGCAGGCTTTTGCGAGCCCCCCTTTGATTGTTTCATTAGCACTCGCTGTAATCCCGTTACTCTGCGGGTGATAGATGGACACAAACTTCTGGCCAACACCCATCATTTTGGCCACTTGGGCAACCACATCTCCTATGATATGGGCGCCATTGTCTGCAGAATAAACATCAGTCACACTGAACCTGGGTATAACTTCTCTGACTAGCAATTTTGCAACTGTTCACGCATCACAGTTGGTGGTGGGAAATGCTTCCACCCACCTGGTGAACCTGTCAACTATCAACAATTATCAACAGGCACCATCTTTCTTTCTTTTTGCTCCACCATGTCTATGAAATCCATAGCAAGGTGGACAAAAGGTCCCTTTGGAGTGCGGATCTTCCCTGGTTGTAGTGGAGTTCCCTTGTCTATGTTATATAACATACATGTTGAGCAATGGTAAATTAACTGTTTTACGTGCTGATTCAAATTTGGGCAAAACCATTGGGCCGAAATCTTCTCCTCCACCATATCCCCCCTTCGGCATACAGTAGAGATCATGGTTGATGGTAAACAGGGCATGCCAGACAAAAGACGTAACCATAAGCCAGACCTAGGACAGAGAACACATCCTCTCTCCCTCCATACTTGGTGGTTGAGAATATCAGCCTGCTGCTGTTTCTGAATTTCAGTAGTTTCAGATGACACAAACGACTAAAACTAGAATGCATGTGTGTGACAACGGGAAGCAGCCAATTTGTCCTCCTCATCAGCTATGCTGTTACCAATACTAGCATAATCACTCCTACCTTGATTTCAAGGTTTTACTGCTAACCTACAAAGCATTACATGGGCTTGCTCCTACCTATCTCTCTGATTTGGTCCTGCCGTACATACCTACACGTACGCTACGGTCACAAGATGCAGGCCTCCTAATTGTCCCTAGAATTTCTAAGCAAACAGCTGGTCTGCCTACCCATGTCAGAGACGCAAACTCGGTCTCAACCTTTCAGTCTTTACTGAAGACTCATCTCTTCAGTGGGTCATATGATTGAGTGTAGTCTGGCCCAGGAGTGGGAAGGTGAACGGAAAGGCTCTGGAGCAATGAACCGCCCTTGCTGTCTCTGCCTGGCCGGTTCCCCTCTTTCCACTGGGATTCTCTGCCTCTAACCCTATTACAGGGGCTGAGTCACTGGCTTACTGGGGCTCTCTCATACTGTCCCTGGGAGGGGTGCGTCACCTGAGTGGGTTGAGACACTGATGTGATCATCCTGTCTGGGTTGCCCCCCTTGGGTTGTGCCGTGGCGGAGATCTTTGTGGGCTATACTCAGCCTTGTCTCAGGATGGTAAGTTGGTGGTTGAAGATATCCCTCTAGTGGTGTGGGGGCTGTGCTTTGGCAAAGTGGGTGGGGTTATATCCTTCCTGTTTGGCCCTGTCCGGGGTGTCCTCGGATGGGGCCACAGTGTCTCCTGACCTCTCCTGTCTCAGCCTCCAGTATTTATGCTGCAGTAGTTTATGTGTCGGGGGGCTAGGGTCAGTTTGTTATATCTGGAGTACTTCTCCTGTCCTATTCGGTGTCCTGTGTGAATTTAAGTGTGCTTTCTCTAATTCTCTCTTTCTCTCTTTCTTTCTCTCTCGGAGGACCTGAGCCCTAGGACCATGCCTCAGGACCTGATATGATGACTCCTTGCTGTCCCCAGTCCACTTGGCCGTGCTGCTGCTCCAGTTTCAACTGTTCTGCCTTATTATTATTGGACCATGCTGGTCATTTATGAACATTTGAACATCTTGGCCATGTTCTGTTATAATCTCCACCCGGCACAGCCAGAAGAGGACTGGCCACCCCACATAGTCTGGTTCCTCTCGAGGTTTCTTCCTAGGTTTTGGCCTTTCTAGGGACTTTTTCCTAGCCACCGTGCTTCTACACCTGCATTGCTTGCTGTTTGGGGTTTTAGGCTGGGTTTCTGTACAGCACATTGAGATATCAGCTGATGTACGAAGGGCTATATAAATACATTTGATTTGATACCCGTGTGTGCCTCAACTTTAACAATAGCCGATTTGTTAGGTTTTTGCATAGCTTCAATCAATAAGGTCTGTTTTTAATAGGTGTGCCTGTGGTATTAGTAAACCCTCTTGCTCTCCAAACCCCACACTAGGTCAGACAAACCCCAATAGCATATGTTGAGTCTGAATAAACAGTAAGTGCCTTTCCTGCCCCTAATTCACAAGCTGTTTTCAGAGCCAACAATTCTGCCTGTTGGGCTGATAAATGTTCTGGTAGGGGCTGTATAACACGAACAGTGAGCTCCAGTGTCTATTAGAAATGGCAGGTCATGTCCATTAAGAGTAACCATTGGCTCTTCTCTTCCATCATTGAATTTGTACTGGGGACATTGGAGCAGGGGAGTCGGGTGCCTTCATTGTTGATTCTGAGGAAAATAAGAACTGTTGGGGTCCTAATTTCCCATTGGCCATGGGTGTCCTGGTGTCCCATAGGGCATAGGTGTCCCTTGAAGACCAAGACTTTTCCGCTCTCCCTCCCGAATACTTCGACCTCCGGGAGGCCTTCAGTAAGAGGCAGGCCACCACCCTTCCCCCTCATCGTCCTTACGACTGTGCCATAGAACCCCGGCACCACATATCCTCAGGGTTGGCTGTATTCCCTCTCAACCCCTGAAGCAGCAGTCATGGATATTTACATCCAGGAGTTGCTGGAGGCAGGTTTCACTCGCCCCTCTTACATCCCCTGCTGGTGCAGGCTTCTTCTTCTGGGGTAAGAAGGATAGAGGCCTGAGTCCCTGCATCGGCTACAGAGGGCTGAACCAGATTACAATCAAGAATTATTACCCCCTACCCCTGATGTCCTCCGCATTGGAGTTGGTCCAAGGGACACAGTTTTTCACCAAACTGGACTTCCGCAACACTTACAATCTGTTGAGACTCAGGGAGGGAGATGAGTGAAAGCCTGCCTTTAACGTTTAGCTATGCCCTTCGGATTATCAAACTAACCGGCAGTCTTTCAAGCACTGGTCAATGACACCCTGAGGGATATGTTCAATTGGTTCGTCTTTGTTTACCTTGATGACATCTTGATCCTCTCCAAGACCCTTCCGGAACGCATACTGCGCATCAACCAAGTCCTGAGATGCCTCCTGCAGAGTCAACTATATGTCAAGATAGAGAAGTGTGAGTTCCACGTATCCCATGTTTCCTTCCTGGGTCACAATATCTCTACCGAAAGGCATCCAAATGGACCCAGTAAAGATTGAGGCAGTCGCCGACTGGCCCCATCCCACCTCACTCAAGCAGGTCCAGCGGTTCCTTGGGTTTGCCATTTTTTACAGGTGTTTTATACGCAACTTTGGTGCCGTGGCGGGTTTGGACCGTGAGGTGCGCTGCAAGTCCCAGACCCATATTTGCTGGACCCCGAGGCTGTCTCCTCCCTGGCAAGAGCTGAAGATATGAAGTTAATGGTAACAAGACAGATGGCACAGACAACATGTCTCTAGCTACCCTGCTGAAAGGGCCAATAACTGTAGTAGGATCTATGTGTATCCAAACTTTTTTACCTGGTGAAAAGAAGGACACTATAAGGAATAGGGTGCCATTTCAGGCACACCCATACACTGATGAAGGGCAGTTGACTCTGTACAGATTTTAGAGCTCAAGTCATCTCTGTCTTAGCTGATCTAAAACTAGTGTGTGGACCTAAAAACCTGCTACATAACTCTTTCGAAAGTCCTATGAACCAAATATCCTGATAACTGAAATGTGTGATTTACTTTTACTATTAAAGTCCCACTTCAGTCTCCTTATCAGCTCATTTATCACCTGATATACTTAGCGAAAGTCACATCTCAATAGGTGGTCCAGGTATCCTCATGACATTGCACAAGCGGGGGACTTTCTTCTTCTGTTCTCCTCTGTTGTTCCTGCAAGCAAGGGGGCATCAGAGGGCAGCATCAGACCAACTCCTTGAGGTTTGAAAACAATTTTTGTTTGCTGGAGCGCATCTTTAAAACTGAAAATCCTTAGTTGCATCCAGCCTTCGGGAAGTATTCAGACCATTGTGTTTTTCCACATTTTGTTACGTTACAGTCTTATTCTAAAATTGATTTTTTTTTTTTTTATCTCAGCAATCTACACATAACGACAAAAGCGAAAACAGGTTTGTAGAAATTGGTGCAAATTGATTAAAAATAGAAAACAGAAATACCTTGTTTACATAAGAATTCAGACCCTTTGCCATGACACCCAAAATTGAGCTCAGGTACATCCTGTTTCCATTGATCATTCTAGATGTTTCTACAACCTAATTGGAGTCCACATGCGGTAAATTCAATTGATTGAACATGATTTGGAAAGGGACACACAGGGACTAGTGGAAAGGGACTACATAAATCCTCTTAGGGATCGCGAACCGCTAGCGGGACACCTTTCGACAACATTCGGTGAAATCGGAGCGCTCCAAATTCAAAATACAAAATCGTAATATTAAATATTCATGAAAATACAAGTGTCATACATGATTCTTTAGCTTAGAATCTTGGTAATCCAATTGCGTTGGAAAAAACAAAGGCATTACGGAAAAAGCATACCATGCGATTATCTGAGGACAGCGCCCCACATCAAAATACCTTTTCAACTAGCATAGGCTTCACAAAAATCACAAATAGTGATAAATTAAAATCACTTACCTTTGAAGATCTTCCTCTGTTTGCAATCCCAAGGGTCCCACCTACACAATGAATGTTTTTTTTTTTTCGATAAAGCCCTTCTTAGAATCCAAAAAAAGTCAGTTTAGTTGGCGCCATTGATTTCAGTAATCCACTCCTTCAACATGCATACAAAGGAATCCATAAAGCTACCGGTAAACTTTGTCCAAACAAGTTAAACAATGTTTATAATCAAATCCTCAGGGAACCCTAATATGTAAATAAATGCTAATATTTCAGACGGAAATGTTCAATAGAAAAGGAAAATAACGAAGAGCGCGCCATCATTCACGCGCGCCAAAAGCCTATCTTTCCTGATGAGCACACCTTGGAAAAACTACAATTACTTGTTCGTTTTTCAAGAAACAAGCCTGAAACCCTGTATAAAGATTGTTGGCATCTAGCGGAAGCCATAGGAACTGCAATCTGGAAGCATTTTCTTTGTATATCCTATAGGCTTGCATTGAAAAGACCTGTGACCTCCAAATAAATATATTTCCGGATGGATTTTCCTCTGGTTTTCGCCCTGCCATATGAGTGCTGTTATTCTCACAGACATTATTTTAACAGTTTTAGAAACTTCAGAGGGTTTTCTATCCAATGCTACCAATTATATGCATATCCTAGCTTCTGGGCTTGAGTACCAGGCAGTTTACTTTGGGCAACCATTAAGACTCTTCCTAGAGCTGGCAGCCCGGCCAAACTGAGCAATCGGGGGAGAAGGGTCAGCGAGGTGATCAAGAACCCAATGGTCACTCTGACAAAGCTCTAGAGTTCCCCTGTGGAAATGGGAGAACCTTCCAGAAAGACAACCATCTCTGCAGCACTCCACCAATCAGGCCTTTTCTGGTAGAATGGCCAGACGGAAGTCACTCCTCAGTAAAAGGCTAGATGACAGCCCGCTTGTAGATTGCCAAAAGGCACTTAAAGACTCTCAGACCATGAGAAACAAGATTATCTTGTCTGTTGAAACCAAGATGGCCTGTCACATCTGGAGAAAACCTGGCACCATCCCTACAGTGAAGTATGGTGGTGGAAGCATCATGCTGTGAGGATATTTTTCAGTGGCCGGGACTGGGAGACGAGTCAGGATCGAGGCAAAGACAAGACAACACAGAGGTGGCTTCGGGACAAGTCTCTGGATGTCCTTGAGTGGCCCAGTAAGAGCCCGTGCTTGAACCCAATCTAACATCTCTGGAGAGACCTGAAAATAACTGTGCAGCGATGCTCCCCATCCAATCTGACAGAGCTTGAGAGGATCTGCAGAGAATAATGGGAGAAACTCCCCAAATAAAGGTGCGCCAAGCTTGAAACGTCATACCTAAGACTCGAGGCTGTAATCGCTGCCAAAGGTGCTTCAACAAAGAACTGAGTAAAGGGTCTGAATATTTATGTAAATGTGATATTTCAGTTCTTTATTTTTAATAAATTAGCAAAAATGTCGAAAAAAACATTTTTGCATTTTTATTTATGCGGTATTGTTGTGCAGATTGATGGGAACAAATATTGAATTAATTTTAGAATAAGGCTGTAACCTAACAAAATGTGGAAAAAATCAAGGGGTCTGAATACTTTCCAAAGGCACTGTATATCCATAGATTTTTTAAAGAACATGCCTTATAAATGCCTCATGAGCTTAGTTCAACTGTCAATTGTACTCCATCAGAACACAAAATATAAGCTTGTCTTAGTCCAATGTTTGTAAACAATGTAAATATAAACAAACACTATACAGTGGCTTGCAAAAGTGTTCACCCCCTTGGCATTTGTCCTTTTATGTTGCCTTACAACCTGGAATTATAATAGTTTTTTGGGGGGTTGAATAATCTGATTTACAAAACATGCCTACCACTTTGAAGATGCAAAAACAGAACTTGAGTGTGCATAACACCCCCAAAGTCAATACTTTGTAGAGCCACCTTTTGCAGCAGTTACAGCTGCAAGTCTATTGGAGTATGTCCCTATAAACTTGGCACATCTAGCTACTGGGATTTTTGCCCATTCTTCAAGGCAAAACCAATCCAGCTCCTTCAAATTGGATGGGTCCCGCTGGTGTACAGAAATAGTCATATCAGTCATATCACAGATTCTCAATTGGATTGAGGTCTGGGCTTTAACTAGGCTTTTCCAATACATTTAAATGTTTCCCCTTAAACCACTTGAGTGTTGCTTTAGCAGTATGCTTATGGTCAATGTCCTACTGGAAGGTGAACCTCTGTCCCAGTCACACATCTCTGGAAGACTGAAACAGGTTTCCCTCAATAATTTCCCTGTATTTAGCACCATTCATCATTCATTCATTTCTTACCGGTTAAACCGTCCCTGATGATGAAAAACATGGTGTTCTAGGAGTGATGGGAAGTGTTGGGTTTGCGCCAGAAATGGCGTTTTCCTTGGGCGGCCAAAAAGTTCAATATTAGTCTCATCTGACCAGAGTAACTTCTTCCATATGTTTGGGGAGTCTCCCACATGTCTTTTGGTGAACACCAAACATGTTTGCTTATTTCTTTCTTTAAGCAATGGCTTTTTTTCTGACCACTCTTCCGTAGAGCCGAGCTCTGTGGAGTGTGGGCTTAAAGTGGTCCTATGGACAGATACTCCAATCTCCGCTGTGTAACTTTGCAGCTCCTTCAGGGTTATCTTTGGTCTCTGTGTTGCCTCTCTGAATAGTGCGCTCCTTGCATGTGTAACAGTATAACTTTAGACCGTCCCCTCGCCCATACCCGGGCGCGAACCAGGGACCCTCTGCACACATCAACAACAGTCACCCACGAAGCATCGTTACCCATCGCTCCACAAAAGTCTCAGCCCTTGCAGAGCAAGGGGAACTACTACTTCAAGGTCTCAGAGCAAGTGACGTCACCGATTGAAACACTATTTAGCGTGCACCACCACTAACTAAGCTAGCGTTTCACATCCGTTACACATGGTCTGTGAGTTTTGGTGGGCGGCCCTCTCTTGGCAGGTTTGTTGTGATGCCATATTCTTTCAATTTGTTAATAATTGATTTAATGGTGCTCTGTGGGATGTTCAAAGTTTCATATATTTTTTTATAACCCAACCCTGGTTTGTACCTCTACACATCATTGTTCATGACCTATTTGGAGAGACACCTTGGTCTTCATGGTGCCCCTTGCTTTGTGGTGTTGAAGACTATGGGGCCTTTCAGAACAGGTGTATACATTTGAAGTCCGAAGTTTACATACAACTTAGCCAAATACATTTAAAATCAGTATTTCACAATTGCTGACATTTAATCAGAGTAAAAGTTCCCGGTCTTAGCTCAGTTAGGATCACCACCTTATTTTAAGAATGTCTAATGTCAGAGAGAAGGATTTATTTCAGCTTTTATTTCTTTCATCACATTTCCAGTGGGACAGAAGTTTACATACACTCAATTAGTATTTGGTAGAATTGACTTTAAATTGTTTAACTTGGGTCAAACGTTTCGGGTAGCCTTCCACAAGCTTCCCACAATACGTTGGGTGAATTTTGGCCGATTCCTCTTGACAGAGCTGGTGTAACTGAGTCAGGTTTTTAGGCCTCCAAATGTTCCTATAGGAATGAGGTCAGGGCTTTGTAATGGCCATTCCAACACAATGGCTTTCTTGTCCTTAAACTGATTTTCCACAACTTTGGAAGTATGCATGGGGTCATTGTCCATTTGGAAGACCCATTTTACAACCAAGCTTTAACTTCCTGACTGATGCCTTGACATGTTGCTTCAATATATCCACATAATTATCCTCCCTCATGATGCCATCTATTTTGTGAAGTGCACCAGTCCTTCCGGCAGCAAAACACCCCCACAACATCATGTTGCCACCCCCGTGCTTCATGGATGGTGTTCTTGCAAGCCTCCCCCGTTTTCCTCCAAACATAACAATGGTCATTGTGGCCAAACAGTTCTATTTTTGTTTCATCAGACCAGAGGACATTTCCACAAAAAGTACGATCTTTGTCCCCATGTGCAGTTGCAAACCGTAGTCTGGCTTTTTGAATGCTGTTTTGGAGCAGCGGCTTCTTCCTTGCTGAGCGGTCTTTCAGGTTATGTCGATATAGGACTAGTTTTTTTTACTGTGGATATAGATACTTTTGTACCTGTTTCCTCCAGCATCTTCACATCTTTTTCTGTTGTTCTGGGATTGATTTGCACTTTTCGCATCAATGTATGTTCATCTCTATGAGACAGAACGCGTCTCCTTCCCGAGTGGTATGATGGCTGCGTGGTCCCCTGGTGTTTATACTTGCTTACTATTGTTTTTCACAGATGAACATGGTACCTTCAGGCATTTGGAAATTGCTCCCAAGGATGAACCAGACAATTTTCTTCTGATGTCTTGGCTGATTTATTTTGATTTTCCCATTATTTCAAGCAAAGAGGCACTGCGTTTGAAGATAGGCCTTAAAATATAGCCACAGGTACAACTACGATTGACTCAAATTATGTCAATTAGCCTATCAGATGCTTCTAAAGCCATGACATACTTTTCTGGAATTCTCCAAGCTTTTTAAAGGCACTGTCAACTTACTGTATGTACACCTCTGACCCACTGTAATTGTGATACAGTGAATGATAATTGAAATAATCTGTCTGTAAACAATTGTTGGAAAAATTACTTGTGTCTTGCATTTACATTTACATTTAAGTCATTTAGCAGACGCTCTTATCCAGAGCGACTTACAAATTGGTGCATTCACCTTATGACATCCAGTAGAGCAGTCACTTTACAATAGTGCACAAAGTAGATGTCCTAACCGACTTGCCAAAACCATAGTTTGTTAACAAGAAATGCGCGGAGTGGTTGAAAAACAAATTTTAATGACTCCAACTGAAGTGCATGTGAACTTCCAACTTCAACTGTATGTACTGAGATCATGTGACAGATCATGTGTGTGTCACTTAGATTGCACACAGGTGGACTTTTTTAACTTATTATTTGACTTCTGAAGTTAATTGGTTGCACCAGATCTTATTTAGGGACTTCATAGCAAATGGTGTGAATACACATGCACCTCCCTGTCTTATTATTTCAGCTCCATTTATCAGAGGCATGTATATCATAGATAGCAATATACCTACTTACTAGTAATTTCAACTTGCTCAATTTCCACATTATTTGTTACAAGATTTAGTTGTGGTTTATGGTTTAGTGAATGATTTGTCCCAAATACAATGATTCTAGTTTTTGAAATTTTTAGGACTAACTTCTTCCTTGCCACCCATTCTGAAATTAACTGCAGCTCTTTGTTAAGTGTTGCAGTCATTTCAGTCGCTGTAGTAGCTGCTGTAGTAGCTGTAGTAGTGTTGAGTCATCCGCATACATAGAAACTCTGGCTTTACTCAAAGTCAGTGGCATGTCGTTAGTAACGATTGAAAAAAGTAAGGGGCCTTGACAGCTGCACTGGGGAATTCCTGATTCTACCACCGGGATCATGTCTGGTAGCTCCCGGCTGGCTGACGGCTCTGGCAGCTCCCGGCTGGCTGACGGCTCTGGCAGCTCCCGGCTGGCTGACGGCTCTGGCAGCTCCCGGCTGGCAGACGGCTCTGGCAGCTCCCGGCTGACTGACGGCTCTGGCAGCTCCCGGCTGGCTGACGGCTCCGGCAGCTCCCGGGTGGCTGATGGCTCTGGCAGCTCCCGGCTGGCTGACGGCTTTGGCAGCTCCCGGCTGGCTGACGACTCTGGCAGCTCCCGGCTGGCTGACGGCTCTGGCAGCTCCCGGCTGGTTGGCGGCTCTGGCAGCTCCCGGCTGGCTGACGGCTCTGGCAGCTCCCGGTTGTCTGACGGCTCTGTGCAGGTCCCGGCTGACTTGACGGCTCTGGCAGGTCCCGGCTGACTGATGGCTCTGGCAGGTTCCGGCTGGCTGACGGCTCTGGCAGCTCCTGGCTGGCTGACGGCTCTGGCAGCTCCTGGCTGACTGGTGGTTCCTGGCTGATTGGCGGTTCCAACGGCTCGGGACAGACGGAAGACTGACGGCTCGGGACAGACGGGAGACTCTAGCAGCTCGGGACAGACGGGAGACTCTAGCGGCTCGGGACAGACGGGAGACTCTGGCGGCTCGGGACAGACGGGAGACTCTGGCAGCTCAGGACAGACGAGGCTCACTGTAGGCCTGGTGCGTGGTGCCGGCACTGTTGGTTCTGGGCCGAGTACACGCACCTCAGGGCGAGTGCGGGGAGGAGGAACAGGGAGCACTGGGCTCTGGAGACACACAGGAAGCCTGGTGCGAGGGGCTGCCACCGGAGGGCTGGTGCGTGGAGATAGCACCGGATGGACCGGACCGTGAAGGCGCACTGGAGATCTTGAGAGCAGGGCCTGCACCATCCGCCCTGGCTGGATCCTCACATTAGCCCGGCAGATGCAGGGAGCTGGGATGTAGCGCACCGGGCTAAGCACGCGTACTGGGGACACCATGCACTCCACCCCATAACACGGTGCCTGACCAGTACAACGCCCGCCACGGTAAGCACGGTTCGGGGGAACTGTAACGCCGAGCTGGCACAGGTCGTGCAGGGTTAGGGAGGTGCACAGGAGGCCTGGTGCGGGGGGCTGGCACAGTCTTCACCAGACGGCTAGCACCCACCTCAGGACGAGTATTTTAGAGATGACCCAGGTGACATCAAATCCCCGGGCTGTGCCCAGAGTCCGTCGCCATCTAGAATCTCCTCCCAAGTCCATGAGTCCTGCGTTCTTTGCTGCTGCTGCTGCTGGCCTTTACCACGCTGCTTGGTCCATTGTTGGTGGGTTATTCTGTCACCACCGTTGTAGTGAGGAGACCAAAGCGCAGCGTGGTGTGAATACATTATTTTAATGTCGATGAAAGAACACGACGAACACTAAACAAACAAACAAAATAATAAGACGAATGTGACCGCTATCAATACTGTGTGCAAACATGCAACATCACATAGACAATAACTCACCAACTACAATACAACACAGGTTCCCAATCAGAGACAACAACAAACACCTGTCACTGATTGAGATATCAGGCCAAAACACATAGAAATAGACAAACTAGACATACAACATAGAATGCCCACTCCTATCACACCCTGACCAAACAAAACATAGAAACAAACAACGCAAATCATGGTCAGAGTGTGACATCTTCGAACATCTCATTCCAAAATCAAGGGCAGTAATATGGAGTTGGTCCTCCCTTTACTACTATAACTACCTCCACTCTTCTGGGAAGGTTTTTCACTAGCTGTTGGAACATTGTTGCGGGGACTTAATTCCATTTAGCCACAGAAGCAATATTGAGGTCGGGCACTGATGTTGGGCGATTAGGTCGGACTCGCAGTCGAATTTACAATTCATCCCAAAGGTGTTCGATGGGGTTGAGGTCAGGGCTCTGTGCAGGCAAGTCAAGTTATTTCACACCGATCTCAACTATTTCTGTATGGACCTCGCTTTGTGCATTGTCATGCTGAAACAGGAAAAAGCCCCAGACCATTATTCCTCCTCCACCAAACTTTACAGTTTGCATAGTGCATTGGGGCAGATAGCTTTCTCCTCGCATCCGCCAAACCCAGATTCATCCATCGGACTGCCAGATGGTGAAACGTGATTCATTACTCCATAAAATGTGTTTCCACTGCTCCAAAGTCCAATGGAGGAAAATTTTACACCACTCCAGCCATTGTGCATGGTGATCTTCGGCTTGTGTGTGGCTGCTTGGCAATGGAAACTCATTTCATGAAGCTTCTGACTAAAAGTTATTGTGCTGATATTGCTTCCAGGGGCAGTTTGGAACTCAATGGTGAGTGTTGCAACCGAAGACAGACGTTTTTTACGCACTACACGCTTCAGCACTTGGCATTCCCGTTCTCTGAGCTTGTATGGCCTAGCACTTCACAGCTGAGCCATTATTGCTTCCAGATGTTTCCACTTCATTATACCATCACTTACAGTTGGCCGGGGCAGCTCTAGTAGGACAAAAATTTGATGAATTGACTTGATGGAAAGGTGACCTCCTATGACTGTGCCGCATTGAAAGTCACTGAGCTCTTCAGTAAGGCCATTCTACTGCCAATGTTTGTCTATGGAGATTGCATGGCTGTATGCTCAATTTCATTACACCTGTCAGCAACGGGTGCTGCTGAAATAACCAAATCCACTAATTTGAAGGGGTGTCCACATACCTTTGTATATATAGAGTGTACAAGTCCTTTAAATGTTCAATATTCAATATAACTTTTGTAATACATATATATACTGTATATATAGGTTAAATATGTAATCTAACAAACTAATGTAACATTCAACATTAAAATGAGTTACACATCCATTGACACATTGTGAGCTTACTCTACAAATGTATTATTATGTAATCATGTTCAAGATAGCATGCATAGGTCGTCGCTGGTCTGTGGAGATTTTCACAATTGCTGTAATAATCACTGCATAATCTCAAACGGCATTGATCACCTGCACCCTGTACATTTAATGTAATCTCAACTGCAATCCAGGTCATTTGGTTTTGCCATTAGATGAAGCACAGTGATAACACATGAATCTGTTGTATAAACATCGGACATTGTATTTCCATTTGATCTTGCTGTGCTTTTAAATGATTGAGAGTGCAGTGATAGACATTTTGGTGACAGCTAACCCAAAAAATCAGACATTGTGGTTGAATATAGGGTGTAATGTCATTACCCAATTATCCACGTTGAAATGACGTGGTGTGCCCAGTGGGCTGTTCATCTCCCAGGCCTGGGCCCATTGCTCGGAAAGCCTACTAAGAGGCCAACCGTGGTAATTACCCTGTGGTTAGCCACACGCCACTCAGTTAGGTGGATAATCACCATTAGTGCACATTTGCAGAGCCATGGCTGGAGAGCTGAGGCCGGAGAATATTCTTGATGGTGTTTCATCCATAGAAATACATTTTCTGGAAGCATCTGCCCTTTTACCCTCCTATGAAAACGTGCCTTCGCAGCTCGGTAGAATTGCACATGAAACTAGATCATTTCATAAGCTCTTGAACCTCAGAAAATTCCCAGTCCCACGCCCTCCTGCCCCAAGAGTGCACTCATCTGACTTGCATGCAGTGGCCACTGGCTGCAGGCGCCGGGCGGGGGGACTTGAGTACTGGTAGGCTTCTTTTGTGGTGGATCTCTCATCAGTGTTTCTCACTGTTAGGGACAAACAATTGGGCAATTTGGCTGCTTGTTAGTAAGAGTCAGATGTCAACAGCAGAACAAAGTCATATCAAGAATAAACAGGTTTGTTTCGACAGCATAGCTTACTAGCTAGCTCCATTATTTGTTCTGATCAGCTGATAGTCAATCATCTCTCGTCGTCTCTAGGCCTAGGAGTCACTGGAACTACCTTGTTTATAATGTATGAGTGTGTTGTTGTTGTGTGTTGCAGAAAATACATTGGCATCTAAATGTTGAACTTCTTGGCTATAGAGGCAGTTAATATTGTTACAGTTTTCTTCTGTTGAAAGAGAGGAGGACCAAAACGCAGCGTGGTTATTTATAAACATCTTTAATAAATATGAAAATACAAACAATATGCAAGAAACCGTGAAAAATCCAAAACAGCCCTATCTGGTGCAACAAATACAGAGACAGGAACAATCACCCACGAAACACTCAAAGAATATGGCTGCCTAAATATGGTTTCCAATCAGAGACAACGATAAACACCTGCCTCTGATTGAGAACCACTCTAGGCAACCATAGACTTACCTAGATTACTTCACTAAACCACAATCCTATCACCTTACAAAAAAAACTAGACAAAACACACCACATAAATACCCATGTCACCCCCTGGCCTGACCAAAATAATAAAGAAAACACAAAATACTAAGGCCAGGGCGTGACAAATATGTTATTAATTTAGAGCTATGAATTATGAAAGTAAAAGTTTTTACTTTTTACAGAGACTAAAGGGCTGAATTCAATCAATCAAGCACGCACAAATCACATCTCTCCTTTGTCATGACATAGATAGGGGTAACAGGGAAATGACACAAAGCTTCCCTTACAAAATAAAATAATAAAAAATCACGGGAAAATACACGTTAGACAAAATGTGGTTTCGGGACACATGTATGAACAAATCACTGGGTTATTTATTTATTTTTCAATTTTTTTCATGTCAGACACTTGGTTTTCAGACGTGTAAAGTCTCACATGTATTTTTCACATGACTCATACATGTGGCTTCCAAACATTTCACATGTGATATTCTAAATTTCACTTGTGCTTTTGTAACCAGCTGGATTAGAACCTAGGCCTCCCACAGCAGAAGCCTTTACCAGTAGACCAAGAGGACCAACACTAGGTTTCTCTTCCAATGTCTATTATCAATTTCTCTCATCTAAGAATATTGACTGTTCAGTTCAAAATAGGGCTGCCAAACTTAAAAAACATATATAAAATGAAAATAGTTGCAGAATTTGCTGTAATTAATCATAGTTAATCGCAAATTCATAATTTAAATCAGAATAAGCTGTAATTTAAGATTTATTCTATAAAAAGCATTACAATAATATTGACGCCTTGATTTTGTCCAAAGTAACGGTTTGCAAAATCTGGTAAATTGATACAGCACACTTTCTTTAACATCAATGTCAACTTGTTTTGACATCACATTGTTATTTTTATTTGTATTGATTATGAATTTAGGATGTTTTTAGTGTAATTTGAACGCTTTCAGATAATGCCATTAATCACAAGAAAATAATATCTGTGCACTGAAATTGTAAAAAGTTAACTTGAGTTAACTGATTAACTCCGACAGCCCTGATTTCAAATAATCTCTTCATAGAAAAGAGCTGTTTTACATTCATTCCAAAAGAAAACACAGTCACACATTTTCAAATACATTTACCATCCCAGTCCCGCTTTGAATGACGTGCAGCTTATAAAGCATTTCGGGAAGCCTTCGTAAACACTACATAAATGTGTCACAAATGTGTCATCTATAACCGTATGTCATGCTCTATAAAAGGTTTCTAAATGTGGTATAACAGTGTGACATAACCACCAATGTCAAATATTATAAAGGGTGGCATTAAGTATTGCTTAATAAAGGCTTTATAAATCATATTAAGTTGAGGTTTCACAAAGCATTCTTAACTTGTAGAGCATTGCAACACCAGGATAGTGGGTTCGATTGCCGGAACCACCCACACGTAAAAATATTTGCATGCATGACTGACTGTAAATTGCTTTGGATAAAAGCATCTGCTAAATTGTATGTATTATATTATATTACTCTAGGATGGTCCAACCTCTTTTCCTCTTAGTTACATAGCCAGTATTGGACCTGACCTCAACTTTCCCCAAAATGCTGTGCTGCAGGATGACACACTCTAAAGTGCAGTTGAAAATGACTTTTTTTTATCCCAAATTCCATTTTTTTACGTTTTGTTTTTCCAGGTTTTGTATTCCCCCCCCCAAAAAAAATCTGGTTTCCCCCTATTTTTCACAACAAATTGGCATTTTCTGTGTTCACAACAACCGTTAAACCACATCAGGGGACAATTTTTGAGGACTGGGAAAAATCAAAAATACTTCTGAGTGTAGTTAATCTTTAAGTCAGCTCTCATGCCCAGCACTGTTGTTTGGTTAGCTTTGTTTCTGTAGAGCAGAAAGCGCACGTGATGATTCAAATGCCAACAACAAAAAATATGTAAGTTAACCTTTATTTATTGCAATTTAAATATATTTGCTGTAGTTAAGTGTTGGGATTACATAGCTCCATCAATCATTATTTCAAATAATTGCTGTGATTTCATGAGATTTGTAAATGAAAGAGCAATATAATAATAATTTGAATAGAATTTAGTGTCCCATCTCCCCAATTTAGAGTTTTTTTGACGCACCGAAGAAATGTCCTTATTCAGATGGTGTAACAAAGGCATTTCCTAACAGACCGGCTAACTTTCTTTGATGTTACTTTTATTGTTGGAACCAATATGCACAGTACCTTCAGCAGGCAGAGAGGCAAGAACCATTATCCCTCCAGCTCAGGGAAAAGCTACCCTATTCACAGCCTTGTGTAATGTTCAATGTAATTGCATTGCTGGATTTTTTAAAACAGAATGTATTTTTATTGTTTAAAAAAAAATGGACACGGTTTAAACATGTCTTTAATGTTTATTTGTTTTAGCTGTTGGTGATAATTCCCTAAGTGTTAATAGATTTGTGTTTACATAATTAAAACCCTGGATGGGAGACCAAAGTGTATCTGTAGCGAGATTAACTCTCCAGTAAGTGTTGCCCTGCTTAGCTTGGATATTTGTCACCGACTGTTTCCAATGTGCTATTCTAACAGTATAACTTTAGACCAGTGGTTCTTAACCTGGGTTCGATCGAACCCCAGGGGTTCGGTGAGTCAGTCTCAGGGGTTCGGCGGAGGTCAAGACACACATCCGATTCATATGATTCGTGATGACACGCTCCGCTTGGCCATCATTGGCTGCAGGTGATCACGCTACATCGCTTGGCCTATCTGTGCTGCAGGGAATTTGGTGCGCTCAGTAGTCGACTTGTGACTGTCGTGATGGTACGTCTTGTGATTTCTTTCTTAATATTTTAATCCCTTCATATGTCGAGCAAAAAAAGAAAGTGGTCGGATGAATATGTACAATATGGATTCACATGTATTTTTTATTTTACCTTTATTTAACCAGGCAAGTCAGTTAAGAACATATTCTTATTTTCAATGACGGCCTGGAAACAGTGGGTTAACTGCCTGTTCAGGGGCAGAACGACAGATTTGTACCTTGTCAGCTCGGGGGTTTGAACTCACAACCTTCCGGTCCAACGCTCTAACCACTAGGCTACGCTGCCATCCCCAGAACGTTATAAAACCAGCTGTGTTGAAGATGGCAAATATCATGCTGGGAAAAGAGGCTGAAGTTAAGTTATTCCAAATTCCTCTTTCAAATGACACCATCAGCGACAGAATAGAGGACATGAGCAAAGACATCTTGGCTCAAGTAGTTGCAGATCTGATTTCAAGCCCGGCAAAATTCAGCCTTCAACTCGACGAGACCACAGACGTTTCCAATCTAAGTCAGCTTGCTGTATTCGTGCGCTATGTGAAAGACAACGTGATAAAGGAATTTTTTTTATTTTGTAAGCCTCTTACAACAACAACTAAGGCAGCCGATGTGAAGAAACTTGTGGATGACTTCTTCAAAGACAACAATATTTCGTGGGATATGGTTTCTGCATTTTGTTCGGACGGAGCTCCAGTCATGCTGGGAAGAAAGTCTGGTTTTGGTGCGCTAGTGAAAGCCGATGCACCACACATCATTGTTCCGCATTGTATTCTGCACAGGCATGCGTTGGCAACAAAAACCTTGCCTCCAAAACTGGCAGAAGTATTAAAAATTGTGGAATGCGTGAACTATGTGCGAACTAGTGCTCTGTGGCATCGCATCTTCAGTGAGCTGTGTAAAGAAATGGGCTCTGAATTTGAGGTACTTCTGTACCATTCTAACGTTCGGTGGTTATCCCGGGGACAGGTGCTGAATCGTGTTTTTGCCGTGCGTGTGGAATTAGCCCTGTTTTTGCAAGAGCACCAACATTGTCATGCAGATTGCTTCAACAATTCTGAGTTCATTCTCATTTTAGCGTACATGGCTGATATCTTCGCAGCTCTCAATCATCTCAATCCAAAGATGCAGGGCGGTGGAGTCAACATCATCGAAGTGGAGGAAAACCTGAAGGCTTTTCAAAAAAAGCTACCGTTATGGAAACGACGAACAGAGAATGATAACTTCGCAAACTTTCCCCTGCTGGACGACTGTGTAAGTAAGATCCAAGATGTATCTGGAATCGGAGACATTTCTGTACCCGCGGAACTGAAACAAGCAATTGCCACACACTTAGATGAGCTTGCAAAGTCTCTCGACGGATACTTCCCTACAAGAGTCTCATATCCAGCATGGGTGAGACAGCCGTTCACGTTTAGTGTTGAGACAACAGATGTCAATGATGAATACCTCGATGAAATCATTGAAATTCAGCAGAGCCAGGTTCAACAGCAACTCTTCAGAACAACAACGCTTTCAACGTTTTGGTGTCAACAAATGGTAACGTACCCTGTTATTGCTAAGAAAGCTCTGGAGATTTTCATACCGTTTGTTACAACATATCTTTGCGAGCAATCCTTTTCGAGGATGCTGGACATAAAAACGAAGAAAAGGAACAGACTTTGTTGCGAAAATGACATGAGAGTGGCACTTGCCAAGGTGAAGCTGCGCATTACTGAACTGGTCTCTGAAAGGCAACAGGAGAAGTCACACCGATTTGCAGTAAATATTCATTATTATGTTTTTGTGTGAAAATCACGTTTTGATGATTTTGTTATTTGAACACAGTGATGTTGATGCACGGTTCATTTTGTGCACCAGCCAAATATATACCTTTGTTTTGAATTTGAAAAAATAATTGTATTTTTCCAATTAAGAAGGGTTCGGTGAATGCGCATATGAAACTGGTGGGGTTCAGTACCTCCAACAAGGTTAAGAACCACTGCTTTAGACCGTCCCCTCACCCATACCCGGGCACGAACCAGGGACCCTCTGCACACATCAACAACAGTCACCCACGAAGCATAGTTACCCATCGCTCCACAAAAGCCGCGGCCCTTGCAGAGCAAAGGGAACCACTACTTCAAGGTCTCAGAGCAAGTGACGTCACCGATTGAAACGCTATTTAGCGTGCACCGCTAACTAAGCTAGCCATTTCACATCCGTTATACTATCATAATGATGGTTGAGAGATTCACTGTTGCTATCAAAGTCATACCAAAGGGTAGGTTTAACAGAGCAAATTATATGTAACCATACTTTATCATTCATATATCCTCAATGATGCTATTTAGGACTATATAGCATTTGGGATGTTGAGGAGGCTGTCGGAAAACCCTGTGGAGTCGTTATCATCTCCAATCAGGAAGCCCAGCAGGTAGGCCGCGAGTTCGTTGCTAGAGTCCTCCAACAGTGGGGCAAAGGCGTTGTCCTGGTCGCCCCAGCTAGCCGTCGCTCCACGATTCCCTGTGGGGATATCCATCGCCTCTGGTGAGCCATTGGGGACGCCGGCCCTCATGTTAGGGTCCTGTTGACTCAGGCTAGGTTGGCGTGCTAGCATGCAATGGAGGCTCTTCATAGTGAAGAGGGCACAGTGTGAACAGGAGCCAGGGGAGGCCAAGTTTTCCTGGGCATGTTGCAGCCCAAGGCAAGCAGAGCACACCAAGTGGATGTCTTTGGCCAATATCAGTTTTACGCCAGAGAAAATATATATTTTTAATTCAATATTATTTTGCTTTACAGACAAGCTTTTTTACTGCCTACCCTGCTTAAACTGTCTGCACGTCACAATTTTAAAACAACAGTATTTACTTTGTTGTATTCTGGAAGAAGTTAGGCAACACCGTGATTTCTTCCCTTCATTAAGGCAGCCATATACCCATGGTTTTATTTTTCTCTGCGTAGTAAGAAGCACATTCCTTATTAAGAGAAACTTTATTTTATTCTCTCCTCTCTTTTTCAAATGTAACCTTTATTTAACTAGGCAAGTCAGTTAAGAACAAATTCTTATTTACCACGACAGCCTACCCCGGCCAAAACCAGACAACTGTGCACCACCCTATATGACTCCCAATCACTGCCGGATGTGATGCAGCCTGGATTTGAACTAGGGACAGCAGTGATACCTCTTGCACTGACTGAGATGCAGTGCCTTAGACAGCTGTGCCACTCGAAAGCTGTTCTCTCTTCATTTAACATACACAAAGGGTAGATAGAACCCTAGCAGAAACCATGGCAAAAGGTTGTAGCACACAGTTGTAATTAATCATTTAGGATTATAAATCGGGTGTTCTAGCCCTGAATGCTGATTGGCTGAAATACCACAGGTATGACAAACATTTTTTTTTACTGTTCTAATTATGTTGGAAACCAGTTTATAATAGCAATAAGGCACCTCTGGGGTTTATTCATCGCTTCTGGTGAGCTATCAGGGACGCCAACCCCCATGTTTAGGGTCCTGTTGAAGGCTTAATTTGCAGGCTGTATCCAGGTACATCAGCTTGTATGTTTTTTAAATTAATTTATTTGATTTATTATTATTTTATTTCACCTTTATTTAATCAGGTAGGCCAGTTGAGAACAAGTTCTCATTTACAACTGTGACCTGGCCAAGATCAAGCAATGCAGTGCGACAAAAACAACAACAACAGAGTTACACATGGGTAATCTAACTGTACCATTGTCACAATTTTAAAATGTATATTAAGTATATACCTCATGTTTCGAGGTATATAATCCCCCTCAGATGGGGGCCTTAATGTTTTGGGGCGCATTCTTTCTGAGAATGAGATATCACCCTCTGACTCACATTACATCTGAGCAGTACGCTGCGTTGCACCGGATTTTATTCATTTCAATTGGGCTGTCCGCAATGGAATGGTATCACAGCGCCCCCCTGCGGTTGAAGAATCAGATACTGTCTATACATCCCATCACAAATATATACCCCAAAACAAATATATAAATGCAACATGTAAAGTGTTGGTCCCATGTTTCATGAGTTACAATTAAAGATCCCAGAAATGTTCCATAAGCACAAAAAGCTTATTTCTCTAAAATGTTAAGCACAAATTTGTTTACATCCCTGTTAGTGAGCATTTCTCCTTTTCCAAGATAATCCATGCATCTGACAGGTGTGGCATATCAAGAAGCTGATAAAAACAGCATGATCATTACACGGGTGCACCTTGTGCTGGGGACATGAAAAGGCCACTAACGTGTCGTTTTGTCACGCAACACAACGCCACAGATGTCTAAAGTTTTGAGGGACCATAACATTGGCACGCTGACTGCAGGAATGTACACGAGAGCTGTTGCCAGATAATTGAATGTTCATTTCTCTACTAACATCGTTTTAGAGAATTTGTCAGGACGTCCAACCGGCTTCACGAACGCAGACCACGTGTACGGCGGTTTGCTGATGTCAACATTGTGCACAGAGTGCCCCATAGTAGAGGTGGGGTTATGGTATGGGCAGACATAAGCTACGCACAACGAACACAATTGCATTTTGCAAATGGCAACTTGAATGCACAAAGATACAGGTCATTCTTGGGCTGAAGTAACATTTCAGTCCTTCTGAAGTATTGGTTCACCAAAATAAAATGTTAAAAGATTTTGAATATAAATTGAAATGTTCAGTATAATTAATTAAAATAAATACAGCATTAATTTAAACTTTATTATTAAAAAATCTTATTGTTTAACTGACATTAAGAATTGTGTCATGTCCCCCAGATGTTTCCCTTCATCTTTACTTGGGAAATTCATATTAAGAACTTTTGTCATTAACCTCTCTGAGCACGGAACCTGGTAAGCGGGCTGAAATTCCACAACATACGGTGATCGCTACGTAAATAGTCATATTAAACATTCATGAAAATACAAGTGTCTCACATGTATCGAAAGCCTAGAATCTTGCGAATCCAACTGCGTTATCAGATTTAAAAAAGGATTTACTGCGAAAGAATACGATGCGATTATCTGAGGATAGAGCCCCATAAAAAAAAGAAAATTCAACTAGCACAGGCGTAACAAAATCACAAACTGCATTAAAATAAATTGTTTACCTTTGACGATCATCGTCTGTTTGCAATCCCAATGCTCATTGTTACACAATGAATGGTCTTTTGTTTGATAAAATCCGTTTTTATAGCCTAACACGAAACATTTTGTGAAACGCTTGTGTCGTGAATTCCGTCTCATTCCATTTTCGATGACACATTCCAGGTAAATAACCCACACAGAATGTGACTTTTCCAGTCATGTTTGGTTTCATTGCAATCAACTGGTTTGTTTGTAACACAACCAAACCTGATGGGCCATTTCGCGGGACGTATTGACTGAAAGAAACCAATTTGAAGACAACAAGTAATGACATCACTGTGCACCAATGATATGACCACTGTTTTGTTGATTGACTGTATTTGAACCCAATGACCACTGATCGTCTTGAAATCTAGCTGGGTATCCAATGAGCTGAGGTAAACGGCAATATGCAATGGTTGTGTGTTGGAAGACCAACCCATGTAGTAAATTCCAGCGTAAAGAGAGTCATTCTCTATTGAAGTTTTATTCCGGAAGGAGCTACGCATTTTACGCACAGCATTGTTTTGGTAAACATGCAGATTCAGCTGTTTATATATCAATCAGTATGGTGACTAAGTCAGGGAAAGCTAAATCTAAGTCTAAATATACAGATGTACACACAATTTTAGAAGAAATTGATCGGAAAAGCAAGACAGAGATTGTTGTAGGACGATTCATTTAGTGATTCCCAAGTGGAGGAACATTTTTTGAACAGAGAGGACACCATTATAGCCACTGTGTATAATCTGTAATGGTGCCTGCAGAAGAGGAACAATGTCACCGTTTTGGACTGGTAAGTTCTGCTATTGCCCTTGTTTGAAATAATTAATAATATAAAATATTATTTGTGATTTTTTTAAATGTTATAAGCAATATATAAAAATGTAATGTGATGAAATAATGTAATGAAAAGTAATGAAATGTGTCTGCCGCCCCACCCCAACCCACATGAAATAGCCAATTTGAGGCTGTTGAGGGGAGGGCAGGCCCACAACAATGGCCAAAGTGAAATGGAGACAGTAGATACAGCTGGTCTGTTGTAATATAATAAAGACAGTAGATCTAGCTGGTCTGTCATAATATAATAGAGACAGTAGATCTAGCTGAAATGTCATAATATAAAAGAGACAGTAGATCTAGCAGGTCTATAATAATATATTCAACCTTATGTTCCCTGTACTCTATATATATCTCTTTTTTGATTTGATAGACGACTGAGGGTCTTCCAAATATTGAAAGTGTGTAAATAGTTACCTATGTTATTTTGTAAATGTATATATTTTTTTCTTCATATTTTGTTCTCCATTTTTTGGGGGTGTGTGTTAAAATACCATTTTGCCATTTTGTATATAGTTATTTGTTTCAAAATGTATACCTTCACCAATTTGGCCACTTGGGTACATTTGGGCTACTTGTGTGGGACACCTGGGTGACTTCGTGATAAATGTCATGTAGCACACTCATTTTGGAAGATATCATTCTGAAACGTATCATTCTGTACTGTTGCCCTCTTATATTTTTCGCTGAAATTTTCCCCATCATCCAATCTGAATATGTTTTTTTTTCATTGAATTATCTAAACCAGATCTATTGTGTTATATTCTCCAACATTCAATTCACATTTACACAAACTTCAGGGTGTTTTCTTTCAAATGGTACCAAGAATATGCATATCCTTGCTTCTGGGCCAGAGCTACAGGCAGTTAGATTTGGGTATGTCTTCAGGCGGAAATACCAATAAAAGTCTCTCTGGGGGTCTCTGCCGCCCTCTAGTGCCAGGAGGAACCATGACGGTGTGTGCTGAAAGTGCCTTAGGGACATGAGAGATACTATACAATGTTGTACTGCTGTGTGGCCTTTCATTGTTGTATTTTTTCTCTGCAGGAGACTACATCTCTGTGCTGGAGATTCTAAAGATGTGTAACCAAGCATTCATTACATGACCAATTAGTGAAGGTATGGTGAGTGTTTCCTTCTTGTGGTGAAGAGCTGATGACATTTCCCCCTATATTCTGGTCGAGCAGCCACCGCCGAGCCCTAACCGGGAGACTGACCTTCGACAAGGTCAGCATCTGTAGGGTATATGAGCGTCATTATGGAGAAGTACCACCTGTGCGACCCTGGTTGTCGAAACACAAGCAAATGCTCTGAAAGTCAAAGTGTGGGGAGGTGTCATTAATATTGGTATTGAAAGATGAGACTAACATGTGGGAATTGACATTCCTGTTCTGGGTTGCTGTGGGGGTGACGGGGCTTTTATACTATCTTTGACTCTCACTTTCTGTCTCATGAGAACACCAATCCAGACACTAGGTCAGGATTCTCATTGCTATCGTGGAATTACTCTTTAATAATTGCATCATTAATCAAATGCGTTTATAAAACCCTTTTTACATCAACTGTTCTCACAAAGTGTTTTACAGTAGCCCGGCCTTACTGCAAAGCCCAGGTTGATATTTAACCAGCCACAGAGATAGCACATTATATGGTAATAGGTCTGCTCACTTTATTGTCGGCCTATGTGTAGTCCCTCAATGATGCAGGTCTGTTTGGGTGACAAATGTTCATGTGTTCAACCAGAGCATCCCTGAAACAAAATGTGATCAAAACACACTCATATGATGCCAATTCTAAATTACGCTATTTGATCCTGAGTCGGGGCCCGTCGCTGTAGCCTTGGTACTACATACAGTGGGATTGGGTCATCTCTCTGTCTTTGTCTTTGTCTTTGGCCGTGTATGTAGAGGACGTCTGTGTGCGGAGGATGGCTGACTGGTTGTCATGGCGTGTTGTCTTTGTCCGGCAGATCCCTGTGCCCTGCGGGGCCGCTGGCCTCTGTGCTGACAGAGCTTTTTAATATTTCACTGTATGCCAAGCGCACCATATGCTACCCTGTCATTCGCCCCTCATGAATTAAACCTCCAAAAATGTAGTTCGAATGAGAAAATATGTGCATTTAGCACTCCGGGCGGGTCTTATTTCAGCCACTCTCTCTCTCACTTTCAGAATGACAATTGTTTCATTGTGGATGAAAGTGCCAGAGGAATGGCTATAAAGCTTTGGTAGAGGAGCATAGAAGATGTGGTAAGGGAGTTTTACATGAACATGGGAAAGATCTTGACATTATGAAATGTGTGAACAGTGGCTCACTGCATATTACCACTTACATCCGTCTTTTTGGAAATATGACAGCAACCATGTTCTATTGTGCACATTGACGTAGACCCACACTATACCATGGCAAACTGGATCATCAACATCATGAATAATCAACATGTAAGATTTGGGACTGCTATTAATAATTCACATCCAGATGTATCTTGAAAGAGTGAGACAGTAGACAGGGTTAAGTACTGCCCATTCATCAATGTGCCAAATGCTTTTATGAAGGTAATGAATTGGATACGGCAGCTTTACACTGTGTTAAGACTGTAAGGGGAGAAGTATAAGGGAGGTTGGGCAAGTTTTCATGAACCAATTAAGACTGTCTATTGCTACAGGTTTTGTGCTTCCAGACATGCTTGGCCTTTTGGGGTGTAATGGAAAACTTTGCCTGTAGCCCAAGGCAGTGAGAACCAGAAATGTCCTGCTACCAGCTTTTACACCCTGACTATGTTAGTTCCTTTCCCCTTGAGAGATGAAACCTGATTTGTTTAATTGAATCAATTGAGTCGAACAATGAGAGTATACATGCTTGGATATGATTAGAAAAAGATATGTAGGACTGGGATTCAAATCAACATCGCCCTGCACTTGATTTGCAGAAAATTCCAAGGATGTCGGCTCAAACATAAATGACATTTTGGCTATTTAGCTGACGCTCTTATCCAAAAAGACTTAGTCATATCAAAATGTATTGAAGTCTTCACTTACTGTGTTAAATAGAATTTAATTTGATGATTTGGCACCTATTGATATTGTTTCCAAGGGCAGATGTGCAGAAGGATCAGAGATGCATTGTGTGATTCATAGAATAACAAACCCAACCCTAGGCCTGACAACTGTGAATTTTCCTCATAGTACTTTTTCTATGTAGTTCCAAGAAATTATGCCACAGTTTTCTTCAGTTATTCAAAATTCTGATTATGGAATCCAATTTAAACAGCAATGAAATTATTCTATCAACGAAAAATACTTGCGGGATGAAAATAACATAATTGTAGACAGGAGAGCACCTGACCGGTTGCATCACCGCCTGGTTTGGCAACTGCTTGGCATCTGACCGTAAGGCGCTACAGAGGGTAGTGCGTACAGCCCAGTACATCACTGGGGTCAAGTTTCCTGCAATCCAGGTGGTATCAGAGGAAAGCCCATAAAATTGTCAGAGCCTCCAGTCACCCAAGTCATAGACAGTTTTCTCTGCTACTGCACGGCAAGCGGTACCGGAGCACCAAGTCTAGGACCAAAAGGCTCCTTAAAAGCTTCTACCCCCAAGCCATAAGACTGCTGAACAGCTAATCAAATGGCCACCGGACTATTACATACACCCCCCTCCATTTGTTTTGTACACTGCTGCTACTCGCTGTTTATTATCTACGCATAGTCACTTCACCCCTACCTACATGTACAAATTACCTCTAACCTGTACCCCCGCACACTGACTCGGTACCGGTACCCCCTGTATGTTATTGTTATGTTATTGAAGAGAATTGGAAATGTCATTTTAGTGTACTTCCTGAACTGACTGGAATTGAAATGGAATTGACCCCCACCCTGCTGCTAGTCTTGGGGTCTCCAACATGTAAATCGTGAGCTACCAGTAGCTCACAGCCAGCCCACCTATGAACAGCTCTCCAAACATTTCTGAAAGTACATCACATGTTCCAAGGCAAACTGTCATGAACAAATCTCACAATTATCACACACTGCAATTTCCCTGCTATTATCCAAAGCCACATTATTATTATCCCTCCTTGGTTTAGCCACAATTGGCTTGAAGATTCAAACTTAACACAATATCTGCAAAGTCATTTCAAGCAATATTGTGTCTATCAGTTTGTGTAGCCAGTTAGTGGTGCTAATGATAACCGTCTTGTGGGTAGACAGAAAGGCTTCCCCAAAAACCTTTAATTAAATGTTAACTGCAAAGTCGGCCTACCTTACAGAATGAGATCATGATTATTTGTATTAAATCAGGAGCACATTTGTTTTGCAAACCCTGCCATGATGTGCAGTATAGAAACAATGCAAGCCAAACACATTCCCGCTAGGTGTGCAATTAAAGAGGAATTGCACAAAAAAAATCTAAATTTGTAAGTTTTTTTCCCAGACCTCAAATAGTATTCTTATGTGATTTATGCATTGACATGGACTCTGAGTGTCACTCTAAAAATGGTTACTTTTTTATTTTGAGTGAAAACTGAAGGAAAAAGAATAAGAACCCCCCCCCCCCAGGAAAAATAACAAGTATAAGGCCCCCATTAGAGTTGTTTATTAACCATTATTTTGACAGAAAACACATATTTTACAGCAAGGACCTGGGGAATAGTTGCAGTGGAGAAAAGGACGTGCTTTTTTGAAAGCTAGTAAAAATAAAAATACATGATTGAGTTTAATGCTAGAAAAGGTTGGATACCCCTGTGCTAGACAGTCTCTGGAGCACTTAAAAACAGCTCTATGTGATTACATAATTTAGAACAGCATTCATTCATTCTTGATTCCCAGCACAATACATGCGTCTGTTAATACATGCTACTAATAATTCGAGAAATAGTTTTAGTCATCAATGAGCCAACTATATGTAATCAGGCAAGTGATACATCACACTACTTTTATACCAACATGCATGTATTTATCTAGTCATGATTAAGCCAGTTTATCATTCATGATGCTATTATATGCTCCTGTCTTATATATCTGCTTTATGAAAAAAATGTAAGATCACAAAATTGTAAAATAAAAAAAATAGAAAGTAAAAAAAACTGTATTAAGTGATACATTTGGATGTGCCTTTACGTGTCATTAATGGAGGAGCTAGAAATAACATCATTTGAACCTAGCGGTGGAACAGAAAAAAGTGTCTGTACCAGCTGTCCCTGACTAAGTGATATCACAACAGCCTAGCTAGCAGAGCCTGCAAATTATTCTGGGAATGGAAGTGCGAAGTCATTAAAGAACATGACTCTGACCTACCAACGGAGAGACTCTGTCACATGTTGGTTGAACTGAGATGCTTACACCAATAAGATTATTTTGATCACACTACTCCCCTTCTGTAGTCTTGTGTGGTGCACCCGGACATAGGTGCCCGCATTTTTCTCCATGTCATCTTGACCAACAACAACTCCAGGTTCTTTCCACTCTGCACTCATTCCACTCTACTCCTAGTCCACTTTGTTTCCTGTTTGATTATTCTCATTAGTTGGACAGGATGCCTGTTGCAAACCAACAACAGGATGGCCATATGTTTTCTGTAATTCTTCTCATCACTTAAAAAAAAATATATTCTGACATCTCCTTTTCAGTCCTACTTTCTGCACTGTGTTTGTCTAGAATGTGGACAATAATGTCCTTGTCCAGTACTGCTCCTGCTCTCTTCAGGAAGACACTTTGCCCTGCTGCAGGGAACTGAATCGTCAGATTTGTAATCACATATTCGGGAGGGCTGATTTGTTTTTTTGTGGACCAGTGACCACTGTTTGGAAAGCTGTGGCTAGCCATCAATCGTTGATAAAACAATCAAACTTGACTCTTTGTGGCGGAGGTTCGGCATTGCTGTGCTGTGACAGGGTCAGAGATGGTAGGAGATAGTGATGGAGAAGAAAGTGAAGCAAGTATGGAGCATAGTGGTACAAATAAAGGAGGGAGTAAGAAAAAGAAAAAGAAAGCACGAGAGAAAGGGAGTAGGGGTTTAAAGGGCGAGAGGCCTATGGAGGCACAGAAGAGGCAGAAAAGGAAGAATGAGGAGAGCAACATAGTTTCCAACGCTAGCGGCGGTTTGGAGGTAAAAAGTGCAAGATAAGATGCGAGGGGAGCATGGAGTTGAGGAGCAGCATAAAGTGATTCTTAAGTTTAGGGAGGAAGGGGGAGTTGGGGTGATGAGTCCGATAAGGTTGATGTCTGTGATAAAAGAGTTGATTGGGGAAGTTGTCAATGCTAAAGTGTTAAGAGATGGGAACTTGTTGGTGTGCTGTAAGGACATGGCACAGAGGGAAAACGCTTCCAGAGTGAAGCAAATAGGGAAGTGTAAGGGGTTGTGGAGCAATTGGATTCGAGGTGAGGATCAATCAGAGGATTCGGCTGATAGTGAAAGCTGCTGGGAGACATCTGAGTATGACAGGGTTGACATGTAAAGAAGTTCAAGATGACCTCAATCAGCTGAGGGTGGATTCATGTATTACTGGATCTTAGTTATGGCGGTAGTACTGCAATGAAATGCTCAAAGCCTGTTGGCTAATGGGCAGGAGTTCAAGCAGTTCATTGTAGGTATGCAAGCTAAGCCTGATGTGATTTTGTGTGCAGGAATCATGGCTCATAGCAAATGTGGAGTTTATCATACATATGTAGTGGTTTGTAGGGACAGAGCTGTAGGGGGAATGGGGGATGTGCCATGTTTATAAAGCAAGAACTTCCCTACAGGATGCTAGGCAGAGGTATTGAACAGGAAAATGTGGTGGTGGAGGTGTGGTTGAGAAGAGGGGTGCTAATGGTAGTGAACTACTATAATCCGTGTCAGATATTGGACCTAGACGTGCTGGAGAGGGTTGAGGGCCAGGATAGAAGTATGATAATGTGGTGTGGGGATTTTAATGCCCACATCATGCTTTGGGGGGATAGTTTGAAGTGTCCAAATGATGGAAAATCTGATAGAAATGAAAGATCTGGTGTGCCTGAATAATGGACCAGGATTGATGTAGCCACAGGGAGTCTGCCTTGGACTTCACACTGGTATCTAGCGATGTGATGGCAGGAATCTGTGAGTGGGCGGTATGGGATGAGAAGGCAGAGATGATTGCCCAAGCGTTTGTAGAAGTGCATAGCTCTGCAAATGTATCAGAGGAGGGGCAGAGGGAGAGAAAGACAACTAGAAAGGAGCATTCTGGAGTGCTGGATAGCAGAGAGGATGTAAATGATGTGTTGATGTGTTTACCATGGCAGAGGTAAAAGGGCAATAGGTAGGGCTGAGTTAAGCTCACTTGGAAAGATGAGGTGTGCTATGTTATGTTGGCCCATCTTAGTGATGAGGCACTGGATAAGGTTTTGGTGTTGTACAACTCGTTGTGGGAGCAGGGGAAAATACGAGATATTTGGAAGAAGGCGGTAGTGGTACCAATCCGGAAACCAGGGAAGGACCCAATGATGCGAACAAGCTATCAGCAAACAGCTTTAACATCCCATGTACACTACCGTTCAAAATTAACTTAGAAATGTCATTGTTTTTGAAAGAAAAGCAAAATTTTTGGTCCATTAAAACTTCTTCGGGGGCAGCGTTTTCACTTTTGGATAAATAGCATGCCCAAATTCAACTTCCTGCTACTCATCCCCAGAATATTAGTAGTAGATTTGGATAGAAAACACTCTGAAGTCTCTAAAATGGTTTGAATCATGTCTGTGAGTATAACATAACTTATGTAGCAGGCAAAATCCTGAGGACAAACCATTCAGATATTTTTTTGAGGTCACTGTCTATTCAATGAGAATATCTGGGAAACCAGATTTCTAAGGGACTTGTTTGCAGTTCCTACCGCTTCCACTGGATGTCACTAGTCTTTAGAAATTGGTTGAGGTTATTCCTTTGTGTAATGAAGAAGTACGGCCATCTTGAATGAGTGTCACTTCATGTGGACTTTTTGAGGGAGGCGCATGACTCGAAAAGTAGTGTCAGTTTGTTGTCTTCCTGTATCGAACACAGATCATCCCATCTTCAATTTGACCAATTTGACATCTTCAATTATTAACGTTTTAAAATACCTAAAGTTGTATTACAAAAGTAGTTTGAAATGTTTTGGCAAAGTTTACTGGTAACTTTTGAGATATTTTGTTGCGCAAGTTGGAAGCTGTGTTTTTCTGGATCAAACGCGCCAAATAAATGGACATTTTGGATATATATCGACGGAATTAAATGAACAAAAGGACCATTTGTGATGTTTATGGGACATTTGTTGGAGTGCCAACAAAAGAAGCTCGACAAAGGTAAGGCATGATTTATATTTTATTTCTGTGTTTTGTATCGCGCCTGCAGGGTTGAAACATGCTACTCTCTCTTTGTTTACTGTTGTGTTATCATCAGATAATAGCATCTTATGCTTTCGTCGAAAAGCCTTTTTGAAATCTGACATGTTGGCTGGATTCACAACGAGTGTAGCTTTAATTTGGTATCTTACATGTGTGATTTAATGAAAGTTTGATTTTTATAGTATCTTATTTGAATTTGGCACTCTGCATTTTCCCTGGCTATTGGCCAAGTGGGGCACAAGCATCCCGCCTATCCCAGAGATGTTAAAATATGATCAAATTGATCGGAAATACAGTGTAGACATTGTTAATATTTGTAAATGACTATTGTATTTGGAAACAGCTGATTCTTTTATGGAATATCTACATAGGCGTACAGAGGCCCATTATCAGCAACCATCACTCCTGTGTTCCAGTGGCACGTTGTGTTAGCTAATCCAAGTTTATCATTTTAAAAGGCTAATTTATCATTAGATTTCGCAATAATGTTAGCACAACTGACAACTGTTGTCATTAAAGAAGCAATAAAATGGGGCTTCTTTAGACACGTTGAGTATCTGGAACATCAGCATTTGTGGCTTAGATTACAGGCTCAAAATAACTTTCTTCTGAAACTCGGCAGTCTATTCTTGTTCTGAAAAATGAAGGCTATTCCATGTGAGAAATTGCTAAGAAACTGAAGATTTCATACAACGCTGTGTACTACTCCCTTCACAGAACAGCTCAAACTGTCTCTAACCAGAATTGAAAGTATCCAAGATGGCGTAGCATTCAGACGTATTTGTCTTCGTCTTGTCGTGTCCCATGTATATATAATTGTATAACTTTTTTCTTCGCATATATTGTTTAGATTTTTCTTAGCCTCAACTTCAACATACTCCCCTGCAACCCATCTCACCCAATGTAGTATGGATCTGCTATTTTTTTAAACCTTAGAACCAGAACCCCCAACAGGGGCTAGCCAGCTAACTAGCTACTAGCTAGTAGTCAGCTAGCCACTGCTAGCGGTCATCAGCTAACCTTTAGCCTGGACAACTCCTGCCAGTCTGCTCAGCGCAATTCTACCCAGAGCATATCGGACTTATTTTTCTCCATATCTCCGGATTCCTACCACAAGGTCTGAACCTTTTCACCTGGATCATCAAAGCTAGCTAGCTGCTATCCGAGTGGTAACTCCTGGCTAACGACTCTGTCCTAAAGCAAGCATCAATTAGCCTGGAGCTAGCCTATGCTTCGCCCATCTCCTGGCTAGCTGAAGAGGTCCATCCCTTATACTGCCGATACGGACCCCCGCCGATTCATCACGACTGGACTACCGGCGTAATCCGCCCGAGCATGTCCCCTGAATACCCCTCTGCTAGCCTGCTAGCCGCGGCCCGCTAGCTGTCTAGAGCAGATCGGACTGTTAGCTGAAGAAGTCCATCAGCCAATTTCTTGGGCTACTATACCTATTTTGCCAATTGGCCTGGACCCTTTTACTACACTGAACCCTGCTGATCCATCACGACTGCATGAGGGGGCTACACACATCTTCCGTCGCAACTTCCCTCTAAGGCCCTTCTGCTAGCCTGCTAGCCCTGGCCCGTTAGCTGTCTAAATAGCAGTGTCTCCAGCCCGCCTAGCTACTCACTGGACCCTATGATCACTCGGCTACGCATGCCTCTCCCTAACGTCAATATGCCTTGTCCATTGCTGTTTTGGTTAGTGATTATTGTCTTATTTCACTGTAGAGCCTCCAGCCCTGATCAATAAGCCTTAGCTAATCCTTTCGTTCCAGCTCCCACACATGCGGTGACCTCACCTGGTTTAAATGGTGCCTCTAGAGACAATACCTCTCTCATCATCACTCAATAACTAGGTTTACCTCCACTGTATTCACATCCTACCATACCTTTGTCTATACATTATGCCTTGAATGCCTTGAATCTATTATCTTGCTGTTCTCCTGCTACTTTTACTCTCTGTTCCAAATGTACTAGACGACCAGTTCTTATAGCCTTTAGCCATACCCTTATCCTACTCCTCATTGCCTGCGTCCATAATGGGTCTGCAGTCAAACGACCACCCCTTGTCCACGTCAAACGCTCTCTAAAACACTTCAGCGAGCAGGCCTTTCTAATTGACCTGGCCTGGGTATCCTGGAAGGATATTGACCTCATTCCGTTAGTAGAGGATGTCTGGTTATTCTTTAAAAGTGCTATCCTCACCATTTTAAATAAGCATGCTCCATTCAAAAAATGTAGAACCAGAACCAGATATAGCCCGTGGTTCACTCCAGACCTGACTGCCCTTGACCAGTATAAAAACATCATGTGGCGTACTGCATTAGCATCAAATAGCCTCCGCGATATGCAACTTTTCAGGGAAGTTAGGAACCAATATACACAGGCAGTTAAGAAAGCAATGGCTAGCTTTTTCAAACAGTAATTTGCATCCTGCAGCACAATCTCTAAAACGTTCTGGGACAACGTTCTGTAAAGTCCATGGAGAATAGGACACCTTCTCCCAGCTGCCCACTGCACTGAGGCTAGGAAACAGTGTTTTAAGTTTGCAGACAACACAACAGTGGTAGCCCTGATCACCGATAATGACGAGACAGCTTATAGGGTGGAGGTCGGAGACCTGGTTGGGTGGTGCCATAATAACAACCTATCCCTCAACGTAACCAAGACAAAGGAGATGATTGTGGACTACAAGAAAAGGAGGACCAAGCACGTCCCCATTCTCATCGACGAGGCTGTAGTGGAGCAGGTGGAGAGCTTCAAGTTCCTTGGTGTCCACATCACCAACAAACTGGAAAGGTCCAAACACACCAAGACAGTCGTGAAGAGGGCACGACAAAGCCTATTCCCCCTCAGGAAACTAAAAAGATTTGGGTCCTCAGATCATCAAAAGGTTCTACAGGTGCAACATCAAGAGCATCCTGACTGGTTGCATCACTGCCTGGCATGGTAATTGCTCGGCCTCCGACCACAAGGCGCTACAGATGGTAGTGCGTATGGCCCAGTACATCACTGGGGCTAAACTGCCTGCCATTCATGACCTCTACACCAGGCGATGTCAGAGGAAGGCCCTAAAAATTGTCAAAGACCCCAGCTACCCCAGTCATAGACTGTTCTTTCAACGACAGCATGGCAAGCAGTTCCGGAGTGCCAAAGTCAAGGACAAAAGGCTTCTCAACAGTTTTTACCCCAAAGCCATAAGACTCCTGAACAGGTAACCAAATGGCTACCTAGACTATTTGCATTGTGTGCCCCTCCAAACCCTCTTTTACGCTACTGCTCCTCTCTGTTCATCATATACAGTGGGGAGAACAAGTATTTGATACACTGCCGATTTTGCAGGTTTTCCCACTTACAAAGCATGTAGAGGTCTGTAATTTTTTTATCATAGGTACATTTCAACTGTGAGAGACGGAATCTAAAACAAAAATCCAGAAAATCACATTGTATGATTTTTAAGTAATTAATTTGCATTTTATTGCATGACATAACTATTTGATACATCAGAAAAGCAGAACTTAATATTTGGTACAGAAACCTTTGTTTGCAATTATAGAGATCATACGTTTCCTGTAGTTCTTGACGAGGTTGTAATCTGATTTCTGGGCTGGTCATGGGTGCACCTCAGCCACGCTCAAGGTCCTAAACAATATCATAACCGCCCTCGATAAGAGGCAATACTGTGCAGCTGTATTTATCGACCTGGCCAAGGCTTTCGACTCTGTCAATCACCACATTCTTATCGGCAGACTCAACAGCCTTGGTTTCTCAAATGGCTGCCTTGCCTGGTTCACCAACTACTTCTCAGACAGAGTTCAGTGTGTGAAATCAGAGGGCCCGTTGTCCGGACCTCTATGGGGGTTCCACAGGGTTCAATTCATGAGCCGACTCTTTTCTCTGTATACATCAATGATGTCGCTCTTGATGTTGGTGATTCTCTGATCCACCTCTACGCAGACGACAACATTCTGTATACTTCTGGCCCTTCTTTGGACACTAACAGTTCTGACTTGAATATGTGGACAACTACAAATTCTTAGGTGTCTGGTTAGACAGTAAACTCTCCTTCCAGACTCACATTAAGCATCTCCAATCCAAAATTACATCTAGAATCAGCTTCCTATTTCGCAACAAAGCATCCTTTACTCATGCTGCCAAATATACCCTCGTAAAACTGACTATCCTACCGATCCTTGACTTTGGCGATGTCATTTAAAAAATAGCCCCCAAAACGCTCTACTCAGCAAATTGGATGTAGTCTATCACAGTGCCATCCGTTTTGTCACCAAAGCCCCATATACTACCCACCACTGTAACCTGTATGCTCTCGTTGGATGGCCCTCGCTTCATATTCGTCGCCAAACCTACTGGCTCCAGGTCATCTATAAGTCTCTGCTAGGTAAAGCCCCACTTTATTTCAGATCACTGGTCACCATATTAGCACCCACCCATAGCAGGTATATTTCACTGGTCACCCCCAAAGCCAATTTCTCCTTTGGCCGCCTTTCCTTCCAGTTCTTTGCTGCCAATGACTGGAAGAAATTGCAAAAAATCACTGAAGCTGTAGAGTCATATCTCCCTCACTAACTTTAAACATCAGGTGACAGAGCAGCTCACAGATCACTGCACCTGTACATAGCCTGTCATTTTTGCTTGCACATTCATCTTCTGCACATATATCACTCCAGTGTTTAATTGCTCAAATGTATTTATTTTGCCACTATGACGTATTTATTGCCGTACCTCCCATATTTTACCTCATTTGCACACACTGTGTATAGACTTTCTTTCCTATTGTGTTATTGACTATGTTTGTTTATTCCATGTGTAACTCTGTGTTGTTGTTTGTGTCGCACTGCTTTGCTTGATCAGCATATTCTGTGTGCGCTTCCCAAGGCACGTGTCTCTCAATCTTTAATTTTGCTGAGATTATTTTCCATAACAGGGTTAAGTTTTCCCAGTATTTCAACCTCTTTTAGGAAGTTTCCATTGTCTGGTTGGAAGAGTTTGTCTGATGAACCCCAGAATGCTAGGTGGGTGAAACTTATTAAATGTTTAAGGACATCCCACCATCTCTTTCCTTCAGCCTCCAAAATGGTCATTTGTATGTGGTCAAGAGTCTGTCCCCGACTTAGGTGCAGATCAAGTTCTCTCCACTTAATCATATTGTTTATGTGTTCAGGACGACCCTCGTGGTGTTTCAGAATGGCATTGATATTTGACCAGTGATTCACACCTTCCTTTATTACTTTGTTGTCTTTTGTAGAAAAGAGCTTACAGCAGAAACAATATACAGCATTGTTTTTGATTACGAAAGCCAGCGTCTGGTAATCTTTTCCCCACTTGGCAGCTGTCTCTGTAATAAGCCTGAATGGAAGACTTGACTTGTCTTCAGGAAAGAAACATCTAGTCCTGGTTTGAATGGACCTCTGCACACTAACTCAGTCCTCATAAAGTCTGTTAAGACTGGGGACCAATCTGCTGTGTCATTTGGTGGAGCAGCAACTGTTCTATTAGGGTCTAAGCTGCTGGTAACTGATGCTGGCTGTACACCTCTGGTTGTTCTAGTACTGGCTGAGGCTGCCTGTTCTTCACCTGGGTCTGTGTTTGTACTTGCTGAAGACGGCTGTATTGGGTCTGTGTTAGTTTTAGTTGAAGCCAGCTGTACTGGGTCTGTGTTAGTACTTGCTGAAGCTGCCAGTACTTGGTCTGTGTTAGTATTTGCTGAAGCCGGCTGTTCTGGGTCTGTGTTAGTACTTGCTGAGGCTGGATGTGGATCAACTGAGTCTGTGCTTGTACTGGCTGATGATCAGCATCTCCTCGACTAACACACTTAAGCATAGCACCTGTAAATTAGATAGCAATACTAGTATTAATTTTATGAGCTGCATCAGGCCCATTCAAACTGGCTCCCCCAGATTTCCTTTTATACATTTTCAAATATAAAACACTATTTATACCATGGCTTGGTTGAATGCTTGATGGTTATTATTTCCTGAGACATGTACATCCATATTTCCCAGTATGCCCAACTAATCCACATTTTAAATTCATCACATAAATAAATAGTCAATGTCAGTCCATTGCGTTCAACCTTGCATTTCAATCTTGCAAAAGAAAGTTGTGACTTAACCTTGACTGAGAGACTAGATAATCATTGTCTTGTTTTAAAATCACGTGCGCCTATGAGGAGTGCCATCATGCCCATATATTGTCTGGACTGGTCCCAACAGAGGTTGCTGCTGGAAAGCGCAAGTTTAATTTTGTGCATGCGCATATGAACGCATGTTCACCCGCTACGCAGTTATCTTTTCTGAGCTGCAGTTTATAAACACCATTGCCCCTTGGTGTTTATCAAACACAATAAATAGTTGCATTTCACTCTCACTTTTGTCAGGCACAAAGTCACAGAACACAGCCCTGGAAGTGTCTGGTAAGCAAGCAAGACACATACAGACTAAGAGATGCACTGCCCAGCTAGGTTAGCAAGACAGACATATTAGAGAGAGATGCACTGCAAGCTAGCACATCAACTTAACGTTACTGTTATTTGCTGACATCAAACTTGGAGAAGAGAGAACACAAGTTTATCTGATTGCTGTTCCCGCAATTCACTCTCATGGTGTTTTTTTCCCTCTTTTTGTGACCAAAAGCATAGTTCCGCTTCATCCTCTCATCGAAGTTGTAAACATTGACACCTGCTTTGACACGAAGGGGAGGTCGGGGCCCTTGTGTAATTTGCGGGATCCTACACAACTTGCGTAGTGAGTGTATAGGGCCATCCGGCTCTGGGCGTTTCGGTTGTCCCCAGTGGCTGGACTACAGGTGGACATGGGGGATATGCCATTGCCGATTAGAAGACGGCAGCTGGTAATGAATTAATGGGTTAACCTACAGGGACATGGGGTGTCTCATCCTACAAAAGGTATTTTACAGGCATGCTGCGAACATGAGTGAAGACAGAACAGAGCTTTGGGTGGGTGGGTAATACCCAGGCAAAGGAGATGGGACTGTATAGAAGGGTATCAGATCATCTGGCTGCATATACGGCGGAGCTGATGGCCATACTGTTGGCTTTGCAGTGGGTGGAAGAAGTCAAGCAAGACAGAGTAGTTATTTGTTCTGATTCATGTGCAGTGTTAATGAGTCTCCAGTCCTTTAGGTCATGTAGGAGACAATACCTGCTTTATGAGGTGCTACAAACCCATGGCAGAATTAGACAGATGGGTATACAGATAAGATTTACTTGGGTCCCAGCCCATGTAGGGTTGGAGGGGAATGAGGTAGTTGTACTGGCTAAACAAGCACTTAAATGTGGGGATGTTGATGTTGCAGTTTCAATGCGCAAGGCAAAAAAGCCAGATATGGACAGTGATGGTGCAGAGATACCAAGGACAGGCATTTATTTCAATCAAGTACAGAGGAAAGTCAGGGAGGGGAGGACTGCAGGAAGGGACAGAAGAGAGGAGGCTATTTTTTTTAACAAGATTAAGAGTGGGACACATCCAGTTGAATAAGTCCTTAAATGTGATAGGAAAGCATCAGAGGGAAAGAGAGAGGCTGAAATCTAGTATGAGGGAGAAAGGGATATAGGGAATTAGTTTAAAGAGTATATTGAGTAGAACGTCATTAAATATAGTCTCAAATATTTTGTTATCTTTTTTTACTTCTTATGGTATAGGGGACATGGTGTGTCAATCATTTGGTGTGTCAACCAGGGTTACAGATTTTGGTTTTCCATTTATATTTCAAGGTTGGACTTCAGCACATTTAGCAAGTAGAGTGCACCGATTGGTGTCATCTTGTTAATCCGTATGTGTTACACCTATGCAGGTTGCCGTTTCATTAGTTGGAAAGTTTTTCACTGTGGCCAGGTGTTATTTTAAATTGGCTGGCCCAGTGCTCCAGGTGTCTTGAGAGATGTGGAGGGTTAACACCTTTAGTTGGCTCTCCCTAGTTTGAGTTCTAGACAAACAATCCTTTATCTTATCTTCCCTGTATTTGTTTTGCTCCACTTTTTGGTTTGCTTCCTATCTTTAAGTTTGGTATGGGTTTGTCTTTTGTTGGCACCCTGGGAAAATTTTGTGGGAGCTCATGGTGGGTGTCTTTTAAGTTCCAGTTGTTGCTGGTCAACTTTCAGTGGACAGTCCCCATGAGCGTCTTTCAGAACCCCTCCTGAACCCCCACCTGTTTTGGCTGTTTAGTCAAAGTCAATGACTTTGTTAGTGTCCCTTCTGGTTGAGTGATCATTTATTTTCGTGCTGTGGAACGTAACATAATAGGGGCTCATCCGGGATATTTTTTTCCCATTTGTATATATTAGTTGTTCTAATCACTTAGTCTGAATCTCAGGTGTGCCCAGATATTTGAGTGTTCAAAAGACCATTGTGGCAGAGTTTCTGTCATTGACATCCACCTTGAGGGGTTATAAGATTGGTGGAAAATTTTTGAAAGTTGCAGAAGTTAGATAAATGTACTGAGGAAAATCGTCTCATCATTGCAAACTATTATGACATCAAAGTGGCATCTGTCGATACAAAAGCAGTAGCCAAAGAGTTGAGCGGTACTGTTTTGGTGGAGTAAGAAATCATCAGAGGCTGATGAAAAGGGCACTATGGGTAATAGAATACATCCTGTAGACGTGCAACTAAGTGAGTTAGAATTAAAGGCAAAGTTGGAGCAAAAATAATTTGAGCTTGAACAACAGAAAATAGTCTCCGGACTTGAACCTCATTGAAAACCTGAGAATTGAAGAGGGCAGTCCATAAGTGCAGATGAAGGATATCAAGGACCTGTTATTTCTTTTCCTCTGGGCATTTGTGTGTTTTTTTTTGCGTGCATACAGTATAGCTCAGTATTGTATTTATTTTATACTGTCTTTTTTGATCACCTTAATCAAGGGTGCCAATAACGTAGTCGATCAATTGTTTTATCTCATGGATGATCAGATCTCATCAATAGCTCTGTCTATAAATGTAAGTGGCTTATTCATCCAGCCCCATCCCTCAACTGTTTACCAAAAAATGGCAGGATGTGGCTTTTGTTTTTTGAATTCCAGGATGCCCCTTTAACACCTCTGACAAAATCTCTTACCACTTTGCACTGCAACCCTAAAGAGAAGGATGCCTCCAGAATGCAACATGAGTGTGAATGAGCAAAAGGAGTGAATAGAAAAGTGGTGAATTAGAGCAATTTGAAAGCCTGCCAGCCTTCCCTGTACTGATAGCAGGTGTGTTGGAGGGACAAAGGTGGTTTATATATAGACTCTGACCCTGGTGGCTCTGGACCATCTGCTAGCTCCCTCCCTTTGTCACTCTCTGTAGCCACACACTGTGTTTGTACATGTTTTGGACCTAAAATGCCAAATCTACAGAGGTCAGGTTTTAGCATTTGTGTGACCTGTTGGGTGAGGACCTCTCAGGGTATGGTGACATGCCAGGTGTGGTCAGCCTCCTGTTGCCTCCTTGGCACCTAGCTGTCTCCCTGGGGCATGTGCCCCCAACCCTTCCTGCCTCACTTTCTATTGTGATTGCTCCTGACCCAGACCATAGACACTCATTTTTAGCAAAGCCTATTCCTCCAATTTAGGTATTTACTCCCCATAATACCAGCCGACTGTGTCCACTCGTATGCCTCCTAAATTGGTCCATTGTCAATTTAAGTATTTTGTTACAGACTTTTGGATAGATGATTAATGTTATTATGGTCCCTCAAGTGCAATTAATAATACTGTAACTTTGTATTTATATTTTACTTAACTACAGTAGTTTTCCTTTTTACAGTACAGCTTTTCACTCATTGAAGTGCTCTTATACCTTTGCTACAGGCAATAAAAAATGATGCGCACAAGGAACCGAGCTTCAATGGGCCCCAAAGAACTTTTGTCATATCATTGAACTATTTGTCATATCATTGAACTTTTTGTCATATCATTGAACTTTTTGTCATATCATTGAACTTTTTGTCATATCATTGAACTTTTTGTCATATCATTGAACTTTTTGTCATATCATTGAACTATTTGTCATATCATTGAACTTTTTGTCATATCATTGAACTTTTTGTCATATCATTGAACTTTTTGTCATATCATTGAACTTTTTGTCATATCATTGAACTTTTTGTCATATCATTGAACTATTTGTCATATCATTGAACTTTTTGTCATATCATTGAACTTTTTGTCATATCATTGAACTTTTTGTCATATCATTGAACTTTTTGTCATATCATTGAACTTTTTTGTCATATCATTGAACTTTTTGTCATATCATTGAACTATTTGTCATATCATTGAACTTTTTGTCATATCATTGAACTATTTGTCATATCATTGAACTATTTGTCATGTCATTGAACTTTTTGTCATATCATTGAAAAACAATTCACTATTATATTATCAATTTGTTGTTGATGATTGCTATATTTATTTTAGAAAATGTGTATTTTGGCATTGATAAGAAATGTATGTAAAACATATTAGGGCATCCCTGCTGCAAAATTACAGGGATGCTGTAATGTTTTACAGTAAGGAAAATAATACTTTGACATATATTACAGCATTGCCTGCTGTGAAGCAAAATTATAGTATTAAGCTGGCAACCCTGGTGCCAAGATAATGCTGTACATTTCCAGTGAAATTCTACATGAAAACTAAATGTAAGAAAAACAATGCATTTGTACATAAAATAATTTATTCAAATTGGTAACAACATTAAGAACATAATTTAAAATAGAAGTAATAATAAACACATACAGTTGAAGTCAGAAGTTTACATACACCTTTGCCAAATACAGTGGGGCACAAAAGTATTTAGTCAGCCACCAATTGTGCAAGTTCTCCCACTAAAAAGATTCCACCATCATTTGCAAATAAATTCATTAAAAATCCTACAATGTGATTTTCTGGATTTTTTAAAATCTCATTTTGTCTGTCATAGTTGAAGTGTACCTATGATGAAAATGACAGGCCTCTCATCTTTTTAAGTGGGAGAACTTGCACAATTGGTGGCTGACTAAATACTTTTTTGCCCCACTGTACATTTAAGCTCAGTTTTTCACAATTCCTGACGTTTAATCCTAGTATAATTTCACTGTTTTAGGTCAGTTAGGATTACCACCTTATTTTAAGATTGTCAAATGTCAGAACAATAGTAGAGATAAGGATTTATGTCATCTTTTACTTCTTTCATCACATTCCCAGTAGGTCAGAAGTTTACATACACTCAATTAGTATTTGGTAGCATTATCTTTAAATTGTTTAACTTGGGTCAAACGTTTCGGGTAGGCTTCCACAAGCTTCCCACAATAAATTGGGTGAATTTTGGCCCATTCATCCTGACAGGGCTGGTGTAACTGAGTCAGCTTTGTAGGCCTCCTTGCTCGCACAAACTTTTTCAGTTCTGCCCACACATTTTCTCTAGGATTGAGGTCAGGGTTTGTGATGGCCACTCCAATACCTTGAATTTTTTGTCCTTAAGCCATTTTGCCACAACGTTGGAAGTATGCTTGGGGTCATTGTCCATTTGGAAGACCCATTTGCAACCAAGCTTAAACTTCCTGACTGATGTCTTGATATGTTGCTTCAATATATCCACATAATTTTCCTACCTCATAATTTTCCTACCTCACCAGTCCCTCCTGCAGCAAAGCATCCCCACAACATGATGCAGCCACCCCTGTGCTTCACTGTTGGGATGGTGTTCTTCGGCTTGCAAGCTTCCCCGGTTTACCTCCAAACATAACGATGGTCATTATGGCCAAACAGTTCTATTTTTGTTTCATCAGGCCAGAGGCGGTTTTGAAGCAGTGGCTTCTAACTTGCTTAGTGGCCTTTCAGGTTATGTCGATATAGGACTCGTTTTACTGTGGATATAGATACTTTTTTACCTGTTTCCTCCAGCATCTTCACAAGGTCCTTTGCTGTTGTTCTGGGATCGATTTGCACTTTTTGCACCAAGATACGTTCATCTCTAGGAGACAGAATGTGTCTCCTTCCTGAGCGGTATGATGGCTGTGTGGTCCAATGGTGTTTATACTTGCGTACTATTGTTTGTACAGATGAACGTGGTACCTTCAAATTTCTCCTAAAGATGAACCAGACTTGTGGAGGTCTACACATTTTTTCTGAGGTGTTGGCTGATTTCTTTTGATTTTCCATGATGTCAAGCAAAGAGGCACTGAGTTTGAATCTTGGCCATGAAATTTATCCCCAGGTACACCTACAAATGACTCAAATTATGTCAATTAGCCTATCAGAAGCTTCTAAAGCCATCCTTTTCTGGAATTTTCCAAGCTGTTTAAAGGCACATTCAACTTAGAGTATGTAAACTTCTGACCCACTGGAATTGTGATACAGTGAATGATAAGTGAAATAATCTGTCTGTAAACAATTGTTGGGAAAATTAATTGTGTCATGGACAGAGTAGATGTCCTAACCGACTTGCCAAAACTACAGTTTGTTAACAAGAAATTTGTGGAATGGTTGAAAAACGAGATTTAATGACTCCAACGTAAGTGTATGTAAACTTCCGACTTCAACCGTATGTAACCTAACAAGCTCATAACAAAACTAACCTAAAAACTATATTGTTGTCCACAGTCCACCTGCTGCTGTTCCTGTTTCAACTGTCCCGGACCTACGGTTTTGGACCCTCTCTCTACCGCACCTGCTGTTTCTAACTCTGAATGATCGGCTATGAAAACATAGCTTACTCTTGAGATGTTGTCCTGTTGCACCCTCTACAACCACTGTTATTATTATCTGACCCTGCAGGTCATCGATGAACATTTGAACGTCTTGGCCATGTTCTGTTATAATCTCCACCCGGCACAGCCAGAAGAGAACTGCCCTCCCCTCAGAGCCTGGTTCCTTTCTAGGTTTCTTCCTAGGTTCTGGACTTTCTAGGGACTTTCTAGCCACTGTGCTTCTACATCTACAGTGCTTGCTGTTTGGGGTCTTAGGCTGGGTTTCTGTACAGCACTTTGTGACATCGGCTGATGTAAAAAGTGGTTTATAAATACATTTGATTGATTGTGGACGGGAGAGGCAAAGAGAAAGAGAGGATGTTAAAATTGGGATTGGGTACCATCCTCGAGCTATGATCTTGGGCAGCTCTATTCGGGGTAAGGGGGTTCAGAGGCGGTGAAACACACAGAGGAACAGTTTGGCCAAGAAAGCATCCAGAAGAGAGATGTCAGAACAGCTTCAGGTGTTCCTCATGGGGCTCTGTAACAAGTATCTTCAATTCTGATTTGTTAAATCTTCTCACCCGTAGGACAAGCGTAGAAAAATAAAGACTAGAATGAGACACAGAGAGCACCAGGGCTGTTACCGGTGACAAAAGACCGGTGACAAAAGGCCGGTGACAACGGACATATCAAGCTGGTGTTGTGTGTGTGTGTGTGTGCTCCCTTAGTAGATTTCTTCATTCAAACTCAGTGAGCTCTTAGATGAATGGGGCAATGTAGGGGTTGAGAACTGTTGGCTTCCTCTGTGCCACCTTGTCATGCACTTTGTCCCATCTTCAGGGCTATAGGTTATAGCTGCCCACTGCATATTAGTTCAGCATGCAGCTCGATACAACACCTGTGCACTGGACACCTGTGCACTGGTCATTCGCATTGGCTTTAGCATCCGGTATGTATAAAATGCTGACCATCAACCAACACCCCCGCAAACAAAAACAACGACATTGTGCCGGTAATATATGGGTCATATCTTTTGAACTGCTAGAAACAATAGAAACAAGCCATTTCTCTTTAGTAATAGTGAAAACATTCCTGTCAATAATTATCTGGGTGATGTTTTTCTAGGTCCCATCGCAGGATATTTATGCAATTTAGAGCAGGCCGAAATGGTTTGTCAGCTTCAGCTAGCAAACGTTAGCTTGAAAAAATGTGGTAATTCAACATTGGCTAGCAATAAAAATCCTTATAAAACAAGTCAAAGTACCTACCCAGCAGCTGCTGAAAATATAAAAAGATATTTACACAAGACACATAGTCTGAGCGTCATGTGTCTCACCCGGCAGCATGAGGTTGGAGCCAGCAACTAATCATTTGAATCTACAGTAGGCATGAAGAGAAAAAGGAAGAATATGATAAGAGAGTTTAGGCCTTGCCAAGCTTTTGTTCATCATGGTAGATAATACTTGCTGTACATGTTCGACTTGGGAAATCCGGTAGCAATTGCCCATACTGCGTAAGATTTTACCCACAGGAGGGCGGCCCCTGGCTATACCTCACATCCATGGGAGTGAACGCTAAGCTATGCCCCAGAACAGCCCTAAATGGATCACCTTGCCTTGTCACCCACAGGAGAAAGTCAGTTTAGTTTGCCGGACTGCATTAATTGCAGTCCAGCACCATCTGCTCCTCCAGTTCTTGGGCTGGTGTTTGGACTGTTGACCAGTGGAGATTTTAGCATGTAAATCCTGGTGGGGCAAACTCCCCAATTTCTTTTAGATGTATGCCAGCAAGCCACTGCACAACACACCAATACATTAATCGCACCATAACGGTGACAAACAGTGGCCACAAACTGTTAGGGCCTACATAAAAAGGGACCATGTAACGGTCCTCTTCTGATGAGGAGTAGGAAAGATCGGACCAATACGCAGCGTGGTAAGTGGCCATATTTTAATGAAATAAAACCAAACACTGAATACAAAAGAACAAGAGAAATAAATGAAAACCGAAACAGTTCTGTATGGAATAACACAGACACAGAAAACAACTACCCACAACCCATAGTGGGAAAACAGGCTGCCTAAGTATGGTTCTCAATCAGAGACAACGATAAACAGCCTCATCTGATTGGGAACCATACCAGGCCAAACACAGAAATACAAAAACATAGAACAACACATAGAATGCCCACCCCAACTTACGCCCTGACCAAACTAAAATAGAGAAAAAGGAACTAAGGTCAGGATGTGACAGACCAAATTATTAGGGTGAGGCACATGGGCTACTAACAGCTTCTACACAACATACACTTAGTATTACTTTCTTAGCTGCAGTATACATATCTCCCTGGAATAATTTATGCGGCAGCATACATTACATTTTTGGACTCATCTTGTGCTGTGCTCACTTGAACAGGAAGGTGGCACGGCGGTCCTTAGTGGGAAAATGTTGTCAAAGTCTGGCATTCACAGGATTTATGGTGAATTCAAGACAACTGGGAACTCAGGAAAAAAAACAGCTCGAATCATGATGTCTTGGCCAGAGTTCCCGACTTGGATGACCATTCAAAACTTATTTTCCCAGTCTGAGATTTCCCATTTCCGAGTTTCCAATTGTTTTGAACGCGGCAGAAGTAATGCTGGATTGACAGAATGGCCAATGTATTCAAACTTTTCTGGCACATGGCATGTGAATGTTTATCCTTTTAAACTTGGGAAAGGAACCTTAAACTCAGACTTTGACCACACATCCACTTCGATTAGCAGGCTAGGGATTGCTTTGCAATGCTTGCAGTTAGCCACTGATTCTTTCCAAACCACTCATTGTTGAATTTGCGATTTCCAAATCGTAATGTTTTGTCCAATCACCGATTAGCACTGATACATTTTATCCATAATTTCTCTTCACAATTTCTCTTCATATGACAAGGATTGAAAAGGATTTGCCAGGAGATTGTTGACTTGATTTATGATGACTGCGAGCTAGAACTTTGAAAGTATGATGTTGACATGATCAGTCCAATCAAAGCTACGGTAGATATAATATGATTTGACGTCCTTTAATCTGTGGCCAATGACCTTCAGCCTTCTCGGATGGTGACTTCTTATGGAACTCTATGGCGGCACCCAAGGGGCTTGAATTTTCGAGCTCTTCCCGTAGATTTTGCAGTGACGTAGTTACAGAACACTGAGCCAACCCCTACACTCCGTATTTTCCACTGGCTGCCCCCCTGCTAGAGAAAGTACTGAGCTAGGCTGAAACACCTGCATCTTGGAGCTGCCTTACTCAAAGTAAAAAGAGACCATGTTTGTATGCGGCTTCATTACCTCAATGATTTTTCTTTTTGACATTGTTTGCAAACTAGTATGTGACACGTATTAATGCCAAAATAACATGAAAGACAGGCATAGCTAAACAGGTGGGGCTCAAATCCTCCCTGAATGACGGGATCACCACTGCTGTTGACCCATGGCGTACTACGCACAGCACCGGCTCCAAACGAATAACAATGTTCAGTGTGTTCTGAGATCTGTTTTGTGATCAGGTTCCCTGCCTGTCTGACAGCTGTGTGATCTGTCCAATTACTGTGTAGATCCCTCCATTTTAAAATGCCAATAAGGACCCATTACGACTTACAGGGGAATATTATGATTTCTAAAACAGCCTCTTACTGACCATCATGGAACAAGAACAATGATAGATACTGCCCTACAATTCACAAATTATGTTGACAAAATCAATACTGTCCTATTGCAAATGAGTTCAGAGATATACTTTGTATGTATTAAAATGACACACTGTATTACTGTTGCTACTTCCCATATGCTGTTATTTTCGAAAGGCCTCGCAGCTCGCACCACCCACTCGATTAGGAGGGTAAAATTTCATTGTGTATACTGCACACTTGTTCCGAGGCTATTCTTTGGGGAGTTTCAACGTGACAGTTATTACATGCACAGGGAATATTGCTTGTCTGCACTGTTATCTCCTGCCATTTAAAGTGGTCCCTTTGGGAGCGCGTAGCCTCATACAGCTATCAGCAGCAAGCGTTTACAGTACCTCTCCCCATGCAATTGGGCAGCTCGGATTAAAACAGGAAAATTATCTATGGGATTTAAACCTCCACATCTGAGAGAACCTGTGTCAATTTTAACATGACTGCCCAAGGGAAAGCTTGCAAACAACATCATAAACACCAACTCAAAGTGAAGCAATATTTTCCTCTGAGGCAAGCAATTTTAATTTGCCAAATTGGCAGAGAATGTTGGATCTCTCCTCTCTCTCTTTCAATTGGAAGTTGTTTGGGGAATTCTGGCAGAAACCACAGAGATAGAGATGTGTATCAGGCAAATTGGTTAGATTTTATAAAACAAAAGTCATCATTTGACACTAGCAGCATTAGAGAAATCGAAATACACTGCTCAAAAAAATAAAGGGAACACTAAAATAACACATCCTAGATCTGAATGAATGAAATACTCTTATTAAATACTTTTTTCTTTACATAGTTGAATGTGCTGACAACAAAATCACACAAAAATTATCAATGGAAATTTATCAACCCATGGAGGTCTGGATTTGGAGTCAAAATTCTAAATTCAACACTCAAAATTAAAAGTGGAAAACCACACTACAAGCTGATCCAACTTTGATGTAATGTCCTTAAAACAAGTCCAAATGAGACTCAGTAGTGTGTGTGTCCTCCACGTGCCTGTATCAAATCAAATGTATTTATATAGCCCTTCGTACATCAGCTGATATCTCAATGTGCTGTACAGAAACCAAGCCTAAAACCCCAAACAGCAAGCAATGCAGGTGTAGAAGCACGGTGGCTAGGAAAAACTCCATAGAAAGGCCAAAACCTAGGAAGAAACCTAGAGAAGAACCAGGCTATGTGGGGTGGCCAGTCCTCTTCTGGCTGTGCCGGGTGGAAATTATAACAGAACATGGCCAAGATGTTCAAATGTTCATAAATGACCAGCATGGTCCAATAATAATAAGGCAGAACAGTTGAAACTGGAGCAGCAGCACAGCCAGATGGACTGGGGACAGCAAGTAGTCATCATGTCAGGTAGTCCTGAGGCATGGTCTGAGGGCTCAGGTCCTCTGAGAGAGAGAAAGAAAGAGAGAGCATACTTAAATTCACACAGGACACCGGATAGGACAGGAGAAGTACTCCAGATATAACAAACTGACCCTAGCCCCCCGACACATAAACTACTGCAGCATAAATACTGTATGACCTCCCTACAATGCCTGAGCATGCTCCTGATGAGGTGGCAGATGGTCTCCTGAGGGATCTCCTCTCAGACCTGGACTAAAGCATCCGCCAACTCCTGGACAGTCTGTGGTGCAACGTGGCGTTGGTGGATGGAGCGAGACATGATGTCCCAGATGTGCTCAATTGGAGTCAGGTCTGGGGAACGGGCGGGTGATAGAGGAATTCTAAATCCCTTTATGTTTTATTGCCAAAATCAATTCAATTCGCACTCATTTCTATTTCATGATAAGTTGTAAGTTTATCATTTGCATGAATTAGCAAGAGACCAGTCTTAAAAACAAGTTCAGCATTTATTCTTGATGAGTACTGACCCAAAATACAAAGAACATTACATTTCAAATCTAAAGAAGACATAAAATGACGTCATGAGATACACCCCTCTCCCAGCCTTACAATGGCGTAGTATTCGGTCCTGGAGATAGTTTCACTCCCCTCATAAACTACATTCCAACCTGCCTAAAGGATATACTTCTCTCTACTAATGGAATCCAACCAAAACATTCTTATCTGTTTGAAAAACTATCTTATCCCTCCTTAAAAACTTTCCCAGGAGACACAGACACAATTCATTTCTGCTTACATTTTCAGTAACAGTACAATTAAGAACTCATACTTTTCAAATCATAACATAATAGTATTAGCATGAATGGTTCTAATCATTAATGTATACATAATTGATCATCTAAACTATATTTTCCTCTATCAGCGGGCCAGTCCATAACATCAATGCCTTCCTCTTGCAGGAACTGCTGACACACTCCAGCCACATGAGGTCTAGCATTGTCTTGCATTAGGAGGAACCCAGGGCCAACCGCACCAGCATATGGTCTCACAAGGGGTCTGAGGATCTCATCTCGGTACCTAATGGCAGTCAGGCTACCTCTGGCGAGCACATGGAGGGCTGTGCGGCCCCCCAAAGAAATGCCACCCCACACCATGACTGACCCACCGCCAAACCGGTCATGCTGGAGGATGTTGCAGGCAGCAGAACATTCTCCACAGCGTTTCCAGTCTGTCACATGTGCTCAGTGTGAACCTGCTTTCATCTGTGAAGAGCACAGGGTACCAGTGGTGAATTTGCCATTCTTGGTGTTCTCTGGCAAATGCCAAACGTCCTGCACAGTGTTAGGCTGTAAGCACAACCCCCCACCTGTGGACTTCGGGCCTCATTACCGCCCTCATTACCACCCTCATGGAGTCTGTTTCTGACCGTTTGAGCAGACACATGCAGGTTATCACCTGCAGAACCACTCCTTTATTGGGGGTGTCTTGCTAATTGCCTATAATTTGCACCTGTTGTCTATTCCATTTGCACAACAGCATGTGAAATTTATTGTCAATCAAGTGTTGCTTCCTAAGTGGACAGTTTTATTTCACAGAAGTGTGATTGACTTGGAGTTACATTGTGTTGTTTAAGTGTTCCCTTTATTTTTTTTGAGCGGTGTATGCAAAGATGTTTTGTTTTTAATTAACTTATTTTCCTTAACAAAAGTGTACTTACATTTACATTTACATTTAAGTCATTTAGCAGACGCTCTTATCCAGAGCGACTTACAAATTGGTGCATTCACCTTATGACATCCAGTGGAACAGTCACTTTACAATAGTACTTAATTGTTTTAGTCTCATTGTGGTTGTTATTGGCAGGGTAGCCTAGTGGTTAGAGCATTTGACTAGTAACCCGAAGGTTGCAAATTCAAATCCCCGAGCTGACAAGGTACAAATCTGTCGTTCTGTCCCTGAACAGGCAGTTAACCCACTGTTCCTAGGCTGTCATTGATAATAAGAATTTATTCTTAACTGACTTGCTTAGTTAAATAAAGGTCAAATAAATCCTTTCTCAGCATTTTGGAACGTTCCATTGTGTGAGGTCTTCTTCATGTTTAACTGGAGATTGAAATGTGTCTTATGAATTTATACAAAGCACACTGACTGAAGTTATAAAGCCGTTGCTAAAATAGATAATCCATAATCCACTACTGTTAAAACAAACAAATGTTTTGATTGAATAAGCTACATTCAGAATAATTTTGTTTCTCGATACAAGGGACCATGTAATTATAGTTGTGAAAAGGTGTTACCTATCTGCTGTATTTACCTTTAGAAAATAGTTTTTTGATAGAGGTGGAGCAACAATAAAAACCCTAAATGTAAATATAACACAACCGTATGAAATAAACACCAGATTTTCTATGATTAATTTGTTTAAATGTTTATTAATTATGAAAAATATTTACATTCCATAGGGGGGCGCTATGGTCATTTGACTGCAGGAAAGGGCTATATATTTTCTAGCATTTCTGAATGTCATATTTGAGAGCAACAGCTGCATCCTGTAGATAACATGAAATATGTCTTGCAAAAAAAATAAATGTATATGAAATTCAGCTACCAACATAATTCATAGTAAAAGAAAACAGTTTTGACCTGCCCAAAACCCCCCAGCAGGTAAACAACACAATTCAAGGGAATTGCCATTGCTGTAAACACACTTACGCAACTAGTCCTGTAATCTTATCCAGCTCTGAAAGAATGTTTTGTTCAGCAAGCCACAGTATTCTGGGAAAAAAAGACACACCCATTCAGGAATTTGTTGCAACACAAACAGTTTAATTTTCTATTACTGTTGTGTTGACATGACAATGAATCATTTCTCTTGGGTTTAGGATACATTTCATATAAAAGTTCTAATGCCTCTTTTCAAACATAGGAATATGTTTCTCAGAGGCACTGCTGCAGGACACAGGGTGGGAGGGCCAGTAATGCCTGTTACTCACCTGTCAATGTAGTGATGTATTGGCCGGTGGAGGGATGTGCACTAGTGTCTGCCCATTCATTGCCAGGGCCTTGGTTAATGCATACCTGCCGGCTGAGCATCCATTATATGAAACGACTATATCCTCCAGTCACTCTGCTGACAGTGGCCATGGCCTTGAAGCTGTGAGTAGGGAGGTGACGTGACTTCACAAGCAAAAGCAGGGAAATTAGACAGAAGGTCCGTGGCATCACATCCATGTGTATTATTACTGCGTCAATTAACATGAATTATTAACATCTCGTATTTATTAGGCGGCAGGGTAGCCTAGTGGTTAGAGCGTTGGACTAGTAACCGGAAGGTTGCGAGTTCAAACCCCCGAGCTGACAAGGTATAAATCTGTTGTTCTGACCCTGGGCTACTTGTTTGGGACACCTGGGTGACTTCATGATAAATGTCATGTAGCACACTCATTTCGGAAGTTATCATTCTGAAACGTTGCACAAGTACTGTTGTCCTCATATATTTTCACTGAAATTGTCCCCATCATCTTATCTGAATGTTTGTTTTATCGTGTTCATTTTAAAGATGATGATACAACAGTATCATAGAGGGGTAATTGGATAGAGGGGTAATTGTACTCTGAACAAGGCATTGATGTGAAAGGATATACAGTGCTGAGTTACCTCAAGAGGATGTAATGTTGATTAGGGATACACACTTGCATATCAGGTGACATGCCTATCAGGTGAAAGGACAGAGATGGGGACCAAAGTGAAAATGACATGCCTTGGGAGCACCTCTCGGAACCTGGGGCCTAGAGGGGAAGACTGGGTGACAGCGTGAGGAAGCTTTTAATAGCTTTAATTTTTGTGGAACCCAGCAGGAAAGTATCCGGGAGGCACAGAGTCAGGTGAAGAGAGTGGGAATTGTCATGGTCTCAGACTTTGGTTTTCATGCATGTATAATTATGCATAGCTTTTCACATTGTTAGCACTGTTATGTTTTATGTCTTTTTGTTGCTTTTCAAGTCTCGTGCTATTACTCTCTTAGGAACCAGAAGGAGAGAAACGAAAAGCTGCTCCATCTGGCATAGAATGAGACAAGCCTTTCAGCTGGAATGGCATTTTGTTGTGTGATGATAGATGGAAAAAGAATTCTGTGATCATAGTACAGAGGCCATGAGTCGCTGAATTTGTAAACCTCACAGTGAATGTTTGTTCATTGTTTGCGCCATTTGTTAGTTTGTTTAACTTCTTATGGTATAGGGGACGCTTGCATCCCACTTGGCCAAAAAAACAGGAAAAATGCAACGCGGGAATTTCAAATAAATGTATATAAAAATCAAATTTTCATTAAATCACACATGTAAGATACTCAATTAAAGCTACACTCGTGAATCCAGCCAACATGTCAGATTTTAAAAAGGCTTTTCGGCGAAAGCATAAGAAGCTATTATCTGATGATAGCACAATAGTAAACAAAGAGGGTAGCATATTTCAACCCTGCAGGCGCTACACAAAACGCAGAAATAAAATATAAAACATGCCTTACCTTTGACGAGCTTCTTTTGTTGGCACTCCAATATGTCCCATAAACATCACAATTGGTCCTTTTGTTCGATTATTTCTGTCCATATATATCCAAAATGTCAATTTATTTTTTGTGTTTGATCCAGAAAAAAACAGCTTACTAAAATGTGCAACGTCACTACAAAATAAAAGTTGCCCATAAACATTGCAAAAATATTTCAAACTACTTTTGTATCACAACTTTAGGTATTTTTAAATGTTAATAATCGATCAAATTGAAGACTGTTCTATCAGTTTTCAATAGAGGATGAGAGGAAATTAACGCTACTATTCAAGTCTTAGCCAACTCTCAACAGCATTATTCTTTTCCATAATGGCCCTACTTTTTCATTGCACAAATGAATAACCTCAAACAAATTCCAAAGACTGGTGACACCCAGTGGAAGCGGTAGGAACTGAAAACAGTTTTGCCAACGAGAACTCACTGAACAGACAGACCTAAAAAAACAAAATCTGAACGGTTAGTCCTCAGGGTTTTGCCTGCTACATAAGTTCTGTTATACTCACAGACATGATTCAAACAGTTTTAGAAACGTCAGAGTGTTTTCTATCCAAATCTACTAATGATGTGCATATCTTACATTCTTGGCATGCGTAGCAGGAAGTTGAAATTGGGCACGCCATATTTATCCAAAAGTGAAAATGTTGCCCCCTATACCTTAAGTTAATTCATGTTTAACAATCATTTGTTAGTTTTTTTATTCATGTTTTATTATCATTGTTTATCCATTTCTTATTCATTTCCAATTTTATATAAATTGGATGCTAGGATGCTAACAATAGGATACTATTGTTCAAGAGGAGGGACTGTTGGATTCAACATTTTGAACATTGAGATATTAGAGACATGATAGATCAGACCCATAGTATATTAAGGAGTGAGATCTGTAGAAAGACAGAGTGGCTGTGGAATGTGCTGGTTGGATGCGAGGAGCTCAAAGGATTGCTATAGGGGAGACAGATGGACATCTGTGGACTAGGCGAAGGAGCAGTTGAGATCAGGAGGTTACATCCCCTGAAGGGAGTAATAAGGGTTTAGTATCCTGTTACTCTCTTCCTGTAGAACCATAAGATGTAAGGATTGGAGAGAAGGAGGATTGTCTTATATGGGATATATATATATACAGTGGGGAGAACACTGCCGATTTTGCAGGTTTTCCTATTTACAAAGCATGTTGAGGTCTGTCATTTTTATCATAGTTACACTTCAACTGTGAGAGACGGAATCTAAAACAAAAATCCAGAAAATCACATTGTATAAATGTTAAATAATTAATTTGCATTTTATTGCATGACATAAGTATTTGATACATCAGAAAAGCGGAACTTAATATTTGGTACAGAATCGTTTGTTTGCAATTACAGAGATCATACGTTTCCTGTAGTTCTTGACCAGGTTTGCACACACTGCAGCAGGGATTTTCGCCCACTCCTCCCTACAGACCTTCTCCAGATCCTTCAGGTTTAGGGGCTGTCGCTGGGCAATATGGACTTTCGGCTCACATCAAAGATGTTCTATTGGGTTCAGGTCTGGCGACTGGATAGGCGACTCCAGTGTAACAGATGTATAACGGTTAGCTTAGTTAGTGGTGGTGAGCGCTAAATAGCGTTTCAATCGGTGACGTCACTTTCTGTGAGACCTTGAAGTAGTGGTTCCCCTTGCTCTGCAAGAGCCACGGCTTTTGTGGAGCGATGGGTAATGATGCTTCGTGGGTGACTGTTGTTGATGTGTGCAGAGGGTCCCTGGTTCGCGCATGGGTATGGGCGAGGGGACGGTCTAAAGTTATACTGTTACATTGATGCTGTTGACCCGGATCACTGGTTGCTGCGGAAAAGGAGGAGGTCAAAAGGGGGGTGAGTGTAACGGATGTGAAACGGCTAGCTTAGTTAGTGGTGGTGCGCGCTAAATAGCGTTTCAATCGGTGACGTCACTTTCTGTGAGACCTTGAAGTAGTGTTTCCCCTTGCTCTGCAAGAGCCACGGCTTTTGTGGAGCGATGGGTAAACGATGCTTCGTGGGTGACTGTTGTTGATGTGTGCAGAGGGTCCCTGGTTCACGCCCGGGTATGGGCAAGGGGACGGTCTAAAGTTATACTGTTACACCAGGACCTTGAGATGCTTCTTACGGAGACACTCCTTAGTTGCCCTGGCTGTGTGTTTCGGGTCGTTGTCATGCTGGAAGACCCAGACACGACCCATCTTCAATGCTCTTACTGAGGGAAGGAGGTTGTTGGCCAAGATCTCGCGATACATGGCCCCATCCATCCTCCCCTCAATACGGTGCAGTCGTCCTGTCCCCTTTGCAGAAAAACATCCCCAAAGAATTATGTTTCCACCTCCATGCTTCACGGTTGGGATTGTGATCTTGGGGTTGTACTCATCCTTCTTCTTCCTCCAAACACGACGAGTGGAGTTTAGACCAAAAAGCTAAATTTTTGTCTCATCAGACCACATTACCTTCTCCCATTCCTCCTCTGGATCATCCAGATGGTCATTGGCAAACTTCAGATGGGCCTGGACATGTGCTGGTTTGAGCAGGGGGACCTTGCGTGCGCTGCAGGATTTTAATCCATGACGGCGTAGTTGTGTTACTAATGGTTTTCTTTGAGACTATGGTCCTAGCTCTCTTCAGGTCATTGACCAGGTCCTGCCGTGTAGTTCTGGGCTGATCCCTCACCTTCCTCATGATCATTGATGTCCCACGAGGTGAGATCTTGCATGGAGCACCAGACCGAGGGTGATTGACCGTCATCTTGAACTTCTTCCATTTTCTAATAACTGCGCCAACAGTTGTTGCCTTCTCACCAAGCTGCTTGCCTATTGTCCTGTAGCCCATCCCAGCCATGAGTCTACAATTGTATCCCTGATGTCCTTACACAGCTCTCTGGTCTTGGCCATTGTGGAGAGGTTGGAGTCTGTTTGATTAAAGTGTGGACAGGTGTCTTTTATACAGGTAACGAGTTCAAACAGGTGCGGTTAATACAGGTAATGAGTGGAAAACAGGAGGGCTTCTTAAAGAAAAACTAACAGGTCTGTGAGAGCTGGAATTCTTACTGGTTGGTAGGTAATCAAATACTTGTGTCATGCAATAAAATACAAATTAATTTCTTAAAAATCATACAATGCGATTTTCTGGATTTTTGTTTTATATTCCGTCTCTCACAGTTGAAGTGTACCTATGATAAAAATTACAGACCTCTACATGCTTTGTAAGTAGGAAAACCTGCAAAATCTGCAATGTATCAAATACTTGTTCTCCCCACTGTATATACAGTGCCTTGCGAAAGTATTCGGCCCCCTTGAACTTTGGAACCATTTGCCACATTTCAGGCTTCAAACATAAAGATATAAAACTGTATTTTTTTATGAGGAATCAACAACAAGTGGGACACAATCATGAAGTGGAACAACATTTATTGGATATTTCAAACTTTTTTAACAAATCAAAAATTGAAAAATTGGGTGTGCAAAATTATTCAGCCCCTTTACTTTCAGTGCAGCAAACTCTCTCCAGACGTTCAGTGAGGATCTCTGAATGATCCAATGTTGACCTAAATGACTAATGATGACAAATACAATCCACCTGTGTGTAATCAAGTCTCCGTATAAATGCACCTGCACTGTGATAGTCTCAGAGGTCTGTTAAAAGCGCAGAGAGCATCATGAAGAACAAGGAACACACCAGGCAGGTCCGAGATACTGTTGTGAAGAAGTTTAAAGCCAGATTTGGATACAAAAAGATTTCCCAAGCTTTAAACATCCCAAGGAGCACTGTGCAAGCGATAATATTGAAATGGAAGGAGTATCAGACCACTGCAAATCTACCAAGACCTGGCCGTCCCTCTAAACTTTCTGCTCATACAAGGAGAAGACTGATCAGAGATGCAGCCAAGAGGCCAATGATCACTCTGGATGAACTGCAGAGATCTACAGCTGAGGTGGGAGACTCTGTCCATAGGACAACAATCAGTCGTATATTGCACAAATCTGGCCTTAATGGAAGAGTTGCAAGAAGAAAGCCATTTCTTAAAGATATCCATAAAAAGTGTTGTTTAAAGTTTGCCACAAGCCACCTGGGAGACACACCAAACATGTGGAAGAAGGTGCTCTGGTCAGATGAAACCAAAATTGAACTTTTTGGCAACAATGCAAAACGTTATGTTTGGCGTAAAAGCAACACAGCTCATCACCCTGAACACACCATCCCCACTGTCAAACATGGTGGTGGCAGCATCATGGTTTGGGCCTGCTTTTCTTCAGCAGGGACAGGGAAGATGGTTAAAATTGATGGGAAGATGGATGGAGCCAAATACAGGACCATTCTGGAAGAAAACCTGATGGAGTCTGCAAAAGATCTGAGACTGGGACGGAGATTTGTCTTCCAACAAGACAATGATCCAAAACATAAAGCAAAATCTACAATGGAATGGTTCAAAAATAAACATATCCAGGTGTTAGAATGGCCAAGTCAAAGTCCAGACCTGAATCCAATCGAGAATCTGTGGAAAGAACTGAAAACTGCTGTTCACAAATGCTCTCCATCCAACCTCACTGAGCTCGAGCTGTTTTGCAAGGAGGAATGGGAAAAAAATTCAGTCTCTCGATGTGCAAAACTGATAGAGACCCCAAGCGACTTACAGCTGTAATCGCAGCAAAAGGTGGCGCTAAAAAGTATTAATTTAAGGGGGCTGAATAATTTTGCACGCCCAATTTTTGGGTTTTCGATATGTTAAAAAAGTTTGAAATATCCAATAAATGTCGTTCCACTTCATGATTGTGTCCCACTTGTTGTTGATTCTTCACAAAAAAATACAGTTTTATATCTTTATGTTTGAAGCCTGAAATGTGGCAAAAGTTTGCGAAGTTCAAGGGGGCCGAATACTTTCGCAAGGCACTGTATCTGTGATGGGAGAAATATTGGGTTGTCTGAAATACAGCTGTACAGGTCCTTTGGGAAGAATTACACTTGGTTAAAGTTCTCTACTGTCCGTGAGTTATTTACCCTGAAAAATAAGAACCTAACAATAGGTACTGTAATTGTTTGCTCCCAGGCAACAGGAAGGCGCCGTATCAGTGGAGGAGAGCATTAGAAATTCTGCTTACTGCATTAACCATGCAGGGAAAACCGAGCATCAGGCTCTGGACCAATTGCCTCGCCTGCCTTGACACTACTCTCCCAAAATGAGGTTCTGTACAGATCATAAAAATGACTGCGATTATGGAAATGGTCTGCAAGAGCCTTAGGGTGTTTTTTCACCCCAGGTCAGAAGCACGTTGATGCGGACACACATGGGAGGCAATTCTCCTTTGCTCAGTGACCATAAATGCCCAGATGGCTGATAAGCTATTGGCTAGAAACGCTAGGAATCAAACTGCCATCATTTTAAGAGCTGATTTCCCTCAGGGCTGTTCGGATGCTCTGGAACTACCCCAGAACAGTGGAGCAGAGGAAGAGGAAGAGGAGAAGGGGGAAGGGTTAATGTTGGTCTATTACCCTCAGTGCCCATGCAGTCAATGAGACACTCCACTCAAAGTGCTGTTAAAAGGTGAAGACAATGTCGTAAGTGAGCAGGCTATGACTTATGAGTCCTCCTGAATCAAATAAGTCCTTGTGCATCAAAGCTATGATCTAGACAATAAACGTTTCTGAGGGAGGGAAGAGGACAATTGTGGGAATGACATACTATGTTTAGACTGCTTGCCGTGACTATATGTCCCTGGGGAATGACCTGTGTAGTCACAGGGAGTGAATTTCTCTTAAACATTGTAACATGGGGCCCTGAGCTGTTTCGATCTCTGTCTGAAGCACTCATCCTTTGGGGACCCTGAACAAGTTTGACTCACAGAACAGCTCAAAGACAGGCTTGCTGACAGACACACCCTCAGGTTGGAGAATGTTTGGTCACTGTTTTATTCTCAGCAGTTTACGATCGTGTAGACCAGGACCTTCAATAGATGTGAAGAGGCACTGAATATTTCCATGCCACAAATGTAAATCAGTGGGACTAGGTTGGAATCTCTGTCCAGTTGCCAGAGGTTGCCAGAGGTTGTTATTTCAAAGGAACTGTTGTTGTAGATGCATGCAGAGGGTATGTTGCATTCACAAATCTACATACATTATCCGAGGCTGTCAAAACAGAACAGTATTCTGTTCGGATATGCACACATGTATTCTTGCAAGTAAACATCCACGCAAAAACAATTGTTATGCCCAAGGAACTCATCACCTGGCTCATCACCTGGCTCATCGCCTGGCTCATCACCTGGCTCATCACCTGGCTCATCACCTGGCTCCAACAAACTGGGAGTTGTTCTGCAGTCTACAGACAAATGTAATCTGATAAGCTGCACAACCATGGTTAAAAATTATTATGAAAATGCCTTTATCATATTTTACTGTACACACACACCGTTCCACTAACTCAATGAGTGACAGGCACCTGAATGCAATGATTTCTTACAGTATAAAAATACTTCACTATTATGGTAACTACTGAACAAAAATATAAATCGCAACAGTTTAGTTAGTTACAGTTCATATATAAGTAAATTGGTCAATTGAAATGAATTCATTAGGCCCTAATATGTATTTCACATGACTGAGCAGGGGTGCAGCCATTAGTGGGCCTGGGAGGGAATAGGCCCCACAGACTTGGGAGTCAGGCCCAGCCAATCAGAACAAGTTTTTCCACACAAAAGGGCTTTATTACAGACAGAAATACTCATCAGCACCCCCCTCCACCCCATTACACAATAGCGCAGATGAAGAATCCGGATGTAGAGGTCTTGGTGTGGCGTGGTTTTAAAAAACAACATGTATCACTAGTTGGTTGCTAGTTGGTTGCATGTTTCATGAGCTGGAACAAAATATCCTAGAAATGTTTGATTCACACAAAAAGCTTATTTCTCTGCACAAATTTGTTTACGTCCGTTAGTGAGCATTTTGTCTTCGCCAAGATAATTCATCCACTTGACAGATGTGGCCTATCAAGAAGCTGATTAAACGGCATGATCACTACACAGGTGCACCTTGTGTACACAATAAAAGGCCACTCTAAAATGTGCTGAAAATGTTCCACGTGTAGCATGTTGGCACGTAGGGTGCACGGATTGGCTTCAACTCGTTAGTCAGTATGGGTTACAACTGTGCTGGTTGCCATCTCAATGGTAGTGTTTCACCTGTGCTGTCCTAAGTGCTATTTAAGAGTGGCTGGCCCAGTGCTCCAGTTGTCTGGATAGATGCAAAGGGTTAACATCGTTATTTGGCCCTCCCTATTTTTATTTCTAGAAAAACAATTGTTTATCGGATTTTCCTGATTTTGTTTTGCTCCAACTTTTTGGTTTGCTTCCTGTCTTTAAGTTTGGTGTCTTCATTTGTTTTCCTCTTGGGTAAAATGTTGTGGGTGTCTTAGAAGTTGTTGTTGCTAGTCAACTCTCAGTGGACAGCCCCATGAGTGTCTTTCCGAACACCTCCTAAAACCACACCTGTTTTGTTATAGATGTTGGTCATTGACTGTTAGTTCCCTCTTACTTTTTAGCAACCTTTTTGCTGTGGAATGTAAGGAAATGGGGTCTCAGCCAAGATCTTGTTTCCCATGAGTATGGTACTCGTTCTTGTCACCTACTCAGAAGCTCTGCTGTGCCCAGATATTTGAGTGTTCAAAATACACTTTTGTAGTAGAGTTGGTCACAGACATCCACCTTGAGTGGTTATAAGATTGGTGGAATAATTTTGAAAGGTTCATAAACAAAGGCTTACAAATTGAAAAAGCCATGGACTTTAAGTTGGAAGCATTTGTGGAAAACACTAGACAAATGTACAAAGGTAAATATGCTCTTTTGGCAATCCAAAAGCATTAGTCAGAGTTGATCGGCACTGCTTTGGCGGAGAAGGAAATCCCTTTGAAGAGGGAGGTTGATGAAAACGTGCAACTGTGAGAGTTAGAATTACAGGCAAAGTTGGAACAATATAAATTAGCATTAGAGCTCAAGAACGTGAGGAGAGATTGGAGCAGATCCTCTCAAACTCTGACAGGTTGGATGGGAAGCGTCGCTACACAGCTATGTCCATGTCTCTCCAGAGATGTTCGATCGGGTTCAAGCCCTGGCTCTGGCTGGGCCACTCAAGGACATTCAGAGACCTGTCCCGAAGCCACCCCTGCATTGTCAAATGCCCTCCGCAAGGCAATCAAACAAGCTAAGCGTCAGTATAGAGACAAAGTAGAGTCGAAATTCAACGGCTCAGACACGAGAGGTATGTGGCAGGGTCTACAGTCAATCACGGACTATAACAGGAAAACCAGCCCCGTCGCGGACCAGGATGTCTTGCTCCCAGACAGGCTAAACAACTTCTTTGCTCGCTTTGAGGACAACACAGTGCCACTGACATGGCCCGCTACCGAAACCTGCGGTCTCTCCTTCACTGCAGCCGACGTGAGCAAAACATTTAAATGTGTCAACCCTCGCAAGGCTGCAAGCCCAGACGGCATCCACCACTGAGTCCTCAGAGCATGTGCAGACCAGCTGGCTGGTGTGTTTACGGACATATTCAATCAATCAGCCCTCTCCTGTATTCCCTGTTCACCCACGACTGCGTGGCCATGTACGCTTCCAACTCAATCATCAAGTTTGCAGACAACACTACAGTGATTACCAACAATGAGGGGACGGCCTACAGGGAGGAGGTGAGAGCCCTCAGAGTATGGTGTCAGGAAAATAACCTCACACTCAACATCAACAAAACAAAGGAGATGATCGTGGACTTCAGGAAACAGCAGAGGGAGCACCCCCCTATCCACACCGACGGGACAGTAGTGGAAAGGGTAGAAAGTTCACAGTAGTGGGTAGGGTAGACTGTTCACCCCGCTATCATCCAGAAGGTGAGGCCAGTACAGGTGCATCAAAGCAGGAACCGAGAGACTGAAAAACAGCTTCTATCTCAAGGCCATCAGACTGTTGAACAGCCATCACTAACATTGAGTGGTTGCTGCCAACATACTGACTCAACTCCAGCCACTGGAAAAATTCATGTAATAAATGTATCACTAGCCACTTTAAACTTTGCCACTTAATATAATGTTTACATAACCTACATTACTTATCTCATATGTATATACTGTACTCTATACCATCTACTGCATCTTGCCATCTTGATGTAATGTATTACTATCCACTTTAAACAATGCCACTTTTATATGCTTACATACCCTACATTACTCATCTCATATGTATATACTGTACTCTATACCATCCACTGCATCTTGCCTATGCCGTTCTATACCATCACTCATTCATATTTGTTTATGTACATATTCTTATTCATTCCTTTACACTTGTGTGTATAAGGTCATTGTTGTGAAATTGTTAGTTTACTCGTTGGATATTACTGCATTGTCGGAACTAGAAGCACAAGCCTTTCGCTACACTCGCATTAACATCTGCTAACTATGTGTATGTGACAAATAAAATTGGATTTCATAACGTCACAAACAGAAGGGGGAACTAATGAAATTAAACAGGTGGGGTTTTAGGAGTGGTTCAGAAAGACAGTCATGGGGGTGTCCACTGAAAGTTGACTAGCAATAACAACTGGAACCTAAAAGACACCCAACATTAGCGCTCACTAAATTTGCCCAAGAATAGAAAAACAAAATAAAAACCTACACCAAACTTAAAAACAGGAAGCAAACCAAAAAGTGGAGCAAAACGAAAACTGGGAAGATCAGATAAAGGATTGTTTTTCTAGAAATTGAATAGCCAACTAAAAGGTGTTAACCCTCCACGTCTCTCAAGATAACTGGAGCACTGGGTTAGCCACTCTTAAATATCACAAGGTGGACAAGCCAGCACAGGTGTAACACATACTTTTAAAGAAAATACCAACCGTTCTTTTGTATTTGTACCATCATCTTTAAATGCAAGAGAAAGGCCATGATGTTTTATTCCATCCCAGGTGCAATTTCGATTCGAGTATTGTATGTGCAAAGTTTGAGACTGATTTAATGAACCATTGCATTTCTGTTCAAAATGTTGTATCAAGATGTGCCTAATTTGTTTATTAATAACTTTCCATGTTCAAAATTGTGAATTCTCCTCAAACAATAGCATGGTATTATTTCACTGTAACAGCTACTGTCATTTGGACAGTGCAGTTAGATTACCAAGAATTTAAGCTTTGTGCCGATGTCAGATATGTCTATGTCCTGGGAAATGTTATTGTTACTTACAACCTCATGCTAATCGCATTAGCCTACGTTAGCTCAACCGTCCCGTGGAAGGGACACCGTTCCAGAAAAGGTTGACGAGGTAACATCAATCGGTTCGCCCCATTTGCTAACCTCCCACCTCGAAATATAAATGGAAAAACCAAAGGCTGTAACAGTTGCAACTTGAGATGATCAAGTCTCCAAATATACAATTAGTCACCTCCATACCAATTGGAAGGGTTGCCATAAAAAAATACATTATTGAGAGCAACCAACACATGTAATTTCCTGGAGTTTGCGAAATGGCATTGGCACTTAGAGCTCTGGCCATGCACACCAGTGGTGGGTTTGGCCTCAAAAGAAGGATGCATATGCATACGGTATGTAAAATATGGTGGTGGATCTTTGATGTTATGGGTCTGTTTTGCGTCCACTGGTCCTGGGGCCCTTGTTAAGGTCAACTGCATCATCAATTCTACAAAGTACCAGGACATTTTAGGCAAAACCTGATTGCCTCTGCCGGGAGGCTGAAAGTCGGCCGCAAATTAATCTTCCAGCAAGACAATGACCCCAAGGACACATCAGAATACACAAAGAAAAGGTTAATTGACAACAGAATAAACATTTTGCTATGGCCATCACAGTCTACGGACTTGAACCCCAATGAAAACCTGTGATTTGAATTGTGGAGGGTAGTCCTAAGGATGTCAAGGATCTGGAAAGATTCTGTTTGGAGAAGCCATAACAGCAGCAGACTATGATCGATAATGTCAAAGGCCACACTTACACATCAGTCATTTGTGTAAGTGCTGTGCTTGTTGAAAACGTTTTTTCCCAAAAGTTTACCAACGGTTGGTAACAGGTTGATTGGTTGGCTATTTGAGCCAGTAAAGGGTATTTGCTATTCTTAATGGCGGAATGAATTTTGCATTCCTCCAAGCCTGAGGGCACACACTTTATATAATTTATCTTTTTTTCATAGAATAGTTTCTTTTAATTTAGTTTAGTCACATTATGTCTTAATTTGCAGTATATTTGCCAGTTAGTTGGGCTGTCAGACTTATTTGCCATACCTTTTGCCTCATCCCTCTCAACCATACACTTTTTCAATTCCTCTTCAATCCAATGAGATTGAACATATTTTACTGTCATTTTCCTAATGGGTGCGTGCTTATTAGTAACTGGAATAAATGTGTCAAGTGCAGTGTCTGTTTTCTCCTCATTACACACCACAGACCAACAGATATTATTTACATGAATGACACAGGAATCACTACAATACTTATTGTATGACCTCTTATACACTATATTTGTAAGGGCCAACGCCGGACAGGAGAAGCAGTTATGGGGAGTCAGATATTATTTCGGCAACAGACATAGAACAAGACTGGAACAGCGTCAGCACACGGGTAACACGGACATATGACAAACATTAATCTAGCAGCGGGAAACAGAGCTGGGGAACAGACAGATATAGGGGAGGTAATAAACAGGTGATTGGGTGAGTCCAATATCGCTGAAGCGCGTGACGAGGGAAGGCAGGCATGGGTAAATTATGGTGGCAGGAGTGCAGGGTGGCGCGGGAGCAGGCATGACAATATTAGGCCCAGCCTTTGGGCCTTTGTATTTCCTAGATATGGCTACTATATTGTGATCACTACATCCGATGTACATGGAAACGGCTTTCATGCAAATTTCTTCAGCATTAGTAAAGACGTGATCAATACATGTTGATGATTTTATTCCCGTGTAACTACCCTGGTAGGTTGACTAATAACCTGAACCAGGTTGCAGGCACTGGATACAGTTGGAAGCTTTTTCTTGAGTTTGACGAAAGCCAGTCAATAATTAAATCACCCAGAAAATATACCTCTCTGTTGATATCACATACATTATCAAGCATTTCACACGTTATCCAGATACTGACTGTTAGAGCTTGGTGGTCTATAGCAGCTTCCCACCAGAATGGGATTTAGGTAAGGCAGAATGGGCTTTAGGTAAGGCAGTAATATGTATATATATTACTTCAAGAGTAGTTGACACATGAGATCCTCTCTAATTTTTTACAGGAATGTGGAAATACAGCATTTCTATACAGGAAATACAGCATTTCTATATTTTCTATAAATGTTATATCCTTGCTACCACTGTATCGTCAAATGTATTATCTAAGTGAGTTTCAGAGAATATGTGAGAATATGAATGTCATCTGTTACTAGCAAATTATTGATTTTCATGAGCCTTGTTTCTTAAGCTACATAAACTCAGCAGAAAAAGAAACAGCCCTTTTTCAGGACCCTGTCTTTCAAAGATAATTTGATAAAATCCAAATAACTTCACAGATCTTCATTGTAAAGGTTTTATACACTGTTTCCAATGCTTCTTCAATGAACCATAAACAATTAATGAACATGCACCCGTAGAACAGTAATTATGACACGAACAGCTTACAGACAGTAGGCAATTAAGGTCACAGCTATGAAAACCTAGGACACTAAAGAGGCCTTTCTACTGACTCTGAAAAACACCAAAAGAAAGATGCTCAGGGTCCCTGCTCATCTGGTCCCTGCTCATCTGCATGAACGTGCCTTAGGCATGCTGCAAGGAGGCATGAGGACTGCAGATGTGGTCAGGGCAATAAATAACAATGTCTGTACTGTGAGATGCCTAAGACAGTGCTACAGGGAAACAGGACGGACAGCTGAACATCGGTGTGGGTCGGTGTGTCACAGCATCATTGGACTGAGCTTGTGCGTTACAGGGAAGACATCCTCCTCCCTCATGTGGTACCCTTCCTGCAGGCTCATCCTGACATGACCCTCCAGCATGACAATGCCACCAGCCATACTGCTCGTTCTGTGCGTGATTTCCTGCATGACTGGTGTGTCAGTACTCTGCCATGGCCAGCGAAGACCCCGGATCTCAATCCCATTGAACACGCATGGGACCTGTTGGATCGGAAGGTGAGGGCTAGGGCCATTCCTCCCAGAAATGTCCGGGAACTTGCAGGTGCCTTGCTGGAAGAGTGCGGTAACATCTCATAGTATGAACTGGCAAAACTGGTGCAGTCCATGAGAAGGAGATGCACTGCAGTTCTAAATGCAGCTGGTGGCCACACCAGATGCTGACTGTTACTTTTGATTTTGATCCCCCCTTTGTTCAGGGACACATTATTCCATTTCTGTTCGTCACATGTCTGTGAAACATGTTCAGTGTATTTCTCAGTTGTTGAATCTTGTTATGTTCACACAAATATTTACACATGTAAAGTTTGCTGAAAATAAACACATTCAACAGTTCTTTTTTTGCTGAGTTTAGAATTTCAGAAGTATGCTTGTGGTCATTGTCCATTTGGAAGACCCATTTGCGACCAAGCTTTAACTTCCTGACTGACGTCTTGAGATGTTGCTTCAATATATCCATATCATTTTCCCTCCTCATGACACCATCTATTTTGTGAAGTGCACCAGTCCTTCCCGCAGCAAAGCATCCCCACAACATGATGCTGCCACCCCCGTGCCTCACAGTTGGGGATGGTGTTCTTCGGCTTGCAAGCCTCCCCCTTTTTCCTCTAAACATAATGATGGTTATTATGGCCAAACAGTTTTATTTTTGTTTCATCAGACCAGAGGACATTTCTCCAAAAAGTACGATCTTTGTCCCCATGTGCAGTTGCAAACCGTAGTCTGGCTTTTTTACGTCATTTTTTGGAGCAGTGGCTTCTTCCTTGTTGAGTGGCCTTTCAGGTAATGTTGTTATAGGACTCGTTTTATTGTGGATATAAATACTTTTGTACCTGTTTCCTCCAGCATCTTCACAAGGTCCTTTGCTGCTGTTCTGGGATTGATTTGCACTTTTCGCACCAAAGTACATTCATCTCTAGGAGACAGAACGCTTCTCCTTCCTTCCTATGACGGCTGCGTGGTCCCATGGTGTTTATACTTGCGTAATATTGTTTGTACAGATGAACGTGGTACCTTCAGGCATTTGGAAAATGCTCCCATGAATTATTTTCTGAGGTCTTGGCTGATTTCTTTTGATTTTCCCATGATTTCAAGCAAAGAGGCACTGAGTTCTTATTAAAATACACCCACAGGTACACCTCCAATTGACTCAAATAATGTCAATTAGCCTATCAGAAGCTTCTAAAGCCATTACATAATGTAAACTTCTTATCCACTGGAATTCTGATCCAGTGAATTATAAGTGAAATAATCTGTCTGTAAACAATTTTTGGGAAAATTACTTGTATCATGCACAAAGTAGATCTCCTAACCAACTTGCCAAAACTATAGTTTGTTAACAAGAAACTTGTGAAGTGGTTGAAAAACGAGATTTAATGACTCCAACGTAAGTATATGTGAACTTTCGACTTTACATTAGAGGCTCAGTAATTGAGGAAGAAAGATACTGATTTCACCATAGGGCCACCAATCTCATCATGACCTGCTGCTAATAGCTTTAATTTACCAATTACCTCCATTACATCAGGAGGATCAATCTGAGTAAGAGAAGGGAAATGTCCCTAATGTAATCCAAGGGATTTCCATCAGTTCTATATTTTCTTCGACAGAGAGGAACCCACATGAACAAAGTTAATACATTCAAATGGAATAAAATCAGGATCACTGTCTTATTTCCAACAATAAATTGAGATTGGAAAGTTGTCGATGCTTTTTTCATATCCAGCAGTTGATTAATTATTTTCCAAGTTGACTTTATATTATTTAAGGATAATTGGAATTTGTTTGTAAAATTTATTTTTTGAGATATCCGAAGTAGGTGAGTAAATTTGTTCTCATACTTTTGGAAATTTGCAGAATTCAGGGGAGAGGGATTTGTGAGTTACTTTTTATACCACTTGGGTTTTTTTTTTTTTACTGGGGAGGGAGAGTAGCCTAGTGTTTAGAGCGTTGGACTAGTAACCACAAGGTTGTAAGTTCAAATCCCTGAGTTGACAAGGTACAAATCTGTTGTCCTGCCCCTGAACAGGCAGTTAACTCACTGTACCTCGGCTGTCATTGAAAATAAGAATTTGTTCTTAACTGACTTGCCTAGTTAAGTAAATGTAAAATCTATAAATAAAAACAGAGGTTTCCAGAAGCCATCTCCTGCTCTCTCAAGTGGTTTAACTAAGGGAATGCAGTGGTGAAAAAAGTCTGGTCAGCAGACTCCACTTCAGCCTGATTATTAAAATGTTCCCATGAAATATTTTAAAGCGCTCACAATTACAGAACTTTGGTGAAATATTCTACTCCCATTTGTTCATTTCCAGCTGCCAAAGAGAAGTGGAACATTGGAAAGTGGTCAATAATGTCATTATAAAGTATACCTGTATTAGCCACATTATTCAAAAAATTTGTAAAAATATCAGTAAGGGTGGAAGATGAACGGGTCGCTCTTGTGTGGTTATAGATTAGGGGATACAGATAGCTGTATAAAGTTTTCAAAAAGTCAGATGTCAGTGAGTAGTTCTCACTTTTAATTGTTTGTTGTAGAAAACACATTTTTATCTTCATTATTAAACAAATCCAAGGTTGATGCAAGGATATCAATGGAACGACCAATTTCAGAATCGGGTGGGCCGATAGATGCATCCAATTACCATTTTCTTACCACCAAAAAATGTACACAAGGGAATTTATGTAAAAAGAGATGAAACATCAATAGTATCAGATGTCATTGCAAGGTCCTCTCTCACAAATAAAATAAAATAATGAACAAAAATGGACACTAATCCTCCCATTCTTAAGGTTCTACAGTGGTGAACAGCATTATAAGGAGACTTGTTATAAAGCATGGCTGTATCTTCAGTCTGAAAGGGTAACAATGGAAAATTCAGGACTGAGAGAAGACAGATATTGAACAAGGAGGTCATGATTTTGAGGAAGACTGTGAACGTTCAAATTAAATCTAGAAAATAAGCTTGTCTTGGAAATAGATAAACGGCTGTACAGGTTGTTAAATTGCTTATCATTATAGTAATCACAAGTGACAGACTCATCTCTTGTAAATCTCAGGAAATATGAATCTGGATCGACACAATCATTATATTTATTGTTTGCTTCATTAATAGCTAATGGGTTAAAGACCATGTTATCAGGGTTGATATCCTGCCCAACTAAGAGAGATACACAGTCGGAATCATTCAGAGAATGGAACGGAAACACATGCCTTACATGTCTAATACAACAAAACATTTGTCTTAGTTTTATCGATAGGCGTGCACTTCCTATGGAATGCACATTGACACTGTCCACATAACACCACTGAAGACTTCAGACGTTAGGTGAAACACATGAACAAAGTAGAATAAATATGTGTGTGTGTATGTGTGGGTGTGTGTGTGTGTCAAATCAGTTGATTATAGCGGAGTCACTTACCTTAGGCCTAAGAAAGGTGGGGTGGGCTGGTGAATTGACCAGCTGATCATACTTTAGGTATGTGATGTTGCCTTGTTTCAATTCTTCACTTAGTCATGGCAGCAGTTCCTTTCTTTTGAGGCATACCTTTTCAGACAAATCTTAATTGATGAAGATGTTGGTTACCTTCTGGCACTTCGCTCTCCTGAGAATCTCCTTCCTTGTCTTTGAACCTGAGCAGTTTCACCAGTATAGATCTGGGCCGTCCTTCGGAGAACAAAGTGCCATTCCTGTGCACCCTCGATGAGTTTGGTGTCCAATTTGAGTTGATCTGCCAGGAGTTTCTTGGCCTTAACTTCTGTGTTATGCCAAGTTTCTGTCTTTATGTCTTGAAACCATCAATTCAAATGCTATTGTGCCTCGATTGATTTTCGAGGTTGTCTCCTTTTGGAAGAGTGCTTGTCAAGTGTTTGGAAAATTGCAAAATGCTCAGAATGCAGTCTGGCTTTTGATATCAACCCTGATTCCCTTTAGCTCCTCCACCTCCAACTGCCTAAATTCCAAACTATGTTTAAATTCCATTACATCCTTAAACAGGTAAACCTTTTTGTTGGTAGAATCCATAAAGGGTTGCAGGAAAGAGTTCAAGTTATTTTCCTGCAGATCTATTAGATCTTTATAGAAATTTATGTTGATCGAGTAGTAAGTCGCTTTGATAAAAGCGTCTGCTAAATGGCATATATTATATATTATTCATGAGTGTAGTGCTTGATACTATTCCTCCCCGCATTGAGCTTTGCCAAGATTTTCTGTCTAGTATTCATCATGCTACAAGCTTGTTGTGAGCTAAAATTAGTACTCAAACACCACTCACACCCCGCTTCCCGAAAACAAAACAAAGTGAAATGACAAACACACACAAACAAAACACACTTCATCACACACGCGCCAGTATGATAAACAGAGAGAAAGTGGAAAACTGGATCTCTGTATGGATCCTGGCTGCACTTTACTAACGGGACAAGCAGTATTTATTTATTTAACCTTTATTTAACAAGGCAAGTCAGTTTACTTCCCCAGTCAGATGAACTCGTCGATACCACTGTTATGTCTCTGTGTCCATTATGAAGGAAGTTAGAGATAGTTTTGATAGCCAATGATAACTACATTTAGCCCAATGACTGAAAGTCTATGGGTTTCTGCTAGCATAGACTTCCAGTCATTGCGCTAATGCTAGTTAGCAATTTTGCTCAGCGCTAGTTAGAAACTTCCTCCAAACCTTTTAGATGCTTCCAGAATCTTTATACATGCAAATCACTATAAAGTATTGAGGCTGTAAACTTTGCATCAACAGCATGCAAAAATACACATTGGTTATACAATCAAATAAAATGTATACAATTTGTATACAGTATAGTGAATTGCTTACTTACAAGCCCTTAACCAACCATGCAGTGTTCAGAAAGTGTTAAGTATTTACTAAAATAAACTGAAGTAACACAACAACTATATAACAACTATATAACAATATATACAGTTGAAGTCGAAGTTTACATACACTTAGGTTGGAGTCATTAAAACGGATTTTTCAACCACTATAGTTTTGGCAAGTCGGTTAGGACATCTACTTTGTTTCATGACACAAGTAATTTTTCCAACAATTATTTACAGACAGATTAATTCACTGTATCACAATTCCAGTGGGTCAGAAGTTTACATACACTAAGTTGACTGTGCTTTTAAACAGCTTGGAAAATTCCAGAAAATGATGGCTGTAGAAGCTTCTGATAGGCTAATTAATTGGTTGAAAATTAGTTTTAATGACTACAACCTAAGTGTATGTAAACGTCTGACTTTAACTGTATATATATAATAAAGAGTATTAAATATTAGACAAAAAAAAAGAAAAATAAATAAAAATATCAAATAACTAAAAAGCAACAACAAAATAACAGATGCAAGGCTATATACAGGGCTACCGGTACAGAGTCAATGTGTGGGGCCACAGGTTAGTCGAAGCAATTGAGCTAATATGTACAGGTAGGTAGAGGTAAATTGAGTGTGCATAGATAATAACAGGGGGGTCAATTAAAATAGTCTGGGAAGCCATTTGATTAAATGTTCAGGAATCTGTGGATTCAGCCTTTTGTACCTAGACTTGGCGCTCCGGTACCGCTTGCCGTGCGGCAGTAGAGAGAACAGTCTATGACTAGGGTGGCTGGAGTCTTTGGCAATTTTTAGGGCCTTCCTCTGACACCTTCTGGTATAGAGGTCCTGGATGGCAGGAAGCTTGGCCCCAGTGATGTACTGGGCCATACGCACTACCCTCTGTAGTGCCTTGCGGTCGGAGGCCGAGCAGTTGCCATACCAGGCAGTGATGCAACCGGTCAGGATGCTCTAGTTGGTGTGGCTGTATACATTTCTGAGGATCTGAGGACCCATGCCAATCTTTTTTTTTGTGCCAAATCAAGTCAATTTGAAACTCTCAACCTGCTCCACAACAGCCCCATCGATGAGAATGGGGGGCATGCTCGGCCCTCCTTTTCCTGTTGTCCACGATCATATCCTTTGTCTTGGTCATGTTAAGGGAGAGATTGTTATCCTGGCACCACACTGCCAGGATATTCTCTCAACCAGCTTCACCTGGAATGCTTTCCAAACAGTTCCCACATATGCAGAGCACATGTTGGCTGCTTGTCCTTCACTCTGCTGTCCTTCATTCTGCTGTCCAACACATCCCAAACCATCTCAATTGGGTTGATGTCAGGTGATTTTGGAGGCCAGGTCACCTGATGCAGCACCATCACTCTCCTTTTTTATTAAATAGCCCTTACACAGCCTGGAGGTGTGTTTTGGTCAGTGTCCTGTTGAAAAACAAATGACAGTCAAACTAAGCGCAAACCAGATGGGATGACGTATCGCTGCAGAATGCTGTGGAAGTGTGCCTTGAATTCTAAAGATACTCTATAGGAATGAGGCAGTCCATCAAAATCATCTTTGCTCCTGGGCTCTGTCCACGCATTTCAAGGCTGCGTTGAAACAATCACTTATCAATGACCCAAGACCAGCTCAGTTAGTCCCTACCATTGTATTTGTATTTGTATTTATTATGGCAGCAGCTACTCTTCAGGGGGCCAGCAAAATTAAGGCAGTTATATACTTATAAAAACATTACAATACATTCACAGATTTCATACTGTGTACCCTCAGGCCCCTACTCCACCAATACCAAACATCTACAGTACTAAATCCATGTGTATGTATGGTGCGTATGTTATCGTGTTTGTGTGTGTCTATGTATGCATGTGTCTGTGCATGTGTTTGTGTTGCTTCACAGTCCCCGCTGTGAAGGTGTTTAAGTTTTTTTTTTTATCTGTTTTTTTAAATCAAATTTTACTGCTTGCGTCAGTTACTTGATGTGGAATAGAGTTCCATGTAGTTATGGCTCTATACAGTACTGTGTGCCTCCCATCGTCTGTTCTGGACTTGGACAGGGGAAGAGACCTCATGTCTTGTGGGGTATGCATGGGTGTCCGAGCTGTGTGCCAGTAGTTTAGACAGACCGCTCAGTGCATTCAACATGTCAATACCTCTCATAAATACAAGTAGTGATGAAGTCAATCTATCCTCCACTTTCAGCTAAGAGAGATTGACATGAATATTATTAATATTAGCTCTCTGAGCCAACTGCAATTTTCCTAAGTCCTTTTTTTGTGGCATCTGACTACATGACTGAACAGTAGTTAAGGTTCGAATATTACTAGGGCCTGTTGAACCTGCCTTGTTGACAATGTTGTTAAGAAGGCAGAGCATCGCTTTATTATAGACAGACTTCTCCCCATCTTAGCTACTACTGTATCAATATGTCACGAGTCCGACCGAGGGTGTCTCCCCTTCCCGGGCGGTTGGCGCTCGGCGGTCGTCGTCACCGGCCTATTAGCTGCCACTGATTGTTTTTCCTCTCCCTCCTTGTATGTTTAGTGGTAGCACCTGTTCATGATTAAATCAGCTAATTAGTTTGTCTTTATTAGACAGCCGGCCCGCCTGGTTGTTGTGCGGGATTATTGCAGTGTAACCTTCGGCACGCCCAATTTTTGGGTTTTTGATATGTTAAAAAAGTTTGAAATATCCAATAAATGTCGTTCCACTTCATGATTGTGTCCCACTTGTTGTTGATTCTTCACAAAAAAATACAGTTTTATATCTTTATGTTTGAAGCCTGAAATGTGGCAAAAGTTTGCGAAGTTCAAGGGGGCCGAATACTTTCGCAAGGCACTGTATCTGTGATGGGAGAAATATTGGGTTGTCTGAAATACAGCTGTACAGGTCCTTTGGGAAGAATTACACTTGGTTAAAGTTCTCTACTGTCCGTGAGTTATTTACCCTGAAAAATAAGAACCTAACAATAGGTACTGTAATTGTTTGCTCCCAGGCAACAGGAAGGCGCCGTATCAGTGGAGGAGAGCATTAGAAATTCTGCTTACTGCATTAACCATGCAGGGAAAACCGAGCATCAGGCTCTGGACCAATTGCCTCGCCTGCCTTGACACTACTCTCCCAAAATGAGGTTCTGTACAGATCATAAAAATGACTGCGATTATGGAAATGGTCTGCAAGAGCCTTAGGGTGTTTTTTCACCCCAGGTCAGAAGCACGTTGATGCGGACACACATGGGAGGCAATTCTCCTTTGCTCAGTGACCATAAATGCCCAGATGGCTGATAAGCTATTGGCTAGAAACGCTAGGAATCAAACTGCCATCATTTTAAGAGCTGATTTCCCTCAGGGCTGTTCGGATGCTCTGGAACTACCCCAGAACAGTGGAGCAGAGGAAGAGGAAGAGGAGAAGGGGGAAGGGTTAATGTTGGTCTATTACCCCTCAGTGCCCATGCAGTCAATGAGACACTCCACTCAAAGTGCTGTTAAAAGGTGAAGACAATGTCGTAAGTGAGCAGGCTATGACTTATGAGTCCTCCTGAATCAAATAAGTCCTTGTGCATCAAAGCTATGATCTAGACAATAAACGTTTCTGAGGGAGGGAAGAGGACAATTGTGGGAATGACATACTATGTTTAGACTGCTTGCCGTGACTATATGTCCCTGGGGAATGACCTGTGTAGTCACAGGGAGTGAATTTCTCTTAAACATTGTAACATGGGGCCCTGAGCTGTTTCGATCTCTGTCTGAAGCACTCATCCTTTGGGGACCCTGAACAAGTTTGACTCACAGAACAGCTCAAAGACAGGCTTGCTGACAGACACACCCTCAGGTTGGAGAATGTTTGGTCACTGTTTTATTCTCAGCAGTTTACGATCGTGTAGACCAGGACCTTCAATAGATGTGAAGAGGCACTGAATATTTCCATGCCACAAATGTAAATCAGTGGGACTAGGTTGGAATCTCTGTCCAGTTGCCAGAGGTTGCCAGAGGTTGTTATTTCAAAGGAACTGTTGTTGTAGATGCATGCAGAGGGTATGTTGCATTCACAAATCTACATACATTATCCGAGGCTGTCAAAACAGAACAGTATTCTGTTCGGATATGCACACATGTATTCTTGCAAGTAAACATCCACGCAAAAACAATTGTTATGCCCAAGGAACTCATCACCTGGCTCATCACCTGGCTCATCGCCTGGCTCATCACCTGGCTCATCACCTGGCTCATCACCTGGCTCCAACAAACTGGGAGTTGTTCTGCAGTCTACAGACAAATGTAATCTGATAAGCTGCACAACCATGGTTAAAAATTATTATGAAAATGCCTTTATCATATTTTACTGTACACACACACCGTTCCACTAACTCAATGAGTGACAGGCACCTGAATGCAATGATTTCTTACAGTATAAAAATACTTCACTATTATGGTAACTACTGAACAAAAATATAAATCGCAACAGTTTAGTTAGTTACAGTTCATATATAAGTAAATTGGTCAATTGAAATGAATTCATTAGGCCCTAATATGTATTTCACATGACTGAGCAGGGGTGCAGCCATTAGTGGGCCTGGGAGGGAATAGGCCCCACAGACTTGGGAGTCAGGCCCAGCCAATCAGAACAAGTTTTTCCACACAAAAGGGCTTTATTACAGACAGAAATACTCATCAGCACCCCCCTCCACCCCATTACACAATAGCGCAGATGAAGAATCCGGATGTAGAGGTCTTGGTGTGGCGTGGTTTTAAAAAACAACATGTATCACTAGTTGGTTGCTAGTTGGTTGCATGTTTCATGAGCTGGAACAAAATATCCTAGAAATGTTTGATTCACACAAAAAGCTTATTTCTCTGCACAAATTTGTTTACGTCCGTTAGTGAGCATTTTGTCTTCGCCAAGATAATTCATCCACTTGACAGATGTGGCCTATCAAGAAGCTGATTAAACGGCATGATCACTACACAGGTGCACCTTGTGTACACAATAAAAGGCCACTCTAAAATGTGCTGAAAATGTTCCACGTGTAGCATGTTGGCACGTAGGGTGCACGGATTGGCTTCAACTCGTTAGTCAGTATGGGTTACAACTGTGCTGGTTGCCATCTCAATGGTAGTGTTTCACCTGTGCTGTCCTAAGTGCTATTTAAGAGTGGCTGGCCCAGTGCTCCAGTTGTCTGGATAGATGCAAAGGGTTAACATCGTTATTTGGCCCTCCCTATTTTTATTTCTAGAAAAACAATTGTTTATCGGATTTTCCTGATTTTGTTTTGCTCCAACTTTTTGGTTTGCTTCCTGTCTTTAAGTTTGGTGTCTTCATTTGTTTTCCTCTTGGGTAAAATGTTGTGGGTGTCTTAGAAGTTGTTGTTGCTAGTCAACTCTCAGTGGACAGCCCCATGAGTGTCTTTCCGAACACCTCCTAAAACCACACCTGTTTTGTTATAGATGTTGGTCATTGACTGTTAGTTCCCTCTTACTTTTTAGCAACCTTTTTGCTGTGGAATGTAAGGAAATGGGGTCTCAGCCAAGATCTTGTTTCCCATGAGTATGGTACTCGTTCTTGTCACCTACTCAGAAGCTCTGCTGTGCCCAGATATTTGAGTGTTCAAAATACACTTTTGTAGTAGAGTTGGTCACAGACATCCACCTTGAGTGGTTATAAGATTGGTGGAATAATTTTGAAAGGTTCATAAACAAAGGCTTACAAATTGAAAAAGCCATGGACTTTAAGTTGGAAGCATTTGTGGAAAACACTAGACAAATGTACAAAGGTAAATATGCTCTTTTGGCAATCCAAAAGCATTAGTCAGAGTTGATCGGCACTGCTTTGGCGGAGAAGGAAATCCCTTTGAAGAGGGAGGTTGATGAAAACGTGCAACTGTGAGAGTTAGAATTACAGGCAAAGTTGGAACAATATAAATTAGCATTAGAGCTCAAGAACGTGAGGAGAGATTGGAGCAGATCCTCTCAAACTCTGACAGGTTGGATGGGAAGCGTCGCTACACAGCTATGTCCATGTCTCTCCAGAGATGTTCGATCGGGTTCAAGCCCTGGCTCTGGCTGGGCCACTCAAGGACATTCAGAGACCTGTCCCGAAGCCACCCCTGCATTGTCAAATGCCCTCCGCAAGGCAATCAAACAAGCTAAGCGTCAGTATAGAGACAAAGTAGAGTCGAAATTCAACGGCTCAGACACGAGAGGTATGTGGCAGGGTCTACAGTCAATCACGGACTATAACAGGAAAACCAGCCCCGTCGCGGACCAGGATGTCTTGCTCCCAGACAGGCTAAACAACTTCTTTGCTCGCTTTGAGGACAACACAGTGCCACTGACATGGCCCGCTACCGAAACCTGCGGTCTCTCCTTCACTGCAGCCGACGTGAGCAAAACATTTAAATGTGTCAACCCTCGCAAGGCTGCAAGCCCAGACGGCATCCACCACTGAGTCCTCAGAGCATGTGCAGACCAGCTGGCTGGTGTGTTTACGGACATATTCAATCAATCAGCCCTCTCCTGTATTCCCTGTTCACCCACGACTGCGTGGCCATGTACGCTTCCAACTCAATCATCAAGTTTGCAGACAACACTACAGTGATTACCAACAATGAGGGACGGCCTACAGGGAGGAGGTGAGAGCCCTCAGAGTATGGTGTCAGGAAAATAACCTCACACTCAACATCAACAAAACAAAGGAGATGATCGTGGACTTCAGGAAACAGCAGAGGGAGCACCCCCCTATCCACACCGACGGGACAGTAGTGGAAAGGGTAGAAAGTTCACAGTAGTGGGTAGGGTAGACTGTTCACCCCGCTATCATCCAGAAGGTGAGGCCAGTACAGGTGCATCAAAGCAGGAACCGAGAGACTGAAAAACAGCTTCTATCTCAAGGCCATCAGACTGTTGAACAGCCATCACTAACATTGAGTGGTTGCTGCCAACATACTGACTCAACTCCAGCCACTGGAAAAATTCATGTAATAAATGTATCACTAGCCACTTTAAACTTTGCCACTTAATATAATGTTTACATAACCTACATTACTTATCTCATATGTATATACTGTACTCTATACCATCTACTGCATCTTGCCATCTTGATGTAATGTATTACTATCCACTTTAAACAATGCCACTTTTATATGCTTACATACCCTACATTACTCATCTCATATGTATATACTGTACTCTATACCATCCACTGCATCTTGCCTATGCCGTTCTATACCATCACTCATTCATATTTGTTTATGTACATATTCTTATTCATTCCTTTACACTTGTGTGTATAAGGTCATTGTTGTGAAATTGTTAGTTTACTCGTTGGATATTACTGCATTGTCGGAACTAGAAGCACAAGCCTTTCGCTACACTCGCATTAACATCTGCTAACTATGTGTATGTGACAAATAAAATTGGATTTCATAACGTCACAAACAGAAGGGGGAACTAATGAAATTAAACAGGTGGGGTTTTAGGAGTGGTTCAGAAAGACAGTCATGGGGGTGTCCACTGAAAGTTGACTAGCAATAACAACTGGAACCTAAAAGACACCCAACATTAGCGCTCACTAAATTTGCCCAAGAATAGAAAAACAAAATAAAAACCTACACCAAACTTAAAAACAGGAAGCAAACCAAAAAGTGGAGCAAAACGAAAACTGGGAAGATCAGATAAAGGATTGTTTTTCTAGAAATTGAATAGCCAACTAAAAGGTGTTAACCCTCCACGTCTCTCAAGATAACTGGAGCACTGGGTTAGCCACTCTTAAATATCACAAGGTGGACAAGCCAGCACAGGTGTAACACATACTTTTAAAGAAAATACCAACCGTTCTTTTGTATTTGTACCATCATCTTTAAATGCAAGAGAAAGGCCATGATGTTTTATTCCATCCCAGGTGCAATTTCGATTCGAGTATTGTATGTGCAAAGTTTGAGACTGATTTAATGAACCATTGCATTTCTGTTCAAAATGTTGTATCAAGATGTGCCTAATTTGTTTATTAATAACTTTCCATGTTCAAAATTGTGAATTCTCCTCAAACAATAGCATGGTATTATTTCACTGTAACAGCTACTGTCATTTGGACAGTGCAGTTAGATTACCAAGAATTTAAGCTTTGTGCCGATGTCAGATATGTCTATGTCCTGGGAAATGTTATTGTTACTTACAACCTCATGCTAATCGCATTAGCCTACGTTAGCTCAACCGTCCCGTGGAAGGGACACCGTTCCAGAAAAGGTTGACGAGGTAACATCAATCGGTTCGCCCCATTTGCTAACCTCCCACCTCGAAATATAAATGGAAAAACCAAAGGCTGTAACAGTTGCAACTTGAGATGATCAAGTCTCCAAATATACAATTAGTCACCTCCATACCAATTGGAAGGGTTGCCATAAAAATACATTATTGAGAGCAACCAACACATGTAATTTCCTGGAGTTTGCGAAATGGCATTGGCACTTAGAGCTCTGGCCATGCACACCAGTGGTGGGTTTGGCCTCAAAAGAAGGATGCATATGCATACGGTATGTAAAATATGGTGGTGGATCTTTGATGTTATGGGTCTGTTTTGCGTCCACTGGTCCTGGGGCCCTTGTTAAGGTCAACTGCATCATCAATTCTACAAAGTACCAGGACATTTTAGGCAAAACCTGATTGCCTCTGCCGGGAGGCTGAAAGTCGGCCGCAAATTAATCTTCCAGCAAGACAATGACCCCAAGGACACATCAGAATACACAAAGAAAAGGTTAATTGACAACAGAATAAACATTTTGCTATGGCCATCACAGTCTACGGACTTGAACCCCAATGAAAACCTGTGATTTGAATTGTGGAGGGTAGTCCTAAGGATGTCAAGGATCTGGAAAGATTCTGTTTGGAGAAGCCATAACAGCAGCAGACTATGATCGATAATGTCAAAGGCCACACTTACACATCAGTCATTTGTGTAAGTGCTGTGCTTGTTGAAAACGTTTTTTCCCAAAAGTTTACCAACGGTTGGTAACAGGTTGATTGGTTGGCTATTTGAGCCAGTAAAGGGGTATTTGCTATTCTTAATGGCGGAATGAATTTTGCATTCCTCCAAGCCTGAGGGCACACACTTTATATAATTTATCTTTTTTTCATAGAATAGTTTCTTTTAATTTAGTTTAGTCACATTATGTCTTAATTTGCAGTATATTTGCCAGTTAGTTGGGCTGTCAGACTTATTTGCCATACCTTTTGCCTCATCCCTCTCAACCATACACTTTTTCAATTCCTCTTCAATCCAATGAGATTGAACATATTTTACTGTCATTTTCCTAATGGGTGCGTGCTTATTAGTAACTGGAATAAATGTGTCAAGTGCAGTGTCTGTTTTCTCCTCATTACACACCACAGACCAACAGATATTATTTACATGAATGACACAGGAATCACTACAATACTTATTGTATGACCTCTTATACACTATATTTGTAAGGGCCAACGCCGGACAGGAGAAGCAGTTATGGGGAGTCAGATATTATTTCGGCAACAGACATAGAACAAGACTGGAACAGCGTCAGCACACGGGTAACACGGACATATGACAAACATTAATCTAGCAGCGGGAAACAGAGCTGGGGAACAGACAGATATAGGGGAGGTAATAAACAGGTGATTGGGTGAGTCCAATATCGCTGAAGCGCGTGACGAGGGAAGGCAGGCATGGGTAAATTATGGTGGCAGGAGTGCAGGGTGGCGCGGGAGCAGGCATGACAATATTAGGCCCAGCCTTTGGGCCTTTGTATTTCCTAGATATGGCTACTATATTGTGATCACTACATCCGATGTACATGGAAACGGCTTTCATGCAAATTTCTTCAGCATTAGTAAAGACGTGATCAATACATGTTGATGATTTTATTCCCGTGTAACTACCCTGGTAGGTTGACTAATAACCTGAACCAGGTTGCAGGCACTGGATACAGTTGGAAGCTTTTTCTTGAGTTTGACGAAAGCCAGTCAATAATTAAATCACCCAGAAAATATACCTCTCTGTTGATATCACATACATTATCAAGCATTTCACACGTTATCCAGATACTGACTGTTAGAGCTTGGTGGTCTATAGCAGCTTCCCACCAGAATGGGATTTAGGTAAGGCAGAATGGGCTTTAGGTAAGGCAGTAATATGTATATATATTACTTCAAGAGTAGTTGACACATGAGATCCTCTCTAATTTTTACAGGAATGTGGAAATACAGCATTTCTATACAGGAAATACAGCATTTCTATATTTTCTATAAATGTTATATCCTTGCTACCACTGTATCGTCAAATGTATTATCTAAGTGAGTTTCAGAGAATATGTGAGAATATGAATGTCATCTGTTACTAGCAAATTATTGATTTTCATGAGCCTTGTTTCTTAAGCTACATAAACTCAGCAGAAAAAGAAACAGCCCTTTTTCAGGACCCTGTCTTTCAAAGATAATTTGATAAAATCCAAATAACTTCACAGATCTTCATTGTAAAGGTTTTATACACTGTTTCCAATGCTTCTTCAATGAACCATAAACAATTAATGAACATGCACCCGTAGAACAGTAATTATGACACGAACAGCTTACAGACAGTAGGCAATTAAGGTCACAGCTATGAAAACCTAGGACACTAAAGAGGCCTTTCTACTGACTCTGAAAAACACCAAAAGAAAGATGCTCAGGGTCCCTGCTCATCTGGTCCCTGCTCATCTGCATGAACGTGCCTTAGGCATGCTGCAAGGAGGCATGAGGACTGCAGATGTGGTCAGGGCAATAAATAACAATGTCTGTACTGTGAGATGCCTAAGACAGTGCTACAGGGAAACAGGACGGACAGCTGAACATCGGTGTGGGTCGGTGTGTCACAGCATCATTGGACTGAGCTTGTGCGTTACAGGGAAGACATCCTCCTCCCTCATGTGGTACCCTTCCTGCAGGCTCATCCTGACATGACCCTCCAGCATGACAATGCCACCAGCCATACTGCTCGTTCTGTGCGTGATTTCCTGCATGACTGGTGTGTCAGTACTCTGCCATGGCCAGCGAAGACCCCGGATCTCAATCCCATTGAACACGCATGGGACCTGTTGGATCGGAAGGTGAGGGCTAGGGCCATTCCTCCCAGAAATGTCCGGGAACTTGCAGGTGCCTTGCTGGAAGAGTGCGGTAACATCTCATAGTATGAACTGGCAAAACTGGTGCAGTCCATGAGAAGGAGATGCACTGCAGTTCTAAATGCAGCTGGTGGCCACACCAGATGCTGACTGTTACTTTTGATTTTGATCCCCCCTTTGTTCAGGGACACATTATTCCATTTCTGTTCGTCACATGTCTGTGAAACATGTTCAGTGTATTTTCAGTTGTTGAATCTTGTTATGTTCACACAAATATTTACACATGTAAAGTTTGCTGAAAATAAACACATTCAACAGTTCTTTTTTGCTGAGTTTAGAATTTCAGAAGTATGCTTGTGGTCATTGTCCATTTGGAAGACCCATTTGCGACCAAGCTTTAACTTCCTGACTGACGTCTTGAGATGTTGCTTCAATATATCCATATCATTTTCCCTCCTCATGACACCATCTATTTTGTGAAGTGCACCAGTCCTTCCCGCAGCAAAGCATCCCCACAACATGATGCTGCCACCCCCGTGCCTCACAGTTGGGGATGGTGTTCTTCGGCTTGCAAGCCTCCCCTTTTTCCTCTAAACATAATGATGGTTATTATGGCCAAACAGTTTTATTTTTGTTTCATCAGACCAGAGGACATTTCTCCAAAGTACGATCTTTGTCCCCATGTGCAGTTGCAAACCGTAGTCTGGCTTTTTTACGTCATTTTTTGGAGCAGTGGCTTCTTCCTTGTTGAGTGGCCTTTCAGGTAATGTTGTTATAGGACTCGTTTTATTGTGGATATAAATACTTTTGTACCTGTTTCCTCCAGCATCTTCACAAGGTCCTTTGCTGCTGTTCTGGGATTGATTTGCACTTTTCGCACCAAAGTACATTCATCTCTAGGAGACAGAACGCTTCTCCTTCCTTCCTATGACGGCTGCGTGGTCCCATGGTGTTTATACTTGCGTAATATTGTTTGTACAGATGAACGTGGTACCTTCAGGCATTTGGAAAATGCTCCCATGAATTATTTTCTGAGGTCTTGGCTGATTTCTTTTGATTTTCCCATGATTTCAAGCAAAGAGGCACTGAGTTCTTATTAAAATACACCCACAGGTACACCTCCAATTGACTCAAATAATGTCAATTAGCCTATCAGAAGCTTCTAAAGCCATTACATAATGTAAACTTCTTATCCACTGGAATTCTGATCCAGTGAATTATAAGTGAAATAATCTGTCTGTAAACAATTTTTGGGAAAATTACTTGTATCATGCACAAAGTAGATCTCCTAACCAACTTGCCAAAACTATAGTTTGTTAACAAGAAACTTGTGAAGTGGTTGAAAAACGAGATTTAATGACTCCAACGTAAGTATATGTGAACTTTCGACTTTACATTAGAGGCTCAGTAATTGAGGAAGAAAGATACTGATTTCACCATAGGGCCACCAATCTCATCATGACCTGCTGCTAATAGCTTTAATTTACCAATTACCTCCATTACATCAGGAGGATCAATCTGAGTAAGAGAAGGGAAATGTCCCTAATGTAATCCAAGGGATTTCCATCAGTTCTATATTTTCTTCGACAGAGAGGAACCCACATGAACAAAGTTAATACATTCAAATGGAATAAAATCAGGATCACTGTCTTATTTCCAACAATAAATTGAGATTGGAAAGTTGTCGATGCTTTTTTCATATCCAGCAGTTGATTAATTATTTTCCAAGTTGACTTTATATTATTTAAGGATAATTGGAATTTGTTTGTAAAATTTATTTTTTGAGATATCCGAAGTAGGTGAGTAAATTTGTTCTCATACTTTTGGAAATTTGCAGAATTCAGGGGAGAGGGATTTGTGAGTTACTTTTTATACCACTTGGGTTTTTTTTTTTTACTGGGGAGGGAGAGTAGCCTAGTGTTTAGAGCGTTGGACTAGTAACCACAAGGTTGTAAGTTCAAATCCCTGAGTTGACAAGGTACAAATCTGTTGTCCTGCCCCTGAACAGGCAGTTAACTCACTGTACCTCGGCTGTCATTGAAAATAAGAATTTGTTCTTAACTGACTTGCCTAGTTAAGTAAATGTAAAATCTATAAATAAAAACAGAGGTTTCCAGAAGCCATCTCCTGCTCTCTCAAGTGGTTTAACTAAGGGAATGCAGTGGTGAAAAAAGTCTGGTCAGCAGACTCCACTTCAGCCTGATTATTAAAATGTTCCCATGAAATATTTTAAAGCGCTCACAATTACAGAACTTTGGTGAAATATTCTACTCCCATTTGTTCATTTCCAGCTGCCAAAGAGAAGTGGAACATTGGAAAGTGGTCAATAATGTCATTATAAAGTATACCTGTATTAGCCACATTATTCAAAAAATTTGTAAAAATATCAGTAAGGGTGGAAGATGAACGGGTCGCTCTTGTGTGGTTATAGATTAGGGGATACAGATAGCTGTATAAAGTTTTCAAAAAGTCAGATGTCAGTGAGTAGTTCTCACTTTTAATTGTTTGTTGTAGAAAACACATTTTTATCTTCATTATTAAACAAATCCAAGGTTGATGCAAGGATATCAATGGAACGACCAATTTCAGAATCGGGTGGGCCGATAGATGCATCCAATTACCATTTTCTTACCACCAAAAAATGTACACAAGGGAATTTATGTAAAAAGAGATGAAACATCAATAGTATCAGATGTCATTGCAAGGTCCTCTCTCACAAATAAAATAAAATAATGAACAAAAATGGACACTAATCCTCCCATTCTTAAGGTTCTACAGTGGTGAACAGCATTATAAGGAGACTTGTTATAAAGCATGGCTGTATCTTCAGTCTGAAAGGGTAACAATGGAAAATTCAGGACTGAGAGAAGACAGATATTGAACAAGGAGGTCATGATTTTGAGGAAGACTGTGAACGTTCAAATTAAATCTAGAAAATAAGCTTGTCTTGGAAATAGATAAACGGCTGTACAGGTTGTTAAATTGCTTATCATTATAGTAATCACAAGTGACAGACTCATCTCTTGTAAATCTCAGGAAATATGAATCTGGATCGACACAATCATTATATTTATTGTTTGCTTCATTAATAGCTAATGGGTTAAAGACCATGTTATCAGGGTTGATATCCTGCCCAACTAAGAGAGATACACAGTCGGAATCATTCAGAGAATGGAACGGAAACACATGCCTTACATGTCTAATACAACAAAACATTTGTCTTAGTTTTATCGATAGGCGTGCACTTCCTATGGAATGCACATTGACACTGTCCACATAACACCACTGAAGACTTCAGACGTTAGGTGAAACACATGAACAAAGTAGAATAAATATGTGTGTGTGTATGTGTGGGTGTGTGTGTGTGTCAAATCAGTTGATTATAGCGGAGTCACTTACCTTAGGCCTAAGAAAGGTGGGGTGGGCTGGTGAATTGACCAGCTGATCATACTTTAGGTATGTGATGTTGCCTTGTTTCAATTCTTCACTTAGTCATGGCAGCAGTTCCTTTCTTTTGAGGCATACCTTTTCAGACAAATCTTAATTGATGAAGATGTTGGTTACCTTCTGGCACTTCGCTCTCCTGAGAATCTCCTTCCTTGTCTTTGAACCTGAGCAGTTTCACCAGTATAGATCTGGGCCGTCCTTCGGAGAACAAAGTGCCATTCCTGTGCACCCTCGATGAGTTTGGTGTCCAATTTGAGTTGATCTGCCAGGAGTTTCTTGGCCTTAACTTCTGTGTTATGCCAAGTTTCTGTCTTTATGTCTTGAAACCATCAATTCAAATGCTATTGTGCCTCGATTGATTTTCGAGGTTGTCTCCTTTTGGAAGAGTGCTTGTCAAGTGTTTGGAAAATTGCAAAATGCTCAGAATGCAGTCTGGCTTTTGATATCAACCCTGATTCCCTTTAGCTCCTCCACCTCCAACTGCCTAAATTCCAAACTATGTTTAAATTCCATTACATCCTTAAACAGGTAAACCTTTTTGTTGGTAGAATCCATAAAGGGTTGCAGGAAAGAGTTCAAGTTATTTTCCTGCAGATCTATTAGATCTTTATAGAAATTTATGTTGATCGAGTAGTAAGTCGCTTTGGATAAAAGCGTCTGCTAAATGGCATATATTATATATTATTCATGAGTGTAGTGCTTGATACTATTCCTCCCCCGCATTGAGCTTTGCCAAGATTTTCTGTCTAGTATTCATCATGCTACAAGCTTGTTGTGAGCTAAAATTAGTACTCAAACACCACTCACACCCCGCTTCCCGAAAACAAAACAAAGTGAAATGACAAACACACACAAACAAAACACACTTCATCACACACGCGCCAGTATGATAAACAGAGAGAAAGTGGAAAACTGGATCTCTGTATGGATCCTGGCTGCACTTTACTAACGGGACAAGCAGTATTTATTTATTTAACCTTTATTTAACAAGGCAAGTCAGTTTACTTCCCCAGTCAGATGAACTCGTCGATACCACTGTTATGTCTCTGTGTCCATTATGAAGGAAGTTAGAGATAGTTTTGATAGCCAATGATAACTACATTTAGCCCAATGACTGAAAGTCTATGGGTTTCTGCTAGCATAGACTTCCAGTCATTGCGCTAATGCTAGTTAGCAATTTTGCTCAGCGCTAGTTAGAAACTTCCTCCAAACCTTTTAGATGCTTCCAGAATCTTTATACATGCAAATCACTATAAAGTATTGAGGCTGTAAACTTTGCATCAACAGCATGCAAAAATACACATTGGTTATACAATCAAATAAAATGTATACAATTTGTATACAGTATAGTGAATTGCTTACTTACAAGCCCTTAACCAACCATGCAGTGTTCAGAAAGTGTTAAGTATTTACTAAAATAAACTGAAGTAACACAACAACTATATAACAACTATATAACAATATATACAGTTGAAGTCGAAGTTTACATACACTTAGGTTGGAGTCATTAAAACGGATTTTTCAACCACTATAGTTTTGGCAAGTCGGTTAGGACATCTACTTTGTTTCATGACACAAGTAATTTTTCCAACAATTATTTACAGACAGATTAATTCACTGTATCACAATTCCAGTGGGTCAGAAGTTTACATACACTAAGTTGACTGTGCTTTTAAACAGCTTGGAAAATTCCAGAAAATGATGGCTGTAGAAGCTTCTGATAGGCTAATTAATTGGTTGAAAATTAGTTTTAATGACTACAACCTAAGTGTATGTAAACGTCTGACTTTAACTGTATATATATAATAAAGAGTATTAAATATTAGACAAAAAAAGAAAAATAAATAAAAATATCAAATAACTAAAAAGCAACAACAAAATAACAGATGCAAGGCTATATACAGGGCTACCGGTACAGAGTCAATGTGTGGGGCCACAGGTTAGTCGAAGCAATTGAGCTAATATGTACAGGTAGGTAGAGGTAAATTGAGTGTGCATAGATAATAACAGGGGGGTCAATTAAAATAGTCTGGGAAGCCATTTGATTAAATGTTCAGGAATCTGTGGATTCAGCCTTTTGTACCTAGACTTGGCGCTCCGGTACCGCTTGCCGTGCGGCAGTAGAGAGAACAGTCTATGACTAGGGTGGCTGGAGTCTTTGGCAATTTTTAGGGCCTTCCTCTGACACCTTCTGGTATAGAGGTCCTGGATGGCAGGAAGCTTGGCCCCAGTGATGTACTGGGCCATACGCACTACCCTCTGTAGTGCCTTGCGGTCGGAGGCCGAGCAGTTGCCATACCAGGCAGTGATGCAACCGGTCAGGATGCTCTAGTTGGTGTGGCTGTATACATTTCTGAGGATCTGAGGACCCATGCCAATCTTTTTTTGTGCCAAATCAAGTCAATTTGAAACTCTCAACCTGCTCCACAACAGCCCCATCGATGAGAATGGGGGGCATGCTCGGCCCTCCTTTTCCTGTTGTCCACGATCATATCCTTTGTCTTGGTCATGTTAAGGGAGAGATTGTTATCCTGGCACCACACTGCCAGGATATTCTCTCAACCAGCTTCACCTGGAATGCTTTCCAAACAGTTCCCACATATGCAGAGCACATGTTGGCTGCTTGTCCTTCACTCTGCTGTCCTTCATTCTGCTGTCCAACACATCCCAAACCATCTCAATTGGGTTGATGTCAGGTGATTTTGGAGGCCAGGTCACCTGATGCAGCACCATCACTCTCCTTTTTTATTAAATAGCCCTTACACAGCCTGGAGGTGTGTTTTGGTCAGTGTCCTGTTGAAAAACAAATGACAGTCAAACTAAGCGCAAACCAGATGGGATGACGTATCGCTGCAGAATGCTGTGGAAGTGTGCCTTGAATTCTAAAGATACTCTATAGGAATGAGGCAGTCCATCAAAATCATCTTTGCTCCTGGGCTCTGTCCACGCATTTCAAGGCTGCGTTGAAACAATCACTTATCAATGACCCAAGACCAGCTCAGTTAGTCCCTACCATTGTATTTGTATTTGTATTTATTATGGCAGCAGCTACTCTTCAGGGGGCCAGCAAAATTAAGGCAGTTATATACTTATAAAAACATTACAATACATTCACAGATTTCATACTGTGTACCCTCAGGCCCCTACTCCACCAATACCAAACATCTACAGTACTAAATCCATGTGTATGTATGGTGCGTATGTTATCGTGTTTGTGTGTGTCTATGTATGCATGTGTCTGTGCATGTGTTTGTGTTGCTTCACAGTCCCCGCTGTGAAGGTGTTTAAGTTTTTTTTTTATCTGTTTTTTTAAATCAAATTTTACTGCTTGCGTCAGTTACTTGATGTGGAATAGAGTTCCATGTAGTTATGGCTCTATACAGTACTGTGTGCCTCCCATCGTCTGTTCTGGACTTGGACAGGGGAAGAGACCTCATGTCTTGTGGGGTATGCATGGGTGTCCGAGCTGTGTGCCAGTAGTTTAGACAGACCGCTCAGTGCATTCAACATGTCAATACCTCTCATAAATACAAGTAGTGATGAAGTCAATCTATCCTCCACTTTCAGCTAAGAGAGATTGACATGAATATTATTAATATTAGCTCTCTGAGCCAACTGCAATTTTCCTAAGTCCTTTTTTTGTGGCATCTGACTACATGACTGAACAGTAGTTAAGGTTCGAATATTACTAGGGCCTGTTGAACCTGCCTTGTTGACAATGTTGTTAAGAAGGCAGAGCATCGCTTTATTATAGACAGACTTCTCCCCATCTTAGCTACTACTGTATCAATATGTTTTGACCACGACAGTTTACAATCTAGGGTTACTCCAAGCAGTTTAGTCATCTCAATTTCCACAATATTCATCACAAGATTTAGTTGAGGTTTAGGGTTTATTGAGTATTTTGTTCCAAATACAATACTTTTAGTTTTAGAAATATTTATGGCTAACTTATTCCTGGTCAACCACTCTGAAACTAACTGCAGCTTTTTGTTGAGTGTTGCATTCATTTCAGTTGCTGTAGTAGCTGACGTGTATAGTGTTGAGTCATCCGCATACAGTTGAAGTAGGAAGTTTACATACACTTAGGTTGGAGTCATTAAAACTCGTTTTTCAACCACTCCCCAAATTTCTTTTTAACAAACTAGTTTTGGCAAGTCGGTTAGGACATCTGCTTTCTGCATGACACAAGTCATTTTTCCAACAATTGTTTACAGACAGATTATTTCACTTACCATTCACTGTATCACAATTCAAGTGGGTTAGAAGTTTAAATATACTAAGTTGACTGTGACTTTAAAAAGCTTGGAAAATTCCAGAAAATGATGTCAAGCTTCTGATAGGCTAATTGACATTATTTGAGTCAATTGGAGGTGTACCTGTGGATGAGCGTGGTTCCTTCAGGCGTTTGGAAGGCCTACCAGGCGTATTTCAAGGCCTACCTGCAAAGTGCCTCTTGACATCATTGGAAAGTCAAAAGAAATCAGCCAAGACCTCAGAACATTTTTTGTAGACATCCACAAGTCTGGTTCATCCTTGGTAACTATTTCCAAACGCCTGAAGGAACCACGTTCATCTGTACAAACAATAGTACACAAGTATAAATACCATGGGACCACGCAGCCGCCATACCGCTCAGGAAGGAGACACGTTCTGTCTCCTAGAGATGAATGTACTTTGGTGTGAAAAGGGCAAATCAATCCCAGAACAACAGCAATGGACGTTGTGAAGATGATGGAGGAAACTGGTAAAGAATTGTCTATATCCACAGAAAAATGTGGATATCGACATAACCTGAAAGGCTGCTCAGCAAGGAAGAAGCCACTGCTCCAAAACCGCCATTAAAAAGCAACTGCACATGGGGACAAAGATCGTACTTTTTGAAGAAATGTCCTCTGGTCTGATGAAACAAAAATAAAACTGTTTGGCCATAATTACCATCGTTATGTTTGGAGGAAAAAGGGGCAGGCTTGCAAGTCGAAGAACACCATCCCAGTCGTGAAGCACGGGATGGCAGCATCATGTTGTGGGGGTGCTTTGCTGCAGGAGGGACTGGAGCACTTCACAAAATAGATAGCATCATGAGGTAGGAAAATGTTGTGGATATATTGAAGCAACATCTCAGGACATAAGTCAGGATGTTAAAGCTTGGTCGGAAATGGACTTCCAAATGGACAATGACCCCAAACATACTTCCAAAGTTGTGGCAAAATGGCTTAATTAAGGAAAACAAAAGGCAAAGTATTGGAGTGGCCATCACAAAGCCCTGACCTCAATCCTTGAGAGAATATGTGGGCAGAGCTTAAAAAGCGTGTGCTCTGACTCAGTTACAACATCTCTGTCAGGAGGAATGGTGCAAAATTCACCCAATTTATTGTGGTAAGCTTGTGGAAGGCTACCCAAAATGTTTGACCCAAGGTAAACAATTTAAAGGCAATGCTACCAAATACTAATTGAGTGTATGTACACTTCTGACCCACTGTGAATGTGATGAAATAAATAATAACTGAAATAATTAATTCGCTGTACTATTATTCTTACATTTGCCATTCTTAAAATAAAGTGGTGATCCTAACTGACTTAAAACAGGGAATTTTTATTAGTATTAAATCTCAGTAATTGTGAAAAACTGAGTTTAAATGTATTTGGCTAAGGTGTATTTTTACTTCCGACTTCAACTGTACCTACATAATGGATGACACAATGGAATATCTTTCCTCCACCCAAGTGGAATTATATTTGAACTATTTTAAAGGAATCATTAAAACGATAACATTTAAGCACAATATATTAATTCTAAAACATATTCCCATTACATAATGGAAAACACTATTATAATCCATAGTGAATTATTAAAAACTCAAACCTCAAAGTCTGATAAAGCTGATGCTGATAAAACCTTAAAATGGAACTATGCAAAACAAGAAAACACACTGACAGTGGAGAAGTGTTGGAAACCTCTATCAAATACTTGGGTGTTCGATAACCCATTCTGGAAATAGATTTTTCGGAGGCGAAAGAAACACGCATCTGTTCAGGCGAGTTGCTGGCTAGCGGAGTAGAACACTTGAAAGAGAAAAGGAGAGCCGCATCCTCTAAGAGCTCCTATGCAATATTTTAATAATCAATGTTTCACACAGAACGCTATGCTTTCTGATATACAATAGATAAATAAATACAATGAGAGCTGCCCTAAAATAATAGATACACGTTCTAACGCTCTAACAAAGCACTCCCAGTACACTATATGCTCGTCGAACATCTCATTCCAAAATCATGGGCATTAATATGGAGTTGGTGTCCCTTTGTTGCTATAACAGCCTCCACTCATCTGAGAAGGCTTTCCACTAGATGTTGGTACATTGGTATGGGGATTTACTTCCACTCAGCCATGAGCATTAGTGCGGTGGGGAAGTGATGTTGGGTGATTAGGCTCGCAGTCGGCATTCCAATTCATCCCAAAGGTGTTCGATAGGGTTGAGGTCAGGGCTCTGTGCAGCCCAGTCAAGTTCTTCCACACTGATTTCGATAAACCATTCCTGTATGGACCTCGCTTTGTGCACCGGGGCATTGTCATGGGGCACTGAAACAGGAAATGACCTCCCCTAAACTGTTGCCACAAAGTTGGAGGCACAGAATCATTTAGAATGTCATTGTATGCTGTAGCGTCAAGATTTCCCTTCACTGGAACTACGGGGCTTAGCCCGAACCATGAAAAACAGCCCCAGACCATTATTATCTTCCACCAAATTTTACAGTTGGCACTATGCATTCAGGCATTCTCCTGGCAGATTCATCCATCGGACTGCCAGATGGTGAAGCTTGATTCATTACTCCAGAGAACACGTTTCCATTGCTCCAGAGTCCAATGGTGGTGAGTTTTACACCAGTCCAGCCGACGCTTGGCATTGCGCATGGTGATCTTAGGCTTGTGTGCTGCTGCTCGGCCATGGAAACCGATTTCATAAAGCTCCTGACAAACAGTTATTGTGCTGATGTTCATCCTGAGGCAGTTTGGAACTCGGTATTGAGTGTTTCAACCGAAGACAGATGATTTTTACGTGCTTCAGCACTTGGCGGTCCCGTTCTGTGAGCTTGTGTGGCCACTTCTCGGCTGAGCCGTCCAATGACGATGCCACATTGAAAGTCACTGAGCTCTTCAGTAAGTCCATTCTACTGCCAATGTTTGTCTATGGAGATTGCATGGCTGTGTGCTTATTTTTATACACCTGTCAGCAGCAGGTGTGGCTGAAATAGCCGAATCCACATATTGAAGGGGTGTCCATATACTTGTGTACATATAGTGTATATACTATGTCGTCAAAACCAGACTTTACAAAGCAAAGAGGGCTACACTAGTAATTATAATTATATAGGGGACAATGGAGTCTTAAAACAGAGGTTGTAGGGGGATGACAGTGTGGTGATGTGGGAATATATGAGGAAACATAGTGCGAGGCAGGGGGTGAAAGGACATAGTCATGGGGCGCAGGCTCGGTCGTGCCATGACAGAAATTGGGTCTTGGTAAATAAAGGGAGAGTGACTGTGTGGGCAAACCTCTACCCCCAGTGGCAGGTGAGTGAAGGGGAGGATAGGCGACATGAGTAGGGGCTGTGGCTGGAGAAAGTCAGCATGGTGCTGCAGGAAAGTCTGGTGGATGGTGATGGAGGTAGATAATGGTAGAGGAAGTTGTACAGGGTGTAGTACTATGGGGGAGGACACAGGGATGTGCGGGCTGGCTAAAACTGGTTTCAGTTTGTCAGGGAACGTTTGATAGTCCATAGCCTTCCTGTGGGCTTGGATATGTTGGAGGCAATGCTTCTCCAGTCTGTCCAGTGTGGACCTGTAACAGTCCTTTGAGTTAAATGATTCCTGCTCTAATTTTGTGTAGCTAGCATTCAAGGTCTCTGACATTTTCCCATTGCCTATTGGTAGAAAGCCATCACTCTTACTGTGAAAGTTGGGCTGATCTGGGCTCATCACAGACTTATGTGCAACAATAACATCTGAGCCCTTAGCTCCGGAATCAAAAATATACCTCTTGAGATCTGACCCATTGATCTGGCCTTTGCAGCTGGATCTGACATTTACACTGTCAATACTCTTCTCAAGTGCATCAGGGTTCAATTTATCCTCAGGTCCAGGGGAGTCAGAGCCAGTGCATGGGCTAAGGCCATTTGCTCCTCGACTCTGCTCATATCTCTCTCCACAGCTCACGTCAGCCACTGAACTCTGATGAGCTCCACATGCCCTTCTCCTCCTTCTTCGCCTCTTGTTTGGTTTATGCAAAGAGTTCACACAAGTACTACCGACAGTTTGGTCATCCATAGTCCTTTTTCGACATCTTCCACCTTCCTGTAACAGTGATTCAGGGAGTGGCTGGTGTTTTAAGAGTGTAGGACATATTTTATTCGTCTGGTCTGCACTTGTGATGACCGGGTTGGTCTGGAGAGATCCACAGTTGAGAGATGTGTGTTCTATGGCATTTATGTGTTTGGACTGCTGATTGCGCATATTGCCCTCGTTGATCTGTCCTGGACCCTGGAGAGCCTCATCAGAGTGGGCCAGACTAGCTGCTGTGCCATTCACACACTCTGCCAATGCCTGCCTCACAACACCTGCTGTGTCTCTGTAAGTTTCAATTCTCCCCTCGTTGCCCTCAATTGAGGGTGATTGCTTGGGCTCGTCTGGCTGAAATTGTTTTGCACTGCTATCACTTATTTGGTCATCAAGTCTTTCAAAATGATTGGGAAGTGTCAGGCAATTACCAAATCTTTCTGTTGCCCCTTCATATCTGTCACCCCCCTGGTGAGTCATCCGTCTGTGCCCCTGCCGCCTTCTCCTCCTCTGGCTTGTGCTACAACACCTGCGTGTGTCCACAGCCATAGCTGTGTGTGTCAAGCTTGTGGTTGCCAACTGTGCTGAATAATTGCAACACTGCTCATCCTTTCTGATGAGTGTGTTGCTTGGCTCCTCGCAACCATGACTTTTAGGCCTCTCGCAATCCTCCTGAGCAAGGATGCACTCTGGGCTTGGCAAGCTCTTAAACAGCTCACGTGTTTCCAGGGTTGCTTCATCGCTGTAGGACTTCTTAGCTAATTCAGCTGATTTCTCGACATCTCTTTCCACCACTCTGCAGCCAGCATCTTTAGTGGAGGCTCTGAAGTCAAAATGGAGTGGGTTGCAGCTGAAGGAAATAGATGGACTTGTCCTGGTGAATGTCAACATCTCAGAGGGCCACTGGAGCACCGTTTTCCCATTTCTACTGAGGATAGAGTAGAAAGGTTTACATGGCCTTGCAACTGTCCATTTCTCATCCTCTGACACACGTAGATCTTTGTCTTGTGGTTGAGTGTAAATTGCTTCATTCGAATGATTAGCGCAGTTCGACAATGGGTGTCCTCCCTTATGGGAGACATTATCTGCTAACAGGATTTTGTCAGGCTCTGTCCTCTGTCCTTGTTCCAACTCAGTTTCCTGTCTTCGTTCAGCCAAGTTGCTTTTTAGACTTCCCTGCACCATGTCCTGTTCACAGTCATCTAATGTGTTTGAACGGGAGAGAAACATGGAAGATTGGACTGTGCAGGGAAAAGCCACATCCTCAGAATAAACGAGGATGGTGCACAAATCAGCTGGGGGCATCGAGCCGTCTGACCCCGGTGGTGCATTGGTTAACCCCTGAACCTGTGAGCCTGCAATGTGAATCTTCCCCTTGTTATGCAGAGCCTTCTCGCTGGCAGGGGGGCTGGGGGAGTCGAGGCCAGTGGGAGGCCGTGGGGAGTTGAGCTGCACACTGAGCCTCTGTCTACATGCATGCCTGCTTGACCCGTCCTCCCCGGCCTGGCAGAACACCGCCGCCGAAGACTCCAGCTTCAGAGAGGCCTTTTTAGGGAAGGAGAAAGATATTTTTTGGCCACACTTTCCGGCCACAGTGCTGGGAGTTTGCTGGGCCTGAATGGTGCTGGTGTTATCTGCAAGTGTGTCTAAGGTGACGTTTGGACACATTGTGTGTTCCTGGGTGCTGTTCTGTGGCCGGCTGCTGGCTCTGTCACCACGGGCTCCCCTGTAGCCTCCCTCCACGGCCACAGTGGTGGATCGGAACATGGGTCCACTACCAGGTACGCTGCACAGAAAGGAGTTGACACTAGAATCAGTATGATAGCAGCCAACATCCAAAAATCAACACCAAAAACAACTGGTGACGATGAGTATGTTTACATGCACAATAATAATTATATATTAAACTGATTATGGCAGAAGGCAGAGTATGGCATTAGTCATGCAAACACCTTACTCTGCTTATCGTAATCGGCGTAAGGTCATAATCAAAGTAAACATACACCGATTTAAAACACCTGGTTTTCATACAAACTGTATATGTCTGAACTCAGAATCAAATAGTGTTATTGTTATTATAACACAATAACATGGTCACTGTGGTAGAACGTTTATTTTGATTGCCGATTTTCTGCATTTATCAAAAGTCCCATCAAGCAGCCAGATTTGAGATGTGTCCATGTAAACATAATTGTTAGGGAAATTGTTCTTCTTGCAAAGCAGGACATGTCCTAAATGAACTATTATATTAACTAGACTATCCACACTACTATCACATTGTGTGCATGTAACCGTGCTCATCGTCTTATTCATCCCCCCAAAAATAAATACATCTAACATGTATTTTGATAGGTATTTTAACTTACGTAAATTACAATTCCAACTCGTTCTAAAACTAATTTACAGCCTGTTGCAATTCTGTCATATAGGGACACATACGAATCCATTGGCTGTTCCACCCACCGTTGGCCCTCCAGCCGCTGTTCGGCCAGCTCATGTAAACGTCTTAGTGCTCTCTCTTGCTTTCTGCCATCCTTCTTGGATTTGGAGGACACGTTCCGGGCAAACTCCCGCTGCTTCAGCTCTTTCAGTCTCTGGCAGAGAGAAGAAATATCACCAGACTCATTATCTACTGTACAGAGTCAGCCATTGGAGTAGCTTACTTTTCCGGCCAAACTAATTGAATTAAGTGATATTACTCTTTCAGATCATTTTTTATTTCCTTAGATGGTCCTCTCCAATATAAGGCATTGGATCCCAATGGAGAGATCATTTCTCTATGGAGAAGGTTTTAAACTAACTGTACAGTATCAGACAGCCACCCACAGTGCTGTAAATCTCCGGAGGCACGTGTTGTAAGAATATTATATGTGCACATTTTATGCCACAACAAACTCACATCTCATTCATTCACGTTGGCTAACCTTATCCAACGTATTCTAAATCAGCAATCCTGACGTTCACTAATTGGTTACCATATCCTTACAGTTAACCGTACAACTGTTTTTAGTTCAACGAAAGCACATATCAAAACAAGACAATATTGCAGTGATTGGGAAAATGAGGTTTATTGATCACATTGCTTCACAATTTACAACAGTGGAACAGAAGTTATACAATCCATTTTCCACAACTGTTGTGTGACAAACCAAGGACGTGGTGGACCATAAACACAAATGCAGATTATGCACATTTTGCAATTAGCGTTTATGCCCCTAGTGTTCGTTAAATAAGTGTTTAGCGTTGCTCGCCACAACTATTGTGTGTACAACTGTTGTTACCCCTGAGTGAACTAACCCTACATTTGACATAATATATCTTTATTTTTCACCTAATAGAATAGATCATCTATAGGGTTCTATAATTACCCAAACCCACGAATGGCTCCACCTTATGTATTCTACACAGGCTCTTTTGTATTACACACAACTCAGCAAGGCTATGTGACCTTACCTCTTTGAAGTACTCTGGTGGTTGCATTTAGAGTGACTGGGTCACAAAGCCAGAAGATTATTTGTATGCATCCGAGATCATTTTGTCATGTTAAGTAGCCTCTTCTCTCAGGATTATCGAGCAGAGGGGCCAGGCAATTAATGTGCTGGGCTTACAGTATAGGACGAGCCTGTCCAATAGACACATGTTATTGAGCTTCTACTTCTTGCAGGCTCTCCAAAATGTTTAGCCTTTTCATTCTACAAGTGAGGTGTAGGTACAAGTGACTATTGATGCAAACGTTGCCCTCGAAGGTAGAATGTAATGTAGATAAATGACTGTATATGCAGACACAATCTTTTGTTCAGCCAAATGTCATAGTCTTTACATTACTTATTAATATATTATACAACAGGTGGGTCTAATCCTGAATGCTGATTGGTTAAAATCGCATTACATCCTGTGTCTATTCCACAAGTTACCACCGGCTTAATCTTTTAAAATGCCTATTTACTCTATTCCATCTGACTGTGCAATCCAATCCAGCACAGCCAGGCACTTTATACACTTGATCTCCACTATAAAAAGCATCTAGACATTATCTCACATTCCTTTTGAACTAACATTTAGTTTTCAACAGCCGAGATTTGAAAAAACCTTGCTCTCTGTCTCTCCGACTTTTGCAACATTATTTCAATATTCAAATTCGATCTCCAGCTGTCCCATAGTAATGAACGGAACAGACAGGAACAGACGTTTCCCACCCAGTCGAAATCATGAATCAGCTAGCATCATGATTGATTATATACTTTAAAAAATACCTAAAGTTCGATTAGGAAAGTTGTTTGGACAAAGATTACAGGTAACTTATTAGATATTTTGTAGTCATGTTGCGCAAGTTGGAACCGGTGTTTTTCTGAATCAAACGCGCCAAATAAATGGACATTTTGGAGATATAACGATGGAATTTATCAAACAAAAGGACCATTTATGATGTTTATGGAACATATTGGAGTGCCAACAGAGTAAGATCTTCAAATGTATGGCATGAATTATATAATTATTTCTGAGTTTTGTGTCGCGCCTGGTGGGTTGAAATGTGAATGGGTTAAACATTTCGGGTAGCCTTCCACAAGCCTCCCACAATAATTTGGGTGAATTTTGACCCATTCCTCCTGACAAAGCTGGTGTAACTGAGCCAGGTTTGTAGGTCTCCTTGCTCACACACACTTTTTCAGTTCTGCCCACAAATCTTCTCTAGGATTGAGGTCAGGGCTTTGTGAGTCAATACCTTGACTTTGTTTTCCTTAAGCCATTTTGCCACACCTTTGGCAGTATGCTTGGGGTCAATGTCCATTTGGAAGACCAGTTTGTGACCAAGCTTTAACTTCATTAAGGATGTCTTGAGATGTTTCTTCAATATATCCACATAATTTTCCTACCTCATGGTGCCATCTATTTTGTGAAGTGCACGAGTCTCTCCTGCAGCAAAGCACCCCCACAACATTATGCTGCCATCCCCGTGCTTCACGGTTGGGATGGTGTTCTTCAGCTTGCAAGCCTCCCCCTTTTTCCTCCAAACATAAAAATGGTCATTACTTTTGTACTTTTGTATGAAAAGTACGATCTTTGTCTCCATGTGCAGTTGCAAACCGTAGTCTGGCTTTTTCATGGCGGTTTTGGAGCAGTGGCTTCTTCCTTGCTGAGTGGCCTTTCAGGTTATGTCGATATAGGACTCGTTTTACTGTGGATATAGATACTTTTGGACCTGTTTCCTCCAACATCTTCACAAGGTCCTTTGCTGTTGTTCTGGGACTGATTTGCACTTTTCGCACAAAAGTACGTTGATCTCTCGGAGACAGAATGCATCTTCTTCCTGAGCGGTATGACGGCTGCATGGTCCCATGGTGTTTATACTTGCGTACTATTGTTTGTGCCGATGAACGTGGTACCTTTAGGTGTTTGTAAATTGCTCCCAAGAATGAACCAGACTTGTGGAGGCCTACAGTGTTTTTCTGAGGTCTTGGCTGATTTATTTTGATTTCCCATGATGTCAAGCAGAGGCACTGAGTATGAAGGTAGGCCTTGAATACATCCAGCTTCTAAAGCTATGACATAATTTTCTGGAATTTTCCAAGCTTTTTAAATTCACAGTCAACTTAGTGTATGTTAACTTCTGACCCACTGGAATTGTGATACAAGTGAAATAATCTGTCTGGAAACAATTGTTGGAAAAATTACTTGTGTCATGCACACAGTAAATGTCCTAACTGACTTGCCAAAACGGCGGTTGAAAAACGAGTTTTAATGACTCCAACCTAAGTGTATGTAAACTTCCGACTTCAACTGTACACTTGCAAGTTCCACGCATATGATGAAGCATCATCACAGGCGTCCCAGATCTTGTTTCCATATTTTGTGGGCTTGATTCCATATTTTGCAGGTTTAGACGGTATGTCCTACCTGAAGGGGCAGCGGCCCCAAAATGGCATAAACTGCTCATCAACAGTAACGTTGGCCCAGGGTTGTAAAACCGTGGAAGGCGGTCCACCCACTTGTCCCATACTGACCTGATTGCAGCTAGCTTGTCTCTCTTCCTCCGAGCTGGTCTGCTGTCTCGGTTATCGAAGCGGCTAATCCTTGAAATAATGTGGACGTTTTCCAGAGACATTGTTGCACAGATGTCAGTTTCTGCATCCCACAGGGATTCAAACCCACTTCCCTGGCATTTCAAGTGCCATGCTCTACCAACTGAGCTTCAAAGGACCACACACTTTGTTGAAGGCATGAACATGAATCCCCTTTAGTGGAATAATGTGTTCACTGTAGTTCAGTGTTTCCCAAACTCAGTCCTGGGGACGCCAAGGGATGCACATTTAGTTTTTTTGCCCTAGCACTACACTGCTGATTCAAATAATCAAAGCTTGATGATGAGTTCATTATTTGAATCAGCTGTGTAGTGCTAGGGCAAAAACCAAAACATGCACCCATTGGGGTGCCCAGGACAGGGTATGAGAAAAGCTGCTGTGGGCAAAGGGGGATATAAATGTGTACACTGTAGTAAATGGGGAAAATGCTCATTCAGGGCACAGGTCAAATATTTTTCGCAGGTTAAGCAAGTCATGCAAATACTGTAGTATTTGGAAGAACAAACACCTTTTTATCCCCTCATATTCATCTGATATGTACTTTGAAATCAAATATGCCCTTTTTTTTGGGAGATGTTGATGTTTTCTTTGTCATTCGTAGATTATATATTTTTTTCATTTGGCAACGTTGAAATGTAACTAGTCTGAATGAAATGCATGGTAGGAGGTATTAGGTGCACCATACCTGTTTGTGAGCATGGTCGTAAGAGTTGATGTGGTTGTCAAACTCCTGATGCTTGTAGTACTGCTTGTCACACAGCTCACAGTAGAAGTTAGCCTTCAGGTCCTCAAGTGCCTCGGCCATAGTCCTCTCCTTCTGTGAGTAATCCTGGTCAGAGAAAATTTAGAAAAAATGCTAAACTCAATAATATATCACTAGCTAGGTTTCCATCCAATTTCAAGTGAATATTCAAAAATGTGCATGAACTAATATGCACCTTTTCCCACCAGCGATGTGTTTCCATCAAACAGACTTATTGGGGAAAAAAAGTCTGTACGTGATCACGTAGTGCACATGACAATAATGTTTGTGGTTAAATTCCAATGTGACAAATGAAAAATACAAGTTAAATGGGTTTCCATCGCATTCAACTCTGCTGATGGTTTGGTCACAACAACTGTTGGGTTATATAGCAAATGTGCACACACTGGTCTTGGCACGTGCGCTCTAGCCAACAGCTCGCAGATACATGTAGGTTACCTACATTATGAGATAATTATGGAAATATATACATTTATACAATAGTTACCCGGAGGAAAATGGAGGAGGGTCCTGCTTTTCAATTTCAGTCAGTGGGAGGGTTTAGTATTTATTTTTTTTGTCCAGGGGAGGGTCATGTAAATTTGTAGTCGATTACATGTCATATTTCTCAGGGTTTGAGAATCAGTTGCTTATTAAAGTATCTCATGTGTGCCCCATGATGCCCCCCATCCTTGATTCTCTGCTGGGCACTCAATATAAGTGTACCTAATGTGGTCTCAATAAAATTATCCATAGCCTATATTTCACTGCTGGGATGGTGTGTATACAAAACTAAGCTACATTGCATTACACTGCAATGGAGAGGCATTCCCAATTATGAGCCCTGACCCGCCCTGCTCTTGCTGATGTGAACCCTTGTGTAGTGCCTAAACAATGACTGTACAGTGGCACTTCAGGAGGTGAGTACATTTGTCATTCAAACGCATATAAATACGTCTGGATTTGACGAGAGCTTTGATCGGCATAAAAATTCAACCCTCATGCTACCTGAGCCTGATAAGCCTTACATTAAATATGTTTCATGAGCCCTACATTAAAAACATTTTATGAGGCCAAGCCCAAAAAAAGCCAAAATAATTGTTCCCTTATCAAATACATGGCATATGATATATAGGCTAACGCACATTATACACTACAGAAAAACATAAAAGCCCATTGATGTAGCTATGCTCTCTTGATAAAATAAATTAAACTAACTCCAGTAAGCTAATCTCTTTGAGTGTTGTCTGTAGTACTGTACTGTACATATTGTATTATATGAGCAGGAATTAAGCACCTTGTTCAAACCATGACGCTGGGAGAGAACATGGGATGCTGGTGCAGGTCATGCAGCCTACAATGTTATATAGCTACTTTGCAACTACTTTTGCATGTTAGCCAACCCTTCCCCTAACCTTAACCCTTTAACCTAACTCCCAACCTTAACCCTAACCCCTTGCCTAGCTAACGTTAGCAAGTTACCTAACGTTAGCCACCTAGCCAATGTTAGCCACAACAAATTGTAATTCGTAACATATAATACAAAATGGATGATGGACATCCACATATTAATACATACCATACAAAACATAACATATCACCCTGAATGGTGTGTCGCTTGTTTACGTACAGAATAATACGAAATAGTCTGAGACCAGGTTGGTCAGCCATGAATAAGACCGTTTGCTGAATGGGTCAAAGTTCTGTTTGTTGAGGACATGGTGATGACCTGGTCATTTATGAAAACACCATGTCTGCTCTGACAGCACCAAACAGTAGATCAATCAGCTTTCTCCTGCCACACCACTTAGTGTACATCAACCCACCCACACTCTCACGCTGTGATAAACCAATATATAGACCAGCATGGCTCTAGCAGTAGAGAGAATCGTTCATACACTCACAAAAGGTCATGTGGGACCAAAAAAAGTTTTGAGAGTTCAAGAATGATCTTACATGACTTTGAAACATCAGTGTTTCAGAGTGAATCAAAGTGAATCATCAGTGAATAATTTATCTCAGTAAAAGAGAATTTAATTATCTCAGTAAAAGAGAAGTAAAGCAATGCATAAGAAGGTAAATGTTTTAAGTGGTTGTGGTACTGACAGAAAAAACAACATTTGAAGTTTATAAGATCACAAGTCACTCAAGTATGGATGTTTCATTCTGGGCGGGAGAATATTTAAAATGTCAGGTTGCTTTTAATCTATTCTCTGCCATCAGGGAATTTAGACTAGAGGCATTTAACCTTGTAGTATTCACACTGTGAAAAGATAATTCTATTATATTCATTATTTATTCATTATTTAATTTGTGGTTGTAATTATATTTGGTCTTTTTCAAGTAGTTACTGATTTCCATATGTTGAATGTTATGAAGACAGCTTTGCACACAGGTATTATGTTTGACTCTTGTATTTCAAAGATGACTGAAATGATTGATTTTACAGCTAACTCAAAGTTATTGCAAACCAAAGATTGCATAATGCCTATGTAACGAGTATTAATATGGTCTTATATATTTCATCTAAATCCTTTCATTTGTTTTTTATTTACCATATCCATGGATTGTGAGTGTATCGATTGCTTTTTGGTATTTTGCTCTGGCCTGCAGTATCTTCAAGTGATTCTGCTGAGGAGAGGTACAGTATGTGTTCACGTGAGTGCAAAAGTACATACGGTATAAACATTTTTAACAAGCAAAATGTCATTGTCATCTATTTCGTTGCATTACAACCTGTAATTTAAATATATTTTTATTTGGATTTCATGTAATGGACATACACAAAACAGTCAAAATTGGTGAAGTGAAATTAAAGATTTCAAAAAATATTGAAAAAAATAAAACATGGAAAAGTGGTGTGGGCATATGTATTCACCCCCTTTGCTATGAAGCCCCCCAAATAAGATCTGGTGCAACCAAATACCTCCAGATGTTATATAATTAGTTAGATTGCACACAGGTGGACTTTATTTAAGTGTCACATGATGTGTCATATGATCTCAGTATATATATATGCCTGTTCTGAAAAGCCCCAGAGTCTGCAACACCACAAAGCAAGGGGCACCACCAAGCAAGCACCACCACCAAGCAAGCACCACCATGAAGACCAAGGAGCTCTACAAACAGGTCAGGAGAAAAGTTGTGGAGAAGTACTGATCAGGGTTATAAAAAAATATCAGAAACGTTGAACATCCCACGGAGCACCATTAAATCCATTATAAAAAAAATGGAAAGAATATGGCAACACAACAAAGATGCCAAGAGAGGGCCGCCTACCAAAACCCATCGACCAGGCAAGGAGGGCATTAATCAGAGAGACCAAAGATAACCCCGAAGGAGCTGCAAAGCTCCACAGCGGAGTATCTGTCCATAGGACCACTTTAAGCCGTACACTCCACAGAGCTGGACTTTACGGAAGAGTGTCAAGAAAAAAGCCAATGCTTAAAGAAAGAAAGAAATAAGCAAAGACGTTTGGTGTTTGCCAAAAGGCATGTGGGAGACTCCCCAAACATATGGAAGAAGTTACTTTGAGTCAAATGAGATTAAAATGTAGCCTTTTTTTTCATCATTACTTTGGAGTAATGGTATTATTTCAAATACATTTTTTAGATCCCTTGAATGTACACTATCTGTTTTGATTCTGAGGAGATGTATGCACTGTGTGCAGCATTGAGGTTCACCATTCATTGTATTGCATGTATTTAATCCAATCCAGATGAATAAAGGACCAGAAACCGGCAACTAGCAGACTGATGTGGAGCTACGTTCCTCTGGTCCACTTTCTCGGTCAATCCAGACAATTTTTCTCCCGGTAAAATGATAAATGATCTACCTTGCTTTTTCAATGTGCGCTCATTTACTTGTGTGGCTGCCAGCCAAATTGTGTTGCACTTCTGTTGTCATCTGATTAAAATGTTCTGCCGACTGTGTTGCTCTACTGTGTTTTGTGTTTAAGAGAACTGTAGATGCAAGTTCCTGATCACTATATTAAAGCAACAAAAACACTTAACTTTCATTATAAAATGCGACCCCCAGCTGGACTGACCTGCTCCTGCCTTCTCCCTTTATGTTATTTACAAACAAACATGTGGCTGGCTCAACTGTTCTGGGGAACTCTGGTACGCTTTATGTTAAAATAATGTTCAAAGTGAAATGGAGAACGCTTTATCTCCTAAAGTATTGCACAAGTTGACTGCAGGTATTTACTTAAAAGTAGCTCCTTAATATGAAAATGTCTTGAAACACTTTAAAATAAATAATTTTATTGGAAAAACCATCCCGTGGCTATTTACAAATACCCTGACATATGGTATACCACCCAAACCAAACGTTAACACATTGTCTGGCCAAATCCCATAATTTTGATCAATACAGAATTAATTTAGACAGAGAAATTGCAACCCCATGTTGCCCCAAAAATCTATCTGACCCAATGCAACCTCCAAAGCAAATTGATACATTTGCCAAAACTGCAGGCGACAGAGATTATGGAGTGTGTTGCCATTTTAGTTTTGGAGTGTGGTGCCGTCTGTAGATTATGGAGTGTGTTGCTGTTTTAATTCCGGAATATTTTGCTGTCTGTTAGTTGTCAGTCAAACTGTGCAAAACTGAAATAAGTTTAAGCGTTACTTCAGAGTGGGATGTGTTAAACTTAAGGTTAGGCATTAAGAGAGGTTATGGTTAGGGATAAAGTTTGGGATAGGCTTAAAACAAAGCCAAGCATTGGGATCGAACATGTGATGCTAGGAGCTGTAGCTCATGATTTAAGCTTATCACCAAACCCATCCCTAATGCCCTAGCTTGACTAGATGGTAACATGTTGTCCCTAGTGGACGGTTGGAAATTGCCATGCCATAACTTCATTCCAAAAATGGCCGGACAGCCCATATTCCACTGAAGTTTGGGCTGATTCCACCATCTGTGTATGATACTACGAGCTAATCCTTATTAATTAACATATTGAAAACAGCAATGAAAAGATGTCTCATTGATTTTAAAGTTGAATAAAAAAGTTTTTACTGGACAATTACTACACAACGGTTAGGCCTAGTTCCTCTTTTTGGTGTTTAATTATTTGTAGTGGAGAGACTGTTACCACTGTTAGTGTAGTAGATGGGGGGGGGGGGATCTGTGAAACTCAAGCCTCAGCCTGAATTATCACTGATTGCACCACTAAAAACTGAACATTTGGTGGTGTGATGGGTTGTAAAGCTTCAGGAGGGTTATCACGTGTTTGCAAGGCAGATGTCCCAAGTTCGAACCAGTTACTGTAGGTGCCAGATCATGGGGAAGTGGTCCTCACTAAGCAAGCAGTGTAATGTTCTTTACAATTGTACGCGTGGACTTGGATCTACAGTTGCGCTCAGCTCAACTGCTGGGGTCACCGTGGAGTGTGATTGGGGGGTGAATGTAGCAGACAGAGATCTGGGAAACTCAGTCCATCTCTATGATGAAGATCAATGTCAGAACCAAGTCCCTTTATTGTTATCTGGCTCACTTATGTTGACAGGTAACACTTTATTTAACCATGTCATAACCAGTGGCGACCCCCCATTCAGAGCAAGTGGGGCAGATATCACATATCAGTTTGCAAACAATGTAAAAATGCAAAATGTTATTTGAGTCAATAAAGCCGCATACAAACATGGTCTCTCTTTTGTTTTCTTGAGTAAGACAGCTTCATAATGCAGGTGTTTCAACCTAGCTCAGTGCTTTCTGTGGTGGTGGGGCAGCCAGCGGAATATATGAAGCGTAGTGGTTGGTAATGTTCTCTAGTTGCGCTGTGATTGGCTCAGTGTTCTGTCACTCATGGGGACAAAAAAGTGTTAAACAAATCAAAATATATTTTATATTTGAAATTCTTCTAAGTAGACACCCTTTGCCTTGATGACAGCTTTGCACATTCTTGGCATTCTCTCAACCAGCTTCACCTGGAATGATTTTCAACCGTCTTGAAGGAGTTTTTGAGCACTAGGTGCCTGCTTTTCCTTCACTCTGCTGACCAACGCATCCCAAACCATCTCAATTGGGTTGAGGTCAGGTGTTTGTGGAGGCCAGGTCATCTAATGCAGCACTTCTTTGTCAAGATACATCTCACAAAAACACGGTGATTGGAACCAAAAATCTCAAATTTGGACTCATCAGACCAAAAGACAGATTTCCACTGGTCCACTATGTCTATTGCTCGTGTTTCTTGGCCCAAGCAAGTCTCTTATTTGTGTCATTTTAGTAGTGGTTTCTCTGCAGAAATTTGACCATGAAGGACTGATTCACGCAGTCTCCTCTGAACAGTTAATGTTGAGATGTGTCTGTTACTTGAACTCTGAGGCATTCATTTGGACTCTCATGAGGCTGGTAACTCTAATGAATTTATCCTCTACAGAGGTAACACTGGGTCTTCCATTCCTGTGGTGGTCCTCATGAGAGCCAGTTTCATCATAGTGCTTGATGGTTTTTGCGACTGCACTTGAAGAAACTTTAAAATTTCTTTACAATTTCCGCATTGACTGACCTTCATGTCTTAAGGATGGACTGTCCTTTCTCTTTGCTTATTTGAGCTGCTATTGCAATAAAATGGACTTGATCTTTTACCAAATAGGGCTATCTTCTATATAGCACTCCTACCTTGTCACAACACAACTGATTGGCTCAAACGCATTAACTTCTTAAGGTATAGGGGGCAGCATTTTCACTTTTGGATAAATAGCGTGCCCAATTTCAACATCCTGCTACTCATGCCAGGAATATAAGATATGCATATTATTAGTATATTTGGATAGACAACACTCTGAAGTTTCTAAAACTGTTTGAATAATGTCTGCGAGTATAACAGAACTTGTGTAGCAGGCAAAAAACGGAGGACTAACCGTTCAGATTTGTTTTTTGAGGTCTCTGTCTGTTCAGTGAGTTCTCATTGGCAAACGATATTTCTTAGGAACCTGTTTTCAGTTCCTACCGCTTCCACTGGATGTCACCAGTCTTATTCATTTGTGCAATGAAGAAATAGGTCATCTAGGAACTGGGTAGATGTGAAAAGGAGCATGGTTTGTTGTCTTTCTGTATTGAACACAGATAGACCCGTCTACAATTTGATCGATTATTAACGTTTAAAAATACCTAAAGTTGTATTTCAAAAGTAGTTTTGGCAAAGTTTACAGGCAACTTGTGAAATATTTTGTAGTGGCGTTTTTTGGAAGCTGTTTTTTCTGGATCAAACGCGTCAAATAAATGGACATTTGGATAATCTAACAAAAGGACCAATTGTGATGTTTATGGGACATATTGGAGTGCCAACAAAAGAAGCTCGTCAAAGGTAATGCATGTTTTATATTTTATTTCTGCGTTTTGTGTAGCGCCTGCAGGGTTGAAATATGCTACACTCTTTGTTTACTATTGTGCTATCATCAGGTAATAGCTTCTTATGCTTTCGCCGAAAAAGCCTTTTAAAAATCGGACATGTTGGCTGGTTTCACAACGAGTGTAGCTTTAATTGAGTATCTTACATGTGTGATTTAATGAAAGTTTGATTTTTACATCATTTTTTTTTGTTGCTGCGCTGCATTTTCCCTGTTTTTGCCCAAGTTGGACGCAACCATCGCTTATCCTAAGAAGGAGAGAAATTACACAAATTCATTTTTAACAAGGCATGTGCTAATTGAAATGCATTCCAGGTGACTACCTCATGAAGCTGGTTGAGAGAATGCCAAGAGTGTGCAAAGCTGTCATCAAGGCGAAGGGCTACTTTAAAGATTCTCAAATCTCAAATATATTTTGATTTGTTTAATCCTTTTTTGGTTGCTACATGATTCCATATGTGTTATTTCATAGTTTATGTCTTCACTATTATTCTACAAAGTAGAAAATAGCAAAAATAAAGATACATTCTGGAATGAGTTGGTATGTCCAAACCTCTCACTGGTACTGTATATATTAGGTCTCTTTCACAAGGGAGCCCTACAAAGATTTATAAAACAACTCTTCAAGTTGCAATATAGTCAAGGTATAATGTGAAGGAGTTTGTAGAGCAGTGGTTCCCAACCAGGAGTACTTGGCCTATATACTTGAGGTCTACTGGTAAAATGCACATGATGGGGTACTTCAGGAGTACTCTAGGCAGAGCAAAATTCAACTGGTGGTACTGTAAGTGAAAAATGTAAGCGAAAATTACTCCTCTGTGTTTGGAAATAATGAATTTTTTTCCAAGCACATACCCATTGAAACCTGTCAACAATGGCAGTAGTAAAGTGGTTCTACACCACATAATCAATTTTTGTAGGCTGTGTGGCAATTTGTTTTGCTCTCACACTCAATCAGATTGTGGTTGAATTTTGTGACTGAGGTGTTGGTATTCTATTATAGCCCTTACACGGGGAAAAAGAGCATGATGGAATTGAATAGAGCTTCCGTCCCCGAGAGAACATTGTATTACAAACTCAATAATGTCTGGTCTTTCACTCCACTGTAATGCTTTCCTCTGAAAGGGCTAAAGAGAACAGAGCTTTAAAAAAAATCACTCAGGTGCTGGCTTCTCCTGAGTGCTTAACCCTTGTGTTGTCTTAAGGGTAAAAAAAAATGACCTGCCACTATGTATAACAGCAGAGAAACCCCCCTAAAATGTTTTATTTTTTTACTTGAAATTTGATGACTTTTCCTAGAGTGACCCCAACATTAGAAAAAGTGAAACATTACCATTGTCAATATTCCCATAAAACCTGTACACCACCAGAGTACAAATATTGTCATAGGGTCATTTTCCCCGGCAGTTCTAAAATCATTTACGCATGTATGCACGCAACGCACGCACGCATGCACGCACGCACGCACACACACACACACACACACACACAATGAGGAATTGAGATTTATGTGTGCTACTGATTGAACTCCTGTAGAGGAAGATCAGCATGGTTGGCACAGTTAGAAAGAGCAAGCCTGAGCTCCCCCTGCACTCCTCGCAACACGGGAGAGAGAGGCCTTCTCATCAAAGTTTGGCTTCACCCCCACCACCACTATAGTTTTTTACCTCCCAAAGAGGAACAAGAATGTGGTCCTACAGAGCACACCACAGGAAATGGCTGAGATCAGTAATCGTGAGGACAGGAAGCCAGCCATCATCCTGGACTACAACCACAACAAAGGAGGTGTGGAGAACCCGGACAAGGTGATTGGAACTTACAGCTGCAGGAGGATGACTGCCCGCTGGCCCCTGGTCATCTTCCATAACATCATTGATGTGTCCTCATACAATGCCTTCGTGATTTGGAACAAGATCAACCCTACCTGGATGCCTGATATAAGCGGAACAAGAGGAGGGTGTTTCTGGAGCAGCTGGGAAAGACACTTGTAACTCCACACATTCAAAGAAGGGAGCGCCTCCCCCGCACAGCAGCCTCTGCAACGCTTGTGAAAGCTTTTCAAGGGGCTGAATCTTGTCCTGATCCACCTGTGGCTGCAGCTGGTGCAGGCAAGAGGAAGAGATGCCAATTCTGCCACCCAAAGAAGGACTGTAAAACAAACACTATGTGCTGCACGTGAGAAATACATTTGCAAAGTCCATGCACACTCCCATGCATACTGTCCTACATGTGCTAATTAGAGTTGATTGATTTATGTTCTTCACATTTTTGTTTTGTATCTATTATCTTATTTTATTCTTATTTATTGTTGTTGTTTATACACCCTGTGGGTGGGGAAATGGTTAAAAAATGGGAGAAGACTAGTATTTTGTAGTTGAATTCTTAATTGTACAGTGTATATAGGAATATATCACTATGTTGCAAAACAAGTTCAAGACTGTTATTGTTTCCTACAATAAAATTCATTCAAACTACTATCTGCAATTTTCTGCACATTTCTTAGGCTATACAAGTGCTATCGGTTGAGTTTTTTTTTTACACCTCTGCAATACCTTTAGCAATAATAATAATAAACCTCTACTTTAGTAAAGAAAACAATGACAGATGTGTTGTAATAAAAATTAGCGGTGTCCACTGATTAAATGCAGTCTTTCTGCATTGTGAAGAGGGAAAACCCAGATATTCACAAAGTTTGTGATGAATGACAGGTTGATTCTTCATGCAAAATAGATTTGGGGTTTAAAATTCAATTAAGCTGCTTTATTTAAGGGGTTCAGTGAAGGCGGGTAATGTTTTACCCTTAGGGCAAGGGGAATATACACAATGTTAATACTACACAAGGGCTTAGAAAATACACAGGTAAGCCTGGGTTAAAAAAGATTGAAAAGTAACGCAAACACAGTAGGTTAGAGTCTGATTTGATGTACTGAAATTATGGTTAATTCATTATCTTCTTGGTACAGATATAGGATCTTAATTTGAGCCAGTTTGCTACAGTAGGAAAATAATCCTGCAGCAACAGAAAGTTAATTATTATGTGGATTATAATTAATAGAGACTTTTTGTAGGGGTTGATACATTTTTTGTTAGGGCAAATCAAATATGACATTTTGAAGTGGAAATTACAAACTTTAGAATCATTCTATGCAGGAAAATTCCTGAAACAACAGGATGACCAAATTAAGATACGGCATCTGTACACATCCTCACTACACTATAAGGCTGCGTTGAGACAATGATTTATCAATGACTCAAGCCCAGCTCAGCTAATCCCTACCATTGTGATGCAGAGTTGTCATAATGCTTCAGCAATTGTACAGTACACCAGGGGCGTCAGTAGAAACAATATAAGTAACCTAATTTGCCCTGAATGCCTCTACTGATGCTACAGCTATTGTATGCAGTAATCAAGTGCCTATGAACCAGATGTATACTGTTAGCACTAAGCCGGTGTGCCCAAGTAGGTCCACTGTGAGCAGCTAACTCTGCACTAACATAAAGAACATGAGCACATCTACTGCTGCTAAGCTTCCCGGTAAAGCAATGAAAGCAAGTAAGCATCCCATAAGACAAGTGCTCAAAATTAGCCCACGTTTATATATGTAGCTTAAGAAACAAGGTTAATGAAATCAATATTTTGCTAGTAAAAGATGACAATCATATTCTGACAATCTCTGAAACGCAATTAGACAACACCTTTGACAATACAGTAGAAGCAATTCAAGGTTATAACATTTATAGGAAATATAGAAATGACAATGGTGGAGGTGTTGCTTTTTATATTCAGAACCACATTCCTGTAAAGATTAGAGTGGATCTCATGTCAAGTACAATTGAAGTAATTTGACTACAGGTTAATCTGCCTCACCTAAAGCCAATTTTAGAGGGAAGCTGATATAGACCACCAAGTGCTAAACGTCAGTATCTGGAAAACACGTGTGAAATGCTTTAAATTGTATGTGATATCAACAGAGGTATATTTTCTGGGTGCTTTTGAAATATTGACTGGTTTTCATCAAGCTGCCCACTCAAGAAAAAGCTTCAAACTGTAACCAGTGCCTGCAACCTGGTTCAGGTTATCAGTCAACCTACCAGGGTAGTTACAGACAGCAGAGGAATGAAATCATCAACATATATTGATCACATCTTCACTAATGCTGCAGAAATGAGCTTGAAAGCAGTATCCAGATCCATCGGATGTAGTGATCACAATATAGTAGCCATATCTAGGAAAACCAAATTTCAAAAGGCTGGACCTAATATAGTGTATAAGAGGTAATACAATAAGTTTTGTAGCGATTCCTATGTTATTGATGTAAAGAATATTTGCTGATCTGTGGTGTGTAATGAGGAGCAAACAGACACTGCACTTGATACATTTATGAAATTGCTTATTCCAGTTGCTAATAAGCATGCACCCAAACCTGTTGTGACTAGGGGGCAGTATTTTCATTTTTTGAAGAAAAAAAAACGTTCCCGTAGTAAACAGGATATTTTGTCAGGACAAGATGCTAGAATATGCATATAATTGACAGCTTAGGATAGAAAACACTCTAACATTTCCAAATCTGTAAAAATATTGTCTGTGAGTATAACAGAACTGATGTTGCAGGCGAAAGCCTGAGAAAAATCTAATCCGGAAGTGCCCCATGTTTTGAAAGCGCTGCGTTCCAATGAGTCCCTATTGAGCAGTGAATGGGCTATCAACCAGATTACTCTTTCCCCGTATTCCCGAATGTGTCTACAGCATTGTGACGTAGTTTTACGCATTTATGTTGAAGAATTCCCGTAAGCGGCTACATTGCGCAAGTGGTCACCTGATGCTGAAAAACGAATTGTCCCGATGGATATATTATCGAATAGATATTGGAAAAACATCTTGATGATTGATTATAAACAACGTTTGCCATGTTTCTGTCGATATTATGGAGCTAATTTGGAATATTTTTAGCTGTTTTCGTGACTGCAATTTCCGGGCTATTTCTCAGCCAAACGTGAAGAACAAACGGAGCTATTCTGCCTACAAAAATAATCTTTTGGGGTAAAAAGGAACATTTGCTATCTAACTGGGAGTCTTGTGAGTGAAAACATCTGAAGCTCATCAAAGGTAAACGATTTAATTTGATTGCTTTTCTGATTTCCGTGACCAAGTTACCTGCTGCTAGCTGGACAAAATGCTATGCTAGGCTATCGATAAACTTACACAAATTCTTGTCTAGCTTTGGCTGTAAAGCATACTTTGTAAACCTGAGATGACAGGGTGATTAACAAAAGGCTAAGCTGTTTCTCAATATATTTCATTTGTGATTTTCATGAATAGGAATATTTTCTAGGGATATTTATGTCCGTTGCGTTATGCTAATTAGTGTCAGGCGATGATTACGCTCCCGCATGCGGGATGGAGAGTCACTCGAGTTAAGAAAATGACTGTAAAAACTGTTAAATCCCTGTGGATTGATGAGGAATTAAAAAATTGTATGGTTAACCGATTGGCAAACTTATTGCAAATTGATAAATCAAGTAATATAATATATGCCATTTAGCTGACGCTTTTATCCAAAGCGACTTACAGTCATGTGTGCATACATTCTACGTATGGGTGGTCCCGGGAATCAAACCCACTACCCTGGCGTTACAAGCGCCATGCTCTACCAACTGAGCCACAGAAGGACCAAGTGACTAAACTGAATAAAAAGAAGAAGAACTACACTATGAAACCAAAAATTATTGTTGTCTATCAACAATGACAGGCCACCCGGGTCTGACAACTTGAATGGAAAATGACTGAGGATAATAGCGGACAATATTGCCACTCCTATTTGCCACATCTTCCATTTAAGCCTGCAAGAAAGTGTGTGCCCTCAGGCTTGGAGTGAAGCAAACTACTATTCTTAGGTAGCGGAATGACAAGTCCCCTTTACTGGCTCAAACAGCCAACCAATCAGCCTGCTACCAACCCTTAGCAAAGTTTTGGAAAAAATTGTGTTCGACCAAACACAATGCTATTTTACAGTAAACAAATTGACAACAAACTTTCAGCATGCCTATAGAGAAGGACATTCAACAGGCAGGCACTTACACAAATGACTGATGATTGGCTGAGAGAAATTGATGCTAAAAAGATTGTGGGTGCTGTTTTGTTAGACTTCAGTGCGGCCTTTGACATTATCGATCATAGTCTGCTGATGGCAAAGTGTATGTGTTATGGCTTTACACCCCTTGCTATATTGGGGATAAAGAGTTACCTGTCTAACATAACAAAGAGGGTGTTCTTTATTGGAAGCCTCTCCAACATAATCCAGGTAGAATCAGGAATTCCACAGGCAACTGTCTAGGCCCATTGAAAAAGGTAATCTTTACTAATGCCACTGGCTTTGAGGAAAGCCAGAGTGTCTATGTATGCAGGTGACTCAATACTATACACGTCAGCTACTACTGCGACTGAAATGACTGCAACACTTAACAAAGAGTTGCAGTTAGTTTCAGAGTGGGTGGCAAGGAATAAGTCAGACCTAAATATTTCTAAATTCTAAAACTAAAAGCATTGTATTTGGAACAAAACACTCACTAAACCTCAAATAAATCTTGTAATAAATAATGTGTAAATTGAGCAAGTTGAGGTGACTAAACTGCTTGGAGTAACCCTGAACTTCCTTGGCATTAGCTAATGGGGATCTTTAATAAATACAAATACACTGTTCTTGTATCCTGTCATAACCATGCCCATGTTTGAAAAGCGGGGTGACTTGAGGAATTAATGATTGGTTTCATAGATTTTCTTCTACCGGGCTTGAGTGTCCCCCAAACCCTGCTAAAGAAAAAGTGTGTAAGTTTGTTGATAAATACATGCCAGCTGCCTGACACACACATTATGCCAGCTGCTCCACATTTTGGCAGCTGTAAAAGCAGAGACAAAATTTGAAGGCTGAGATATTTCAACTTTAATATTAAATGTTGTCTTCTTCCTGTGCCTGAATTTCTGATATTTATTGATATCTTCATTCATAACATGGTAAAATGAAAAAATATCTGATGGTCCATTCAAAGTAAGGGAGACCGGGGTTGGTTGTCACAGCACCAGTATATCTTAAATTACTTGTTTCAATATTAGGAGAAAGACCACGGTCTTGGGTTGAAATTTGTTTCCACATATCTCATTCCAACATGGCATAAGCCATCAAACACACTCTGTCCACTTGTGTCAACCAGTATGGGGATGGTCATCACAATGTTATCCCTGATATTAATATTAAGGGTTGCAATGTGTTTAGAGCTGACAGACAGAGTAGAGGTGGTGGATTGGCCATTTTATATATTTTTTAAATCTGTCTCTTTACTGAAATCCATTTCCCTTGCCAATTTCTTTTAGCTAACTTTGTCTGGGGATTTTTTTGTCATAACATTATAAGGGTCCAGCTAACCTTTGTTCACTTGAGGAGTTAACAAGTTTGTTGTCTTCTTTTACTAAATCAGAAGTTATTATCTTGTGTGACCAAAATTATGATTGGGAAAAGCAGGCTTCAGACAATCTAAATGATGTGTAATAATGTAAACCTAACGCAGCTGGTGACTAAGCCTAAATGGCCCAGCCCTAAAAACTTATACTAATGCTGCTACTGGTGTCTTCTCCCAATATATTAGTGACCATTGCCCAGTTGTTTGTGTTTGAGATACAAAAATCTAAGCCTCATATCATCACATAGACAAACTTTAAAAACTTCAGTGAGCAGGCTTTTTTTAAACATTATTTTAGTGTCCTTGATTCTATTTTAGTTCTCCTTGAACCTGATTTATCTTTCAACAGATTTTTTACCAGGTACATTGACATTCTAATTTACAGCAATGACCTGGGGAATAGTTACAGGGAGAGGAGGATTAGGTGATGGTCAGATTGGGAATTTAGCCAAGACACCACACTTAAGACCCCTACAATAAGTGCCATGGGATCTTTAATGACCTCAGAGAGTCAGGAAACCCATTTAACGTCCCATCCAGAAGACAGCACCCTACACAGGGCAGTGTCCCCAATCACTGCTCTCGGGTATTGGGATATTTTTTAGACCAGAGGAAAGAGTGCCTCCTACTGGCCCTTCAACATCACTTCCAGCAGCATCTGGTCACCCATCCAGGTACTGACCAGGACCAAACCTGCTTAGCTTCAGAAGCAAGCCAGCAGTGGTATGCAGGGTGGTATGCTGCTGGTAGATGTCTTCAATAATACTATGGATAATCATGCTACCTTCAAAACACTAAGGGTTAAAGGCAGGTTGAATGCCTGGAACACGCCAGAATAATCAGAAGTCATTCATAAAATAATGTATGCTTCGGTCAAGGCCAGGAACACAGGCTTAGGCCTGAACAGGCAAGCTTTTAATTAACTGAGGAATCAAGATTTTAATGGGATTCAGAAAAAGTTTTGAAAAATCACAAATCCCCGAAGGTTTCTACTTCCTCCTCTCTGCCACAACACATTAATTCAGACTCTGACCTCAATACGGGAAAAAAAGCTATCATTGGTGCATTTCTTCACCATTTTATTTCAGTGGGCTCTCTCTTTCAAAGAAATTTGAAGCCTATTCACAATGATACTGGGCTGGATGCTGATAGGGGAAACTTGCTGAATGATCAAATACATTGTTGTCAAAGCTTTCCTTTTAGGCTACTTACAGAAAAATATGTCCTGGATGATTTGCAAGCAATAGACAACATGAAATCCACTGGGGCTGATCAATTGGATCCCGTTCTACTTAAGTGTGCAGCGCCCATCATTGTTGGCTCAATAACCTACATGTTTTATTTAACGTTGTGATCAGGAAATTTGTGAAAAGTATGGAAATCACCTCTTGTGTTGCTACTCCATAACGGCGGGGATAGTAGTGATCTTAATAATTATCACTCCATTTCAAGGCTTCACTGTGAGGTCTGATGCCTGTTTATGGTTTCATGATTATCTTAGCGACAGAACCCAGGTCATCATGATTGATGGTGTTAAGTCTGAGTGCATGAAGGTGTGCCACAGGGGTTGATTTTGGGACCTGTTCTCTTCACTATTTATATAAACACCATTGGTCAATCTGTTACATTTTTTAACTTCATCTATATGTGGCTGATACTATTATGTATGCTATTGCCTTTGACTGTTGATCTGGCTGTGTCAAACTACAGTCAGATTGTATAGCTATGCAGGAATCCTTTGCTGATGTATAACTTGTGCTTAATAGGGATGAGCCAGCCTTAACTCGGACAATCACCTGTCAGTCTGCACAGCGCCATATCAACCCAGAGCATATCGGACTGCTTCTCTCTACCATTTCACCGGATTCTTGACGCTCTGGATCATTACTCAAGATTATCGCAGCTAGCTAGCTGAAAACGAGTGGCTAATGTTAGCTAACGCCTCTGTCCTGAAGCAAGCACCAGCTAGCCTTGAGCTAGCCTTATACCAGCTAATTATAGGGCTACAATACCTCCTTTGCCAATTGGCCTCAACCCTTTATTGTCAACATGGAGCCCCGCCAATCCATCACGACTGGACTGCCAACTTGATCGCCCAATGTGGTCTCAACGGACTATTCTGTAACGATATCGCCGAAGAACCTTCTCGCCTAGCATAGTAGTGACTACCGAACAGCACCCTGACTCACCTATTGCTGCTCTTTTGAGCCTATGATCACTCGGCTACACAGCTGCCCCCTGGACTGTTTCAATAACACGGCACCTCATTTTGTTTACCTACTGGCCCCAGTCTCGAACTCAGGTTCTGTATGTACCTAACTGACCCACTCTGCCCGTTGTTGTCTTAGCTCTCCTGATCAACACCTGTGATTGCTTTACGCCTCTCTCTAATATCAATATTCCTTTTCTACTGCTGTCTTGGCTAGTTTTTGTTTTATTTCACTGTAGAGCCCTCAGTCCCACTCAAAATGCCTTAGATATTTCTTTCGTCCCACCCCACACACATGCGGAGACCTCACCTAGGGTAACCGATGCCTGCAGAGACGAAACCTCTCATCGTCACCCAATGTATAAGTTTAACTCCACTGTACTCACAGCCTATCGTACCCTTTTCTGTACATTATGCCTTGAATATATTCTACCATACCCAGAAATCTGCTCTTTTCTGAATGCACTAGATGGCCAGTTCTTATAGCCTTTAGCCGTACCCTTATCCTCCTCCTCCTCTGTTCCTCTGGTGTAGAAGTTAACCCAGGCCCTGTAGCCCCCAGTATTAACTCTATTCCCCAGGCGCTATCATTTGTTGACTTCTGTAACAGTAAAAGACTTGGTTTCATGCATGTTAACATCAGAAGATTCCTCCCTAAGTTTGTTTTTCACTGCTTTAGCACTCTCTGCTAATCCTGATGTCCTAGCCATGTCTGAATCCTGGCTTAGGAAGGCCACCAAAAATTCTGACATTTCCATCCCCAACTACAACATTTTCCACTAAGATAGAACTGCCAAAGGGGGTGTTGTTGTCATTTACTGCACATACAACCTGCAGAGTTCAGTCATGCCATCCAGGTCTTTGCCCAATCAGTTAGAGCTTCTACTTTTAAAAATCAACCTTTCCAGAAATAAGTCTCTCACTGTTGCCGCTTCCTATTGACCCACTTCAGCCCCCAGCTGTGCCCTGGACATCATATATGAATTAATCGTCCCCAATTTATCTCCAGATTTTGTACTGGTAGGTGACCTAAACTGGGATATGCTTAACACCACAGCCATCCTACAATCTAAGCTAGATGACATCAATCTCACACAAATGATCATGGAACCAACCAGGTGCAACGCTGTATCTGAAAACATGGGCACCCTCATAGATATCATCCTGACCAACCTGCCCTCTAAATACACCTCTGCTGTCTTCAACCAGGATCTCAGTGATCGCTGCCTCATTGCCTGCGTCTGTTATGGGTCCGCAGTCAAATTACCACTCCCATCACTATCAAACGCTCCCTAAAACACTTCAGCGAGCAGGCCTTTAGTAATCGACCTGGCCCGGGTCTCCTGGAAGGATATTGACCCCATTCCGTCAGTAGAGGATGCCTGGTTATTCTAAAAAGTGCTTTCCTCACCATCTTAAATAAGTGTGCTCCATTCAAATAATGTAGAACAAAGAACAGATATAGCCCTTGGTTCATTCCAGACCTGACTGCCCTTGACCAGCACAAAAACATCCTGTGGCGTACTGCATTAGCATCGAATAGCCCCCACAATAAGCAACTTTTCAGGTAAGTTAGGAACCAATACACACAGTCAGTTAGGAAAGCAAAGGCTCGCTTTTTCAAACAGTAATTTGCAGCACAAACTCCAAAAAGTTCTGGGACACAGTAAAGTCCATTTAGAATTAAAGCACTGCCCACAGCTGCCCACTGCACCGAGGCTAGGAAACACTGTCACCACCGATAAATATACGATCATCAAGAATTTCAATAAGTATTTTTCTATGGCTGGCCATGCCTTCCACCTGGCTACCCCTACCCCGGTCAACAGCTCTGCACCCCCCTCAGCAACTTGCCCAAGCCTCCCCATTTCACCTTTACCCAAATCCAGATAGCTGATGTTCTGAAAGAGCTGCAAAATCTGGACCCCTACAAATCAACTGCGCTAGACAATCTGGATCCTCTCTTTCTGAAATGATCCACCGCAATTGCTGCAACCCCTATTACTAGCCCGGAAAGATGCCGCGGTCATCCCCCTCTTCAAAGGGGAAGTTACCCTAGACTCAAACTGTTACAGACCTATATCTATCCTACCCTGCCTTTCTAAAGTCTTCGAAAGCCTAGTTAACAAACAGATCACTGACCATTTTGAATCTCACTGTACCTTCTCCTCTATGCAATCTGGTTTCCAAGCTGGTCATGGGTGCACCTCAGCCACGCTCAAGGTCCTAAACAATATTATAACCGCCATCGATAAAAATCAATATTGTGCAGCCGTATTCATCGACCTGGCCAAGGCTTTCGACTCTGTCAATCACTGCCTCTCCTGGTTCACAAACTACTTCTCAGACAGAGTTCAGTGTGTGAAATCGGAGGACCTGTTGTCCAGACCTCTGGCGGTCTCTATGGGGGTGCCACAGGGTTAAATTCTCAGGCCGACTCTTTTCTCTGTATACATCAATGATGTCGCACTTGCTGCTGGTGATTCTCTGATCCACCTCTACGCAGTCGACACCATTCTGTATACTCCTGGCCCTTTTTTGGACACTGTATTAACAAACTTCCAGACGAGCTTCAATGCCATACAACTCTTCTTCTATGGCCTCCAATTGCTCTTAAATGCAAGTAAAACTAAATGCATGCTCTTCAACCGATCGCTGCCCGCACCTGCCCACTTGTCTAGCATCACTACTCTGGATGGTTCTGACTTAGAACATGTGGACAACTACAAATACTTAGGTGTCTGATTAGACTGTAAACTCTCCTTCCAGACTCACATCAAGCATCTCCAATCCAAAATTAAATCTAGTATCTGCATCCTTCACTCATACTGCCAAACATACCCTCGTAAAACTGACTATCCTACCGATCCTTGACTTCGGCGATGTCATTTACAAAATAGCCTCCAAACTCTACTCAGCAAATTGGATGCAGTCTATCACAGTGCCATCCGTTTTGTCACCAAGGCCCCATATACTACCCACCACTGCAACATGTATGCTCTCTTTGGCTGGTCCTCGCTTCATATTCGTCGCCAAACCCACTGGCTCCAGGTGATCTATAAGTCTTCGCTAGGTAAAGCCCTGCCTTATCTCAGCTTATTGGTCACCGTAGCATGCGCTCCAGCAGGTATATTTCACATGCACCCCCAAAGCCAATTCCTCCTTTGGCCACCTTTCCTTCCAGTTCTCTGCTGTCAATGACAGGGAACCATTTGTAAAAAGCTGGAGACACATATCTCCCTCACTATCTTTAAGCATCAGCTGTCAGAGCAGCTTACAGATCATTGCACCTGTACATAACCCAACTAACTACCTCATCATATTGTTATTTATTTTTGCTCCTTTGCAACCACATTCGTCTTCTGCTCATATATCACTCCAATGTTTAATTGCTGAATTGTAATTATTTTGCCACTATGGCCTATGTATTGCCTTACCTCCCTAATCTTACTTCATTTGCACACACTGTATATTGATTTTTCTAGTGTGCTATTGACTGGATGTTTGTTTATCCCATGTGTAACTCTGTGTTTGTTTCGCACTGCTTTGCATTATCTTGGCCAGTTCGCAGCTGTAAATGAGAAATTGTTCTCAACTGGCCTACCTGGTTAAATAAAGGTGAAATCAAATAAAGTAATTAAAACTGGGGCAAAACGAAATACATGTTTTTAAACTCTCGTAAGAATGTTTCAGATGAATTACATGTTCATTCATTAGATGCTTCTCCAATTGAACGTTTTCCCGCATTTGGATTGATATTGATTTGACGTTTAAAAAATACATATATAGATGAAGTTAAGATTTAATGTTGGCTTTTTCTACAGAAACAGATCATGCCTTAGTAGGAAGCAGGTTATTCAATGAACCCTTTTATCTGTCCTTGATTATTGTCAGAGTGAGCGCAACTGGTCGAAGGAAGTCAGGTGCAGGAGAGCAGAGATGAGTGAACAGGCACACTTTATTTAGGCAGAGGAAAACAGCCGTACTGCGTCACAACACTCCGGCCCAAGGAAAAAGCGAGCGCACAAATACAAAAAAATTGTATGAGTAACCAAACCACGTGTTACAAATAATACCCGGCGCAAAACCAGCCTGTAGCGTCACACACGTAACGTAACGAATTTAACAATACCACACACAGACATGGGGGGAACAGAGGATAATATACATGTAGAGTAATGAGGGGTGCGGAAAAACAAGACAAAACAAATGGAAAATGAAAGGTGGAGCGGCGATGGCTAGAAGACCGTCGACGTCAACCGCCGAACACTGCCCGATCAAGGAGAGGGACCGACTTCGGCGGGAGTCGTGACAATTATGGAGATATAATTTATCAAGTGCAGCTGCTACTACTCTTAAACCTTTGGGTGTCGTTTGGCAGTTTAGAGTACTGATTGGGGAATTATTTTTGGAGGAATGTAACTGTTTTTCTTGTTGATTTGTGATGTTTTTCTTGTGCTTCACAATTTAAAAAGTTTAAGAAAAAAGTAAAGGCTTTACTTGATGAAACATTATTTCTGTAAAAATTCAACACAGTATTTGATTTGACATTTGAGTTCTTACTCCACTCAAATTGTCATATCAATAGTTAGTTACTGTTTGTTTTATTATCTGTTATGTGGAGAAAAATGCAATAAGTGCTTTAGCCAATTGAAACAAGGAATGCTTTTAAAAAAAATAACAGTGTGTGTGTGTGTGTGTGTGTGTGTGTACCAACATGTGAAGTTCATAGGAGAATGTCAAATGAATGTCCAGACCAAATCTGAACCAATCAGACGTCTATGTTTTACAGGTTTCTACATTAGAGTACATTACTGTACTCTATTGGTGCAGAGGAATGGAATGGTGTACCAAACTTTATAAAATCCATCCCTACGCTTGGGAGTTTTAAGATAAACCTTAAGAAATGGTTTAAAACTGCACAGGATTAAAGAAAGCATAATTGTTCAATGAGCATTACTTGGTCATCTATTTTATTCCTTTCACAGTTTTCTCCCTATTGATGAGATGCATTTTATTTTCATGTTGTATTCTTGTGTATATTTTGTTTATGTCTTTTGAGAAGGACCACAATTGAAATAAGTTTACTCTCGATTATTTGAATAGCACTGTACTGTATCAACGTGTGTTTTTTCACTGTGTTTAAAATGGTCAACAAATGAATCAAAATTAATTGTTACAATGAGGATGGTGACAACCAACCCCAGCATCAACGTGACAACCACCCCCAATGGCAACTATGCTCCTAGCTATCACATGACTTAAGCTAGCAACTCACAAATGTGCTTGAAATAAAGCTCTCCCTTTTCTCTTTTCAATCAAAGTAATTGTTTATGGATACTCCCACCATACACATATTTATTAAAGAAATGACAACCATGTGAATATTTACTTTTGACCCATTAAAAAGTTCCTCTCACCTCAATGTTTTGTGATCCTGACCTGAATTGACCACGTGGATCTCTCCTACAGAGGTCACACATTTTTATCTTGAAATTATTACACAGCACCCTCTGAATTTTGTGTAAGAAGCATTGTGACAACCAACCCTGTGACAACCAACCCAGGTCTCTCCTAATCATATTCAACCATGTTCACTTCTTGCTTCACCGAGGAGAGAAATACACATTTAAAAAAACACACACACACACTTTACACATTCAACTCCAGCGAGCTCTAAAGGGGCTCTAATTTTCAGTTGTGTGGAGTTGTGGCTACTGTATGCGATGCGAGTGGGGAGGTTTGCCCAGTGCAGCTCTAGTCACAGTAAGGGGAATGGATGGATGGCTGGATGAGCACTCAGTGGGAGGTGAACACTGGGAAAAGAGGAATTGGATTGAAAAGCTACAGTTTTCTCTGTCATCCTTCATCTGGAGACTCAACCTCACTCATAAGCAGTGCTACACCGAAGCCGATGTGTAATACACTCAGTCTGTTGCTCTCCCACCTGTAAGGATTTATAGCCTTCCTACAGATGTAGGATCTTAATTTGAGCCAGTTTGCTACAGCAGGAAAATAACCCTGAACCAACAGGAAATGTGACTTATTGTAATGAATAGATATTTGTAGGGGTTGATACATTTTTCGTCTGACATTTTAAAATGGAAACTACAAACTTTAGAAGCCTTTTTAAACCTTGAATACACGTATCATATCCTGCTGTGAAGGAAAATTCCTACAACAACAGGGTTATCAAGTTAAGATACGTCATCTGTACTCTCTTCAGAGGGTAGGGGTAAAATTAAGTAGACTTCCTCTAAGACAAGAACATGAGAAAGGCCTTCTTATCATCCAGATTCATAACACTGGTGTGTACAGTAGGATGTAGGGCATAAAGCCCTAGGATGAGCTCTTCTCTATTTGTATCTTCACAAATGTCCCATTACTCCTACCAGGTTGTCTCAACATGGTGCATACTGATATAACACAATGTCCAAACTGATGTAAAAGATCGACTCCTTAGAAAATATGAGATTATGGAATACAGTCAGTTTGTATCAAGATAGCATCGTCTGACAGTATGGAACAGTATAACAAGGTAGCCTTCGTCTGGTTGTGTGCTATGAAGCTGTAATCAGTCAATTTCACCAGCATTCATCTGAAGTCGAACAGCACACTTTTCACTTAATCTCTTTTTAGCACTACGAACAATCACAAGCAGTGTCCTGCAATTACAATTATAGTTATTTTATCTATCCTCGTCTCCTTCAGACATCCTCAAAATTACATTTATGATAAATGTGACTAGATCGAATTATGATTATGCAAAACGTAGATAAGGCCTTTTTCAATGAACCAACATTTTCACATTTGAACAACTATACAGCCATATTGATGTCAGGAGTTCTAGATATTCCAGGTGGGGTTTCAGGTGTCTCCGGAAGGTGGTGATTGACTCCGCTGTCCTGGCGTCGTGAGGGAGTGTGTTCCACCATTGGGGAGCCAGAGCAGCGAACAGTTTTGACTGGGCTATACAGCCATATTGATGTCAGGAGTTCTGCAGCATATCATTGTTCAATCAGTAAATCTTGACAATGCAACAAACTTTATTCAAGCTAAAACCCAACCTGGTCACAGAGCATTTCATATTATTCTGTACGTAACCCAAGACACTCCATTCAGTATGATGGAGTGTCATACAGAATAATAGGTATGGTATCTATTAATTTATGGATGTCCATCACCCATTTCATATCATATGTTATGAATTCCAATTCATAACATATAATATGAATTGGAATTCATAACATGTGATATGAAATGGGTATCTAAAAACGTAGAATATGTTACACAGTTACAAATTCTAGCTAGGTGGCTAATGTTAGCTAGCTTGCTAACGCTAGTTAGGCTAGGGATTGTGGTTGGGGGTTAAGTTTAGGAGTTAGGGGAAGGGTTAGCTAAAAGGGTTAGGGTTAGGGGAAGGGTTAACTAAAATTCTAAAGTTGTCCCTGTGATGAGATTCCAACTTGAAACCTTTGGGTTGCTAAACGTTTGCGTTATACACCCACACATCCACTCCGACCAACTACCCTCCTTTTGTTTTTGCCTTTAGTAACCATCTGTCTTGTGTAACCATACCAAACGCAACATATCATACTAAATTAGTATCTCGGATTTAGATACAGAATAATATTAAATGCTCTGAGAGCAGGTTGTAAAACCAGGTGCACGTTCCTACTTGTTTAGAACCGAGTTGCCTAATGGATTTGACTGTTTTTTACCTCTGACTTGCTCACATTGACTAGCATCCTGATTTAGGGGGATTCAATCAAAGGCCCACTTACAGCAGACAATGTAATTTTAAATGGCTTTTCAATGGCTTTTAAGTGGTCTCCCAAGTGGTGCAGGAGTCTAAGGCACTGCATCTCAGCGCTAGAGGTGTCACTACAGACCTTGTTCTATTCCAGGCTGTATCACAACCGGCTGTGATTGGGAGTCCCATAGGGTGGTGCACAATTGGCCCAGTGTCGTTAGGGTTTGGCTGGGGTAGGCCGTAATTGTAAATAAGAATTTGTTCTTAACTTCTTATGGCTGGGGCAGTATTGAGTAGCTTGGATGAATAAGGTGCCCAGAGTAAATGGCCTGCTCCTCAGTCTCAGTTGCTAATATATGCAATTTATTATTAGTATTATAAGTCCTGTTCTTTGGACAGTAAATTGCTCTCTCCTGCTCCTGACTCCACACCCACTTCTCCTTTGGGAGATTGTTGACACAGGACCATTTTTCCATAAGTAGACAGGTATTTACCTCTCCATGGTTGCAGGATCATGTTTATTTTTTACACGTTTTCTATTGAAATTCATTGTGGAGAGCTTATTTATATATTTTGTGATATGAATACCGAGTATATCTCCTTCACCATCAGCCCATTTTATTAGCTTTTTAGCCCATTTTATAAGCTACAAGGTAATGTAAAGGTTGTATTTTTTAAGGATCCAATACGTAATATTGTACACATATCATAATTAGGTTTTAGTCCAAAGAGTACAGAAAAGTTATCTTTAACCTCTCTTGGGTAGGGGGCAGTATTTTCACCTCCGGATGAAAAGCGTGCCCAAAGTAAACTGCCTGTTACTCAGGCCCAGAAGCTAGGATACACATATAATTGGTAGAGTTGGATAGAAAACACTCAAAAGTTTCTAAAACTGTATAATGTCTGTGAATATAACAGAACTGATATGGCACGTGAAACCCTGAGGACAAACCTTCCAGGGAAAAAAATTGAGGTCATAGGATTTTCCATTTGTTTTCTATGTGATACCCTTATTATTAAGAACCTGGTTGCAGTTCCTATGGCTTCCACAAGATGTCAACAGCCTTTAGAAATTGTTTTATGTTTTTCTTTTGAGAAATGTAGTGCTATTCATTGTAAGTGTCACTCCAGGTGGACTCTACTGTTTTGATGCGCGTGAACTGGATCGCTCCTCACATTTTTTTAATCTGGTATTGGAAACAGTTTATTCCGACTTCAATTTTATAGATTATTTACGTTTTAGGGTACCGGAGGTTGGATTAGGAACGTTGTTTGAAATGTTTGGACCAAGTTTACAGGTAACTTATTAGGCATGTTGGGCGAGTTGAAAACGGTGTATGTCAAACAAAAGGACCATTTGTGATGTTTCTGGGACATTTTGGAGTGCCAACAGAAGAAGATCTTCAAAGGTAAGGCATGAATTATATCGCTATTTCTGACTTTTGTGGCTCACCTGCCTGGTTGAAATATGATTTTCATGTGTTTGTACGCGGGGCGCTGTCCTCAGATAATCGCATTGTTTGCTTTCGCCGTAAAGCCTATTTGAAATCTGACACAGCGGCTGGATTAACAAGAAGTTAAACTTTTTATATATAAGACATATATTTTCAAGAAAGTTAAATATTTGAATTTGGTAATTTTGAATTTCGCGCTCTGCAATTTCACTGGATGTTGGCCAGATGGGATGCTACCGTCCCACAAGAAGTTAATGAGACATTGCAGGGATCTAGCTTGCAGACTTAACATGAAACTTGAGTCATCGGCATACATGGACACCTTTTTTTCAAGCCTTGGACTTCTAATCCTCTAATGTTGTTATTGGATCTGATTTTAATAGCTAGCATTTCAATGGCCATAATGAATAGATATGGAAAATTAACAAATGTACAGAAAAATCAGGGTGAAGGCGAAATTACAGAGGAATAACTTTGAGGCTATTAAATACTTTCAGTCTGGAAAAACTCCAGGGCTTGATGGCATACCTAGGTATATCAAGTATTTTTTGATATACTAAAAGCTCCACTGTTAGATTGTTTTAACTACTCCTATAGAAATGGTAGTCTGTCAGGTACTCAGCAGGAAGGTCGGATTTCTCTATTATTAAAACAAGACCCAGATGGCAAATATAATGGCAAATTTTACAGATGGACAATGACCCCAAGCATACTTTCAAAGATGTGGCAAAATGGCTTAAGGACAACAAAGTCAAGGTATTGGAGTGGCCATCACAAAGCCCTGACCTCACTCCCATAGAAAATGTGTGGGCAGAACTGAAAAAGTGTGTGCGAGCAAGGACGCCTACAAACCAGCTCTGTCAGGAGGAATGGGCCAAAATTCACTCAACTTATTGTGGGAAGCTTGTGGAAGGCTACCCAAAATGTTTGACCCAAGTTAAACAATTCAAAGGCAATGCTATCAAATACTAATTGAGTGTATGTAAACTTCTGACCTACTGGGAATGTGATGAAAGAAACAAAAGTTGAAATAAATTATTCTCTCTATTATTATTTTGACATTTCACATTCTTAAAATGAAGTGGTGATCCTAACTGATCCTAATTTTTACTAGGATTAAATGTCAGGAATTGTGAAAAACTGAGTTTAAATGTATCTGGCTAAGGTGTATGTTAACTTCCGACTTGAACTGTACATTAGATTACTTACATTGTGTCTATCAATACCCCTGGTAAAATATACATTTGTTGAAGCCTTATGATTAATTGAGCTAGGCTTAGGTCATTGATAAGTCATTTTCTCAAGGCATTCGTATTATGCTTTGAAAGGATCCAGATACCCACATGATTTGGGTGGATCCCATCCTCCTAATAAAATGTGTTTTGTTTCCAAAAGTTGGAAGCTGCATTGAGCTGCAATAATCACGTAGCCAGTTGTGAAAAGAAATAATCCTGCTAAAACTTTCAATGCCATGATTCAGGAAGGACACAGGGCCAGATCTGATGGGTATTTTATTAGTGCCTAGCAGAGAGTCAATAAGCTCCTTGAAACACAGTTTCAACAGTTCAGAGCTGCCCTTCATAGTGTCATTAAATCCCACATGGGAATTGATGTCCATTTCCTGGTGTAGTACATTCAAGAGCAGCTTAGTAATGTCATTTACTCAAGCTCCAGGATAAGACCATTTTTTTGCACCAAGTACAGTGACATTTCTTACCATAGAGCTGCCCAAAGTCACAGGTGGCGAGAAGACCTAGGAAATGCGGCCACTCCCACGCTTCACAGGATGGTGCAGACCTCCGACAGATGGAGAAGACCCACTTGATAAAGAGCAGGGACAGAGGGTTGCCGACGTCGACTTCAAAATCATAGGGGAAGGAGTAGGCACAGTGGCCGCAGACACAGGTACCTACAGCGACGAAGGTGTATGAAGATCAGGCTCCAGGGCGGCAAAATGATTTGTTGTTTGTTTCCACTCCTGGCCGCTCATTGAGTGTGTAGACTACTTTGCGGGAGACTGCTGTTTTCAGCTTCCATGGCTTGTGACATGCGAAAATAGTTGATTTCCATGCTCCTCTTGCTGTGCTCTTTCGACTCCGCTACCAGATGGGGGAGGAGAGGCAGGAGATGACAAGACATGCATCTAACATGCATGAACACCATCCAGCCACCGGCATAGAAAAGGTAAAGGTTTGAGTCTGCATTTTCACGAGTTTCATACATAGGCTGGCAACCTGCGTTATCATGGAAGCCACTTCAAGCCTATAATCCTCTGCAAGCAAACAATTGCCGCATTGGAACTCTGAGCGAAAGATGAAATCGATGAATACGGCCTTACATGTCGTCCTGTGAGACCAAACTGTCACTGAAACCATCTTGTGGACCGTCCTGACAGAAGTGGAAGGAATACTGAACTCCAAACCTTTGGAATATATCTTTACAGAGATCGCTGATCCAGATCCGAATCTGCTCTTTATGCGGCTCTTAGACGCTTCATTTCCTTAAGCCATGTATGCTGATGCCAACCTCATTGACAGACACCGGTAGCGGCACAGCCAGATCTCTGCAGACCATTTCTGAGCCCAATTTATTTCGGATAACCTACCAAGCCTACAGCGCAGAGGGAAATTGCGAAGAGAAATGGCCAGCCTGGACACTGGCAAAGTAGTAATGATAGTCGACACTCAACTGCCTCGAGCCTTCTAGCCGATGTGCCATATCACCAATACAATGCCTGGGATCGATGGTCGTGTAAGATCAATGGAGATCCAGGTTATAGAACCGGACATACAGTATTTCCGTCCAGTTGCCCAAATAATTCCTCTCCCTGAGATGACCAAGGATGTGGAGGGATGAGCATTTTGAGGAGTGTGGAATTTAACACAATTGAGGTGGCTGTGGAAAAGGCCCATGGAATTGGTGGAATTGCCCTTTAATTCATGACCACTTGCCAGCTGGGCCAGAGTGCTTTAATTAGATCAGGTGGAAATGTCCAACAGATCTCAACTCATTAAAAGGAAGAAATCACCCCCGCCTGACCTTGCTTCTTTCTCTCCCCCAACTCCGTCTAAGACATTGTGTGTGTCCACTAATCAACGTAAGTCTACCGTATCTGTTATCTGTCATCTGAGCTATTATCTGTTGCGCTCGGGAGAGTGGGCCAACAGTTATTGTTCATAGTTATTACCTCGGAGAGTGGCTTGGAGCGCACACTTCAAACCTATTGTGTTACATACATCAAAGGACAATGATCAAGTCCCCTACCGATCATCACAGGACAATTATGCCATCGAGAACTACAAATGTTTTGCTACTTTTCTCAACCACATTGATGATCTGAATTTAACAGGCACTATCGACAAATCAGTTGGAAAAAGTTATGGGCAACTTTCTGCACACGCCATGGTCAGTGTGAACCGGAGTAATTTCACACAACGCTGGCCAAACAAGATGTAGCTACAAACAAAATGTAGTTACATGGTTTGAGTCTGCCGTGAAGTGTTCATCCATGTGTTGTATATGGGTAAGAGTCTAGCTACATTTTGAGTTTCTAATTTTGTTAGAAAGTTTTTATTGTTTTTATTGCAAGGTAAAGCATACAGTTAGTTAGCTAACACATTTTGGCTTGCTGGCTCGCTAGCTATCGTTACGTGTATGATCTAGATGTAGTAATATTATTCGAATCAGAAATCCATTTATACTGCTAGTTTTAGCCGACTGTTAGCTGGCTAACAAATTTTAGTTTGAAAGCATGTTTTTTTCTCTCAGTTTTATCCTCTCTCCTAACCACAGCCCTAACCTTAAACATGTTGGTGTTCCAATTCAGTTTCATTGTGTCACTGAACACATCAATTTGACGAGTAAATGTCATAATGTTGACGAGTCAAGGGACATAATTCAAGTCAAAATTGGACATCTGAGGCAAGAAAGACATACAGGTGAGTTTGTTGGACATAAAGTAAGATGGATACAGCCATTTAGCATACCTCATTGAAGACCAGGGTAGACAGGCTTCTGTAGAAACCGTTAACGAGTTACAGAGACATCTGAGGATGTCTGCGGGAGATGATCTCACTCACACCTGCAGTTATGGGTCATTAAAAATAATGTCCACACTATAATTACAAACAAAACCAATGTGAAAGAAGAACCTGCCTGCTGGCACACACACCCGAAGAGACATTGGGACAGTCCCCAAATGCTTTCTTATAATCCATTACAATGAAAATGGCATTTATTAGCACCCCTTTCATCCAGATTGAACACCCCTTGTGGAAATTCAATTATGGTTACAGATTTTCTATATCCCCACATCAAAGGGAATATCTGGCCAATAGGACATGCCTGGTTGGCCCCAACAGCAGTTGTTGGATGTTAAATGACTGTCACAAGTGATGATGTTCCAGAGGTAGAGAGTGTGCATGGGCAAATCAAATCAAACTTTAAAGACTTTACAAAGTGTAGACTTTACTGTCAAATGCTTACTTACAAGCCCTTAACCAAAAGTACAGTCAAAGAAGAAGAAAATATTTACTAAGTAGGCTGAAATAAAAAGTAATAATAAAAAGTAACACAATAAGAATAACAATAACGAGGCTAAATACAGCAGGCACCGGTACCGAGTCTGTGTGCAGCGGTACAGGCTAGTTGAGGTAATCTGTACATGTAGGTGGGGTGAAGTGACTATGCATAGGTAACAAACAAACAGCGAGTAGCAGCAGTGTACAAGAGGGTGGGTGTCAATGTAAATTATTTAGTGGCGATTTTAATGACTCTTTCAGCAGTCTAATGGCTTGGGGGTAGAAGCTGTTGAGGAGCCTTTTGGTCCTAGACTTGGCGCTCTGGTACCGCTTGCCATGCAGTAGCAGAGAAAACAGTCTATAGGGTGACTGGAGTCTATGACAATTTTATGGGCTTTCCTCTGACACAAGCTATTATGTAGGTCCTGGATCGCAGGAAGCTTGGCCCAGGGATGTACTGGGCCGTACGCACTCCGTAGCGCCTTACGGTCAGATTCTGAGCAGTTGCCATACCAGGCGGTGATGCAACCAGTTAGGATGCTCTCGATGGTGCAGCTGTAGAACCTTTTGAGGATCTGGGGGCCCATGCCAAATCTTTTCAGTCTCCTGAAAGGGGAAAAGGTTTTGTCATTCCCTCTTCATGCCTGTCTTGGTATGTTTGGACCATGATAGTTCGTTGGTGTTGTGGACACCAAGGAACTTGAAACTCTCGACCCGCTCCACTACAGACCCATCGATTTTAATGGGGGCCTGTTCGGCCAGCCTTTTCCTGTGGTCCACAATCAGCTCCTTTGTCTTGCTCACATTGAGGGAGTCGTTGTTGTCCTGACACCACACTGTCAGTTCTCTGACCTCCTCCCTACAGGCTGTCTCCTCGTTATTGGTGATCAGGCCCACCACTGTGGTTTCTTCAAACTTAATGATGGTGTTGACCAAGCAGTTGTGGGTGAACAGGGAATACAGGAGGGGACTAAGTACACACCCCTGGGGGATCAGCATGACAGACGTGTTGTTGCCTACTCTTACCACCTGGGGGCGGCCCGTCAGGAAGTCCAGGATCCAGTTGCAGAGGGAGGTGTTTAGTCCCAGAGTCCTTAGCTTAGTGATGAGCACTATGGTGTTGAACACTGTCGATGAACAGCATTCTCACATAGGTGTGGAGAGCGATTGAGGTTGCATCATCTGTGGATCTGTTGGGTTTGTATGCAAATTGGAGTGGGTCTACGGTGTCCAGGAGGATGCTGTTAATGTGAGCCATGACCATCCTTTCAAAGCACTTCATGGCTACCGACATGAGTGCCACAGGGTGGTAATCATTTAGGCAGGTTACATTTGCTTCCTTGGGCACAGGGACTATGGTGGTCTGCTTGAAACATGTAGGTATTACAGACTCGGTCAGAGAGATGTTGAAAATATCAGTGAAGACACCTGACAGTTGGTCAGGCCCAGCGGCTTTGTGAATATTGACCTGTTTAAAGGTTTTGTTCACATCGGCTACCGAGAGCATTATCACACTGTCATCCAGAACAGCTTGTGCTCTTGTGCATGCTTTAGTGTTGCTTGCCTCCTAGCGAGCATAAAAGGCATTTAGCTTGTCTGGTAGGCTCGCTCCTGGGTTTCCCTTTGCAGTCCGTAATAGTTTTCAAGCCCTGCGACATATGACGAGCATAGTAGGATTCAATCTTATTCCTGTATTGACGCTTTGCTTGTTTGATGGTTCATCTGAGGGCATGGCAGTATTTATTTTAAGCGTCCAGTGCCTTAGACCGAGTGGCACAGCGGTCTGAGATACTGCATCTCAGTGCTAGAAGCATCACTACAGACCCTGGTTCGATTCCAGGCTGAATCATAACCGGCCGTGATTGGGAGTCCCATAGGGTGGCGCACAATTGGCCTGTGTCATCCGGGTTTGGCCGGAGAAGGCCTTCATTGTAAATAAGAATTTGTTCCTAACTGACTTGCCTAGTTAAATAAATAAAATAGAAATGTGTACCGTGATCAGGACCCTGTCAGGTGACATTAGCAGCGGGGACTCTTTGTGTGAATGTTGAAGCCCAAAGGCAGTGGAGCGAGGAAGGCAGGCATAGGGGACACATCTGCTCAGGACACCACCAGGGACAGCTGGGCTCCATTACCAGGGACAGCTGGGCTCCATTGCCAGCACATGGGGCCCTGTAGCCAGCCACACAGCCCCAGGGATGGGAGCAGGGGCCTGGGCTGTGATTTGCCTCTAGGATCTGGATCACTGACCCATTGGATTGAAGCTCACCAAGCTGATGGTAAGATACGCAGCATTACGCGTCTGATTACAGAAGCTATTTCATAAAGTCATCTTGTGAAAGATAAGGAACTCTGATGTTTTATAGATAGATAGAAGGTAAATGAGATGAGTAGGAAATCAAATTATTAGGGTATGCACATGACAAGCAATACTTCTAAGCACCTGTAAGAAGCGCTTTAACTGAGTATGTTTGTGCAATTCACACACTTACGAACCTAAGCAGCTAATAAAGCCTCTTATATTTTGGATGATTTAAAATGTTGTTCATGCCCTGTCTGCACAAACAAGAGTGACTCCTAAAAGACTAAAAACCTGTGATGTTAAATCATAAAACCTTGTGCACAAAATGATTGTGCTAGTTCTAAGCACCTGATATCTTATCTGACCCTCCATCTCTCCCTCTGGCTGTGTTTATGTTTACACTGCTGTCTGACACATATTTTATTAATACTTCCTGATTACCATGTGTATGTTTGCACTTCATATTTAGGTAGGCTACTGTTTTTACAGTTTTTAAGTGCTTGGAAGCATCCTGTCTTTTTTCTTCAAATCATGCTATGGTAGTGTCATTCATTATAATACATATTTATTTCACTGGAAAACATACTGTATTATGCACTGTGCATATCATTCATAATTCAAATTGACACAGTGAAATCCACCATCATCAACAACAACATCTTTCAGCGTGATAGAAAATAAATATTCCAGGCATTGTGATCGGCTTAACCAGGACATTTCAAGAGCCATTTCATTATTTCTCATTCAGCATTATAAAGATTGCAAGATGAAAAGGATGCATAGGTTGCCTCCATGGGAGAACTTGAGAATTAATCTTATATAACGGCAGCTAATGAAGGATGAAACATTCATTGATTCTACAGAATCCCTGACTCGATAAGGGTACCAAATGTAGAAGAGTTAATTATACCCAGATTGGGGGAAGTGCTCTGAAATATGCTTACATTAACCAAAAAGGAGGTTCATTATGGATAATTGCAATGAGTCACAGTGGTCTCTGTTATTCTAGTTATTTATTGATGACTGCCAAATAAAGCTTATGAAGACACGACTAATTCCACTGATACAAACTGCTCAAAATATGTTTACATCATTAAGGTACAGTAATTAGGCATAGACAAGGAGCGAGAATTCACCTCGCCGAGGACGCATTCCCCATTTGCGATCTGTATGCATAACTAAATCTAGGCATACATCAGACAACGATAAAAATATTTTAATCGTTGGAACACTTACATTATGCACATTTGTTTGCATAATCCTGTCATCCTGACCGGTGTGTTCACATTACACGAGTTTGGTCACATTGCGACCTGTCTAGACCCCTCCATGTCCTGCGACTACCAGATATGTCGTAGCCCGCCTACTATTCTGTGGCTGTAGCCAAGCAATGGAGAACAAGTTGCAATTTGCATCGTAGCACCCCCCCCCCCTCACTACACAAGTTATGACCAAAAATGTCAGAAAAATTATCGGGACTTAGGATGTGGATCGGTAGAGTGCAAGACCCATAATCGCACGTCTTTCAATCGCTCACTTAATGCGATCAACAACGTTTTGGTCGGAGCCTACGATGATAGGATTTGCGATGGATCCCAAATCATGGCAAAGTCGCCGTTTAAAATCATGTAATGTATGGCCAGCATAAAGTGGCATGCAAATCTCTTAAATGCTTAAATTTAAAGTTAGGATTAGTCTCATGGTTTGCAAGATCTGCATAGGCTACCATCATGACCAATCAACGAAATGTAAACAATGATGCTAATGCATTCCCATTTTCACATGCAAATAGCACTTGATTAATACAATATACTGTAGTGCTCAAGGAATGTTTTAATGGTCAAGTCTGATCCTGGACGCGGATTGGTTGATATCCGTTAGTTATTCACGATTATCCATGGGTAACGCCTGTTAACAGTTCCATGCCTCAGCCGGCTCGTCAGGTTCCCGCGCCTCAGCCGGCTCGTCAGGCTCCCACGTCTCAGCAGAGGCGACCGGTCCGCTCCTGGTTCCTTTGGTCGGCATCCTGCGGCTAGAGACGTGCATCAGGAAGGGGGTACCAGGCTGCTCTTTATTACGCACACCTGTCATCATCATTATGTGCACCAGCACCTCCTCAGACTCACCTGGACTTCATCACCTTCTTGATTACCTTCACTATATCTGTAACTCCCTTTGGTTCCTTCTCCAGGCGTTATTGTTTATTGTTTCTGTTCAGGGCTGTACGCTACCCGTGTTTCTTGTGTTGTCCTATGTTCATTTAGTTATTAAATACACTCCCTGAACTTGCTTCCCGACTCCCAGCGTACACGTTACATAGCTGACCAATCAGCCTAAAACCAACCCTTAGTAAACTTTTGGAAATAATTGTGTTTGACCAGATACAATGCAATTTGACAGTAAACAGACTTTCAGCATACTTATAGGGAAGGGCATTCAACATGTACGGCACTTACACAAATGACTGATGATTGGCTGAGAGATGACTCAGCACGTCAGCTACTACAGGAAGTGAAATCACTGCAACACTTAACAAAGAGTTGCAGTCAGTTTCAGAATGGGTAGCAAGAAGTAAGTTAGTTCTAAATATTTCAACAACTTAAAGCATTGTATTTGGGACAAATCATTCACTAAACCCTACACCTCAACTGAATCTTGTAAATGAATGATGTGGAAATTCAGCAGGTTGAGCTGACTAAACTGCTTGGAATAACTATGGATTATAAACTGTCGTGGTCAAACATGTTGATAGAACAGTAGCTAAAATAGGGAGAAGACTGTCTATTAAAAAAGTCCTGCTCTGCCTTCTAACAACACTATCAACAAGGCCGGTCCTACAGGCTCTAGTTTTGTCGCACCTAGACTACTTTCCAGTCGTTTGGTCAGGTGCCACAAAGAGGGACTTAGGAACTTTGCAATTGGCTCAGAACAGAGCAGCACGGCTGGCCTTTAAATGTGCACGGATAGCTAACATTAATAATATGCATGTCACTCTCTCATGATTGCCTTCATTCACTACTTGTCTTTGTACGAAGTGGGGCGGCAGGGTAGCCTAGTTAGAGCGTCGGACTAGTAACCGGAAGGTTGGAAGTTCAAATCCCCGTGCTGACAAAGTACAAATCTGTCGTTCTGCCCCTGAACAGGCAGTTCACCCACTGTTCCTAGGCCGTCATTGAAAATAAGAATTTGTTCTTAACTGACTTGCCTAGTTAAATAAATGTAAAATAAGCTCATAACACACAGCTCGGACACCCACTCATGCCCCGCAAGACATACCACCAGAGGTCTCCTCACAATCCGCAAGTAAAGAAAAGACTATGGGAGGTGCACATGGCCAAATGGAACTATATTCCACATCAGGTAACTGATGCAAGCAGTAGAATAAGATTTTTTTTTAAATTCGTGGAAGAGCGGGGACTGTGAAGAGACACACACAGGCACACGCATACACATGCACTCTACACACACGTGCACATTGGAATATGTGTGGTAGTAGAGTAGTGGCCTGAGCGCACACACTTAATGTGTTGTGAAAATTGTTATGAAATGTAATGTCATGTAATATTTTTTATTGTATATAACTGCCTCAATATTGCTGGACCCCAGGAAGAGTTGCTATTGCCTTGGCAGCAGCTAATGGGAATCCTTAATAAATACAAATACCTTGCCAATAGAATGAATAACCAGTGCTTTTGGCTTGCAACCTCAGATATAGAACAAATGACTAGGATCACTCATTAAACTGTTTTTAATGAAAACATCTTCTTCTTTAAAAAAAATATATGTTGGTAAGTGTTTTATAAAATCAAAAGGCACTGTTAATAAGGGCTGTTTCCCAACACTCCACTTCTCGTACATAAAAACAGCCCTCTTTGTCATGGGTTATTCACAATGATCCACGGGTTCTCATGCTTTATTGCTTAACATACTGTACCATGAACACAACCCATGCCAAAGGGAGAACATATGTTCGATACCACACCAGCAAACAGTTTATACAAAAGTTGCAGATTTGAACATCTTTAAGGTGCTTGTGTTATTTAGGCAACTGAAATGCATCTTGAAACTACTACTGTTACTGCTGTACATGTAGATATTCACCACAGTAAAAAAAAAAGCCTAGGCATTTGTATAAAAAGGTCAAGTCTGCTATTAAGGTTTCTTTGTGCTTCTCTGCAATGATTGATACAAAAAGAAATCAAGGTATAAACTGTCTTTATGATTGGCAGCCTTGCGAATGGTTTTTTGGAACACTAGCACATTGGAAACAACTCCATTTAAAAATCGCATGATGGTTCTAACAATGATCTTAATGCTATGTACAGTACCTATGTATAAGTACAACTAACAAGGCTGCATTAACTAGGTGTCTGGCTGGTGGGGGCCTAAAGAAATGGCTGGCATAAAACCATCTGTAAAAGCACTTAAAAAGGACGTGAAGACCAAATGACAAACGGTGACTCTTAAAGGAAACCCAACACCCTGAGACAATATCCAATCTATGGCCAGTTGTGGTAAAATTAATTGGCATCACAAAATAAATCAATACCCACAGTGGCCTTCTCTTTCCCTCATACACTCATTTGTAATTTGAGCAAGTGAATGCAGAGAAAGACCCTGAAACATGCTGTTATTAAACACAGTCCCCATATGGCACCACTCTTAGTTCTGCTTAAGCGGTCCATAACAGCTCCCTCTATCCCAGGAAAGAGGGGGAGAGAACAATGTCGCGCCAAAAAAAAAAACGATCAACTGCAGGAGGATTTCTGGATTGCTTTTCCTCTCTCTCCCAAGATGGAAGAACATAAGACACATTATTTAGAAACATTCCAGCAAGTACAAAGTGATATTGCTGAATTGATAGACTTTGGGTGCCAAGCTGGTCACTGGAAAAGCGATTTCCACTTTCCTGATATCCACCCTTCTGACAGTGAGAAAGGGAGTGCTCTGTGTACATTAACAATTTCAAGCCCACACAATTGCATCTTGGGAGAGCTGAGCGTGTGACGGTTTGACAGCATGAACAATACCCCAAGCAATTCAGCAAATGGATATGAAGGAATACGCTCATTCCAGCTGGGTCAAGCATGTACTCTTTACTTGAAACGTATTATTTCAGATCGTATTTTTTCACAATAAGATCACAGACCTGATCACAGACCTGTAACTTATTCTTTAAGAGGCTCCTCTGTCCTTACAGGTCTGTGATAGCCAGAAATCTTGCATGTTTGTAGGTGACCAAATACTTATTTTCCGCCATAATTTGCAAATAATTTAATAAATTCATTAAAAATGTGATTTTCTGGATTTTTTTCCTCATTTTGTCTGTCATAGTTGAAGTGTACCTATGATGAAAATTACAGGCCTCTCTCATCTTTTTAAGTGGGAGAACTTGCACAATTGGTGGCTGACTAAATACTTTTTTGCCCCACTGTATGTTTTGTTTTACAACCCTACGGCCATGGTTTGAAATACACTGTTGTGTGCTGAAAAGTCTCTCAATCCATACATTCAGCTCTAGGAAAGGAATAGCACTGTAAATACCAACCATGCACAAATCAGCTGCAATATGTAGTGTGATCAATCCAGTATGGGGCTGTCAGGTACAGGCACTCTCTGCATTAATTAGCTCCAGAGGGTGAAACTCATCTGGATGTACACCTCTGCACTCACAGTTCCGGGGCTCTGTGTGTGTGTATATGTGTGTGTGTGTGTTTGAGGGGGGAGCATGGGGGACTGGATCAGCCGATGATTGCGAGACAGAAAGGAGCTTGACATCAGAGAAGGATAAGAGATGTAAGGTGGTTGGGCTATAATTGGTACTGCCTCTATCAAGCAGAGCATCTGAAGCACTGTGCACAACGCACTCTACTGCTCTGCACGTCTGTTTCGGAGTCTGACTGCATCATCAAAACAAAGCAGGGGACATTGACTGTGCACATTCATTAAAAATATATATTTTTCTCCACCTGTAAGCTGACACGTTTCATATATTCTAGACAAAAGATCACCAGACATTGTGCTCACCCTCTTGATAACCAGACGTGCCTACCCTCTGAGAGGAATCTTGTTCAAGGCATTGTAAATGCCAATGAAAAATATAGGGGCTGTGAGAGTTCATGAGACGTAACAGGTTTTTATCTCGGCCAGGAAATCTTGTTGATAGCACTTTATTGTTTACTTAGTATTGTCGGTCTTATCTGAAGAGAGAAAACATTGTTATTTTCTTCCAAGGGTGCACCCAAAGCCTGGCGTAGGAAAAAGCACAAAATCTGTGAAAATCTCCTCTAAATGATCAAATGTCTTTTTATCTGCGAAATTAAGCCTGATACCAGTTTATAGGCTTGCTGATGTTTCTTGTTCCATTCCTACAAGATGGATGGGGAGAGCGCTGTCTCTGCAATAAACCACTCAGCAATTATCCATTAGGACATCAGAGCCTGGCCTGGAAGAGAGCCAGGTGCTGCACTGAATCCCTAAGGCTTTCCCACACACTAAAGCATGTGCGCACATACACACATGCACATGTGTGTACACACACACACACACACACACACACACACACACACACACACACACACACACACACACACACACACACACACACACACACACACACACACACACACACACACACACACACACACACACACACACACACACACACACACACACACATACGCGCGCGCGACAGGCTGGCAGGTATGCACACATGCACACGCACGTATTGGTGTTAGATTGCCCAAATACAACTCATACCTGGTTGAGGCTGACCCAAAAAGCTAATCATCCATCCACTGCGTATCAAAGTTGGGTAAGCTCTTCTAAAGCTAAGATGGGATATTGTATGTTTCAATGTGTTTTGGTGTTTTCTGACTTCATAATGCTGTGATGAACAGCAGTAATATACCGCGGGCAAGGTGATTTTAATCTTGCATCTCTCCCTCTCTACCTCCCTCTCTCTATTCCTCGCCAGGGTAAATGTATCATGACTGACCAGAGGCTGACAGGAGGGCTGAGGTGCTCATGGTCTTGGTGCCAAGTCACTGACCTGAACTCAGCCAGCCCACATGCCTCCCCCCCCACAGCCCTCTGCCTTGATAAACCCGAACTGACAAGCACCTGCTTTATTAGGCCTTTGTCTCGCAAAACATCAATGACCTCTGAAGATAGTTTAAGCATCATGATACATAGTGATCTGGCTCCTTCAGCCATAATGACTAAGGTGGAGAATGGAGGAGATGATCGGTAGTAACATAAACCTATGGCTTCCTGTTCATTAAGGATGAGAGAGAGAGAGATTGAGTTGGATAAGATTAGATGGGATTACACGTTGGACGGTATCATCATCTCTGTAACCATCTTGTTTGCGGTCAATTCCATTTTAAGCAAGTACATTTCAATTTCAATTCCAATTTCTTCTCAGAGTAGCATTGAGGAAAATAGGAGAATTTCAGTTTTGACTGACTTGAAAAGGACTAGACCCCAACCCTGATGGTAAGCTCTGATAAAGTCATATCTGAGGACTTGTTTTAGGACCTGCTTGTGTTTGGGTGCTGGATGCATGACAGTCTACTGCATTGTGTGGAGTCAAACCCTTCTCTTTATAGTTTAGGTCCAGACTTATTGATCAAGATACAGACTCATTGATCCCTCTGTCCCATAAATTGAGACCCCACTCAGATAGTCTTCCCTATCTCCATTTTCCCAAACACCTGTCCAATCTCTCCATCCTCCCCTGTCCAACCGTTCTATACTATTTTCTCCACCCTCCCTTCTCCCCTGTCCAATCTCTCCATCCTTTCCCCCCTGTACAGTGTCCTTATTAGGACAGCCTCAGCATCACAAGGAGTTGGTGTCAGTCACAAAAGGTTAGTGTCGCAAGACTTTCTGACCAAATGCTCCATCCTCCCTTTTCCCTTGCAGTCTGATCACTTTAGATGGCAGAGCTGGGGGGAGGTTGTCTGAACAGCGCTACCCCTCATTACAGCAGTGACTCAGCGCTGGGAGCACCAGACAGACCATTAAGCAGGCAGAGAGTTACAGTATAATAAGCCATCAAGCTTATGGCAGGAGGTAGAGAACATAGTTTATCACATATGATTCCCATACATTTCCCCTAGCTGTACAAAAAATCTTCAGAACATTCACCCGCTTGGCAAAAATGTATGTTAGTTTAGCTTATATCGAACAGCTATGTCGAGGAACTACATTAGGAGGGTAAAGGTCATGTAAGAATGTAAAATAAGCAAGTGGCGAAGAATGGCCAACTGAGGTGTCATTGATGATGAAATCTAAAATACTGTAGTACACACAGACACACACACAAAACCAGAGAACCCTTCTTTAATCTAACATATCGTTCAGCTAGATTGAAATCTTTCATTCACACAGCCAGCCAGCAAAAGCACAGCCAAGCTGACCATGCACATTTCCCATGGTTCCTTCTACTGCTATTAGCTATTCAGCTGTTTCAAGCTGAGATGAAATGAGTCCAGCCACAGATACAGTACATTCTATGGGATCTGCCTGGAGATAGAGGAAAAATCTATGCTTTACTATGGGAGAATTTTAATGAAGGTCTGGCCCTTACAAATCATGGCAGGCTAATCCTGGGGGGGTATGCCTTAAAAGGACACCATTTTGTACCCATATACCCCTATTTACATTTGGATATTTGAGCCCATCACATGATATGACTTACTGATGGATTCTCATGTTATAACATGCCAATTACATCAATTCACATGAGGACGTCCAAGACATCACTGTAACATGACAATTACAACAGTTCACATGAGGACGTCCAAGACATCACTGTAACATGACAATTACATCAGTTCACATGAGGACGTCCAAGACATCACTGTAACATGACAATTACATCAGTTCACATGAGGACGTCCAAGACATCACTTACTTCAAGCGTATTGTGTACGTTCTTGTGAAAACGGTGAACAGCAAAGTTAGTGTGTGTGGAGGACGGAGTTGGAAGTTGAAGCTCATTCACTGCATTTTTACACCCACATTTTTTTAAAGACCCCAGACATTAAATATCGTCACAATATTTGGGTTGAAGGTCTGTGGAACAGCATATACAATGTCAACCTCATCACAACTTGACAAATTTACATACAGTGCATGTGAAATTGATGAGTTATATAGCTATCATGTCACAGCAAGGCCGACTTCAAATGCTGACATCCATAGGCTTGTGAGTTTCAAGTTTGGGGAAGCAATTTATTTACCATAAAATTGCACCTTTATCATAAGGTATTGCATGCATCTATCATCACGTTTGCAGATTAATGTAACATATGCTACTGTTCCTAATGTGATGAGTAGATTGCATAGTCATAATTTTGTCTAATAATATGAATAAATCAGTGTCAGCAAAACAGACAGTTCTGAACAATGCAGAGTAGCTCTAATCAGAGACATTTCTTCTTCTTTCTTTGCACAGGAAAAATGTGGCCCTTTTATTATTCTAACTTTATTTCAACAAGGAACACAGACTGAGACCAAGGTCTCTTTTACAGCTGGGCCCTGCGTATACATGTGTACACATACAGTTTAGGCACAATGATTAAGAAACTACACAAGACAAACAAAACAATCACAGTGCTGTTCAATCAGTGCTATAAAAAGACAGCAGCAGATTGTTACATTTACACATAGGTTTTCTCCTAACAGCACAAGAACTTGCATTACCCAAAGCAGTTACAAGCAATTTCAACAATAAAAATCCTTCAATAAATGTTTAAAATGGGACAAGGGGGACAAGTCTCAAGTTTAAGTTTGGTCTGCAGGCTATTCCATAAGTAAGGAGAGTAACAGGAAAAGACAGCCATACCCAACTCTGTGGAGATCGCATGGGCCTCAAGTGTAATCCATGCTTGAGACCTGGTTTTAGGAATTCTAGTTCTAATGTTGATGAGTGATGATAATAAGAAGGACGTTTATTCAGAAGTGCTTTATAGACAAACAGTAGAGCATGTTGTTCTCGTCTCATGGACAGCGAAGTCCAACCCACATCATTAAATGTGTTTTCTTTGCATTTAAAACAAGCTTTATAAAATACCCTTGTAATATCTTAAAATCTGTCTCCAATTGTGATAATGCTTGGTCAGCTGTTGAAGCAATAGAATAGAGTGAGTACATGACAGTGTAATCAGGACATAGATTCATTTTACACGTTCTTATCTCATCACCGATATTGTTTATGAAGAGAGTAAACAGTAATGGACCAAGAATAGAACCTTGTGGGACCACTTTAACCAACTCCAATGACTCCGACTGGATGCCGTCGACTCTAACAGCCGCACTTCTATCCTTTAGATAGTCATGAAACCAATGACAAGCGTCCGATCCCAGTCCTATTAACGACAGCTTACCCAAAAGCATTGCATGGTCTACAGTGTCAAAAGACTTAGACAAATTTATAAAAAAGGTGGCACAGTACTTTCTATTATCTATGGTATTAGTCATATCTTTACAACACGTACCGTAGCCGTAGTGGTACTGTCTGAAGCCAGATTGAATGCTAGAAAGAGTATTGTTAACAGTTAAAAATGATTGTAGTTGCCAGACCAATGACTGTAGAATTTTAGCCAAACAGGAGAGCTTAGAGATGAGCCGATAATTATCCAATTCACTACAATCACTTCCCTTGAAGAGAAGTAAAACAAAAACTGTTTTCCAAGCTTTAGGAATCTTTACTAATGTTTGATTAAAAATATGGGTCACTGCCCTTGCAATGATAGGTGCCGCACACTTGAGTAAACGTGGATCCAGATTGTCAGCGCCTAAAGATTTCTTTGAATCTATAGCAGATAAGACCTCATCTTCTGTGACTTTTTGGAAATTCAGTTGAGGGCCGAGGGGCTGAAACAATAGACCTTTTCTTTCAAAAAGAAAACCAGCAGAAGTAAAGCGCTTATTAAAAACATCACAAATTTAAATTCGGTCACTGTTGATCCCAGATTCTGATGTAATTTGCTTCGGCAGGGAAGTCATGGAGTTTCCTTGATTAAGTGAGTTAACCTCTCTTGAGTAGGGGGCAGTATTTTCACCTCCGGATGAAAAGCGTGTCCATAGTTAACTGCCTGTTACTCAGGCCCAGAAGCTAGGATATGCATATAACTGGTAGGTCCGGATAGAAAATCTCTAAAGTTTCCAAAACTGTTAAAATCATGTATGTGAGTATAACATAACTGATATGGCAGGTGAAAACCTGAGAAAATCCATACAGGAAGTGGAATCATTTTCATGTGGCTGTTTTTCAACTCAATGCCTATAGGGAATCAATTGGGTTAGGAATCAGATTGCAGTTCCTATGGCTTCTACTAGATGTCAACAGTCTTTAGACATGGTTTCAGACCTCTATTTTGAAAAACGACGAGTAAACAGCCATTTTGGTCAGAGGACAGAGGAACTTTGCAGACCTGATTAACACGCCGTTTGTTATTTTTCATTTGAATTGAAAACAGTATTGTCCAGTTGAAATATTATTGATTATAAAGACAATAAACAACCTGAGGATTAATTATAAACATTGTTTGACATGTTTTGACAAACTTTACCGGTACATTTAGTATGTATTCGTCTGCCTGCTGTGCACCGCCTTGGAGAAATTGGATTACTGAACAAAACACGCCAACAAAATTGAGTTTTTGGGACATAAAGAGTGACTTTATTGAACAAAACAAACATTTACTATGTAACTGGGAGTCTTGTGAGTGCAACCATATGAAGATCATCAAAGGTAAGTGATTCATTTTATCGCTATTTCTGACTTTTGTGACTCCTCTACCTGGCTGGAAAATGCATGTATGCTTTTGTGTGCTGGGCGCTGTCCTCAGATAATCACATGGTATACTTTTGCCGTAAAGCCTTTTTGAAATCTGACACAGCGGCTGGATTAACAAAAAGTTCATCTTTAAACCGATGTATAATACTTGTGTGTTTTATGAATTTTTATTATGAATGTTTCTGTTTTTGAATTTGGCGCTTTGCAATTTCACCGGATGTTAGCCAGTTGGGACGCTACACACCCTAGAGAGGTTAACAGTTTTCCAGAATTTAGAGGGATCACCAGCAGACTCTGTCATAGCACTAAGAAAATACCTCCGGTCCATTTATCCGTCCCCTAAAGGTCCTTCTGATAACTTGCTAGCCCTGGTCAGCTAACTTCTTGCTTGCTAACCCAGTCTGGTAACTGCTAGCTTGCTAGTCTCGGTATGCTAACTGCTAGCTTGTTTTGCCCCGGCCTACAAACTGCTAGCTTGTTAGCACCGGCCTGCTAACTCTCTGAATCGCCCTGTCCCCAAACAGCCCAACCACTCACTTGGCTACGCATGCCTCTCTATAATATCAATATGCTTCGTCCATTGCTCTCTTGGTTAGTGATTACTGTCTTATTTCACTGTAGAGCCTCTAGCCCTGCTCAATATGCCTTAACCAACCATGTTCTTCCACCTCCTACATATGCGATGACATCACCTGGTTTAAACATCTCTAAAGACTATATCTCTCTTATCATTACTCAATGCCTAGGCTTACCTTCAATGTACTCACATCCTAGCTTTGTCTGTACACTATGCATTGAATCTATGCTATCGTGCCCAGAAACCTGCTCCTTTTACTCTCTGTTCCGAACGTGCTAGAAGGCAAATTCGTATGGCCTTCAGCCGTACCCTTATCCTACTTCTCCTCTGGTAATGTAGAGGTTAATCCAGGTCCTGCAGTGCCTAGCTCCACTCCCACTCCCCAGGTGCTCTCATTTGTTGACTTCTGTAACCGTAAAAGCCTTGGTTTCATGCATGTTAACATTAGAAACCTACTCCCTAAGTTTGTTTTACTCACTGCTTTAGCACACCCTGCCAACCCGGATGTCTAAGCCGTGTCGGAATCCTGGCTTAGGAAAACCACCAAAAACCCAGAAATCTCCTTAACTATAACATTTTCCACCAAGATATAACTGCCAAAGGGGGTGGTGTTGCAATCTGCTGCAGAGTTCTGTAGTACTATCCAAGTCTGTACCCAAACAATTTGAGCTTATAGTTCTAAAAATTCAACTTTCCAGAAACAAGTCTCCCACTGTTGCCACTTGTTATAGACCACCCTCTAACCCCAGCTGTGCCCTCGATACCATATGTGAATTGATTTCCCCCATCTATTTTCTGAGCTTGTGCTACTTGGTGACCTAAACTGGGACATGCTTAACACCCCGGCCATCCTACAATCTAAGCTTGATGCCCTCAATCTCACACAAATTATCAATGAACCTACCAGGTACCACCCCAAATCCGTAAACACGAGCACCCTCATAGATATCATCCTAACTAACTTGCCTTCCAAATACACCTCTGTTGTTTTCAATCAAGATCTCAGCGATCACAGCCTCATTGCCTGCATTCGTAATGCGTCTGCGACCAAACGACCACCCCACATCACTGTGAAACACTCCCTAAAACACTTCGGCGAGCAGGCCTTTCTAAATCAACCTGGCCGGGGTATCCTGGAATGACATTGACCTCATCCCGTCAGTAGATGATGCCTGGTTATTCTTTAAAAGTGCCTTCTTCACCATCTTAAATAAGCATGCCCCATTCAAAAATGTAGAACTAGGAATAGATATGGTCCTTGGTTCACTCCAGACCTGTCTGCCCTTGACCAGCACAAAAACATCCTGTGGCGTTCTGCATTAGCATCGAATAGCCCCCGCGATATGCAACTTTTCAGGGAAGTTAGGAACAAATATACACAGGCAGTTAGGAAAGTTAACAACAGTGAAACCCAGGCTACCTAAATATGGTTCTCAATCAGGGACAACGATAAACAGCTGCCTCTGATTGGGAACCATATCAGGCCAAACACAGAAATAGAAAAAACATAGAAAAAACACAAACATAGACTGCCCACCCCAACTCACGACCTGACCATACTAAATAAAGACAAAACAAAGGAAATAAAGGTCAGAACGTGACAAATACACTCAATTAGTATTTGGTAGCATTGCCTTTAAATTGTTTAACTTGGGTTAACTGTTTTGGGTAGCCTTCCACAAGCTTCCCACAATTGGCCCATTCCTCCTGACAGAGCTGGTGTAATGGAGTCAGGTTTGTAGGCCTCATTGCTCGCACACATCTTATCAGTTCTGCCCACAAGTTTTCTATGGGATTGAGGTCAGGGCTTTGTGATGGCTACTCCAATATCTTGTTTTGTTGTCCTTAAGCCATTTTGCCACAACTTTGGAAGTATGCTTCGGATCATTGTCCATTTGGAAGACACATTTGTGACCAAGTTTTAACTGTTGTCTTGCGATGTTGCTTCAACATATCAACATACTTTTCCTTCCTCATGAAGCCATCTATTTTGTGAAGTGCACCAGTCCCTCCAGCAGCAAAGCACCCCCACAACATGATGCTGCCACCATGTGCTTCACGGTTGGGATGGTGTTCTCGGTTTGCAAGCCTCCCCTTTTTCCTCCAAACATAACGATGGTCATTATGGCCAAACAGTTCTATTCTTGTTTCATTAGACCAGAGGACATTTCTCCAAAAAGTACCATCTTGAAAACCGTTGTCTGGCTTCATAATGGCGGTTTTGGAGCAGTGGCTTCTCCCTTGCTTAGCGGCCTTTTAGGCTAACCACAGCCAATATAGACTTCAAACACCTCTCTGGAGAGGAGAGGGGAGTTCTCGCTCTCTTCAAAAAGTGTGAAGCTGAATGTGCTCCTCAGACCTAGCTCATTAGTGTGGCAATCAGGGGCTCTGAAGCACAGAAATGATGAGGAAGAGAAAGAGAGAAGGCTAATTGACTTTTGCAGCAATGATGGCTCGCTTGCTGTCCTCCTACAATACCCCCGGGGTTTGACAGAGGTGAGAGATGTGTGAACGCCCACTCGCACCTCGCACACTCGTTCAGTTTCCCCGGTAACGTGACAGCATGTCAAGACAGTGTTCCCCGGTATACATTTTTATTTTTTATTTCACTAGGCAAGTTAGTTAAGAATAAAATCTTATTTACAATGACGGTGCTGGGAAAATTGTGCACCGCCCTATGGGACTCCCCATCACAGCGAGTTGTGATACAGCCTGGAATCGAACCAGGGTCTGTAGTGACACCTCTTGCACTAAGATGCGGTCCCTTAAAATGATGCATCACTCGGAACACACATACTTACAGTAGCTATACTTTGTGTTGCTCTAGACTGAGGGAAAGCCAAAGCACGTATCTGTGGTGGGGTACTGCATCTTGGAGATGCTGAATTGAGTTTCTTCTAAATTAGGGGTATGAAATCGTTTAAAAACGTTTAAAAACATATTACAAAAGAAAATGAGGATTATCGTTTCTTATTGGACAAATCCAAATAGTCCCTCTCTGTTTCAGTCAGTTTTCTTCTGTTCGGTGCTTTATTAACACAACCCTGGAGGTGTAGAGAGAAATTGAAAGTGTCTAAAATCTGTCCTGTTTGCTCAACAAATTACAGTTCTAATCCCCCGACCATTGGAACACAGAGGGCGGTGATTCCCAAACTTTTTATAGTCCCATACCCCTTCAAATGTTCCAGCTGTGTACCCCCTCTCGCACCAGGGTCAGTGCACTCTGTTTTTTGACATCATTGTAAGCCTGCCACGCACACACTATACGATACATGTATTAAACATAAGAATGAGTGTGAGTTTTTGTCACAACCCGGCTCGTGGGAAGTGACAAAGAGCACTTATAGGAACAGGGCACAAATAATAATATAATAATGATCAATAATGTTGCTCTTTCTTTAGCCATCTTACAAAAAAACAAAACATATTTGTCACCACATGTGATGAGAAGTAATGAGAAGGGTATGCTTGAAAGGATGCACATAGACTCTCTCCAATACAACCCAACATTGCAGAGTTATCTTAAATCATTTTCCACACAGTCTGTAACTGTATTTAGTTTTCATGCTAGTGAGGGTCGAGAATCCACTCTCACATAGGTACATGGTTGCAGGGGCAATATTGAGTAACTTGGATGAAAGGTTCCCAAAGTAAACGGCCTGCTCATCAGTCCCAGTTACTAATATATTCATAGTAGAAAACACTCTGAAGTTTCTAAAACTGTTTGAATGATGTCTGTGAGTATAACAGAACTCATATGGCAGGCAAAAACCTGAGGATGAATCCAAACAGGAAGTGAGAAATCTGAGGTTGGTCGGTTTTCAACACAGTTCCCATTGAAATCCCATTGAGATATGAATGAAGTTGCACTTCGTAGGGCTTCCACTAGATGTCAACCGTCTATAGAAATTTGAATGAGGCTTCTACTGTGTTGTGGGACTGAATAAGAACAGAATGAACAGGTGTCTGGCAGTCAGCCATTTTCTGGTGCGCATTCCACATGATTTCCACTTGCGTTCCGTTGCTCCTCAAGACACAAAGGAATTCTCCGGTAGGAACTTTATTGAAGATATATGATAAAAACATCCTAATGATTGATTTTGTACTTAGTTTGAAATGTTTCTTCGACCTGTAATATAACTTTTAAAAGTTTTTATCCGAGGTAACGCTCGACTAGAACGAGCGTTTGGATATGTATACCAAACGCGCTAACACAAGGAGGTATTTGGACATAAATAACGGACATTATCGAACAAAACAAACATTTATTGTGGACCTGGGATTCCTGGGAGTGAATTCTGATGAAGATCATCAAAGGTAAGGGAACATTTATCATGGAATTTATGGTTTCTGTTGACTCCAACATGGCGGCTAATTTGACTATTGTTCTGAGCGCCGTCTCAGACTATTGCATGGTTTGCTTTTTCAGTAAAGTTTTTTGAAATCTGACACAGCGGTTGCATTAACTTCTTAAGGTATAGGGGGCAGCATTTTCACTTTTGGATAAATAGCATGCCCAATTTCAACTTCCTGCTACTCATGCCAGGAATATAAGATATGCATATTATTAGTATATTTGGATAGAAAACACTCTGAAGTTTCTAAAACTGTCTGAATGATGTCTGTGAGTATAACAGAACTTATGTTGCAGGCAAAACCCCGTTCAGAATGATTTATTTTTTGGTCTCTGTCTGTTCACTGAGTTCTCATTGGCAAATTATATTTCTTAGGAACCTGTTTTCAGTTCCTACCGCTTCCACTGGATGTCACCAGTCTTTGGAATTTGGTTGAGGTTATTCATTTGTGCAATGAAGAAGTAGGCCATCTAGGAACTGGGTAACACTGTTGAGAGTGCACAAGACGTGAAAAGTAGCATGGTTTCTTGTCTTCCTGTATTGAACACAGATAGACCCGTCTACAATTTGATCGATTATTAACGTTTAAAAATACCTAAAGTTGTATTTACAAAAGTAGTTTGAAATATATGGGCAAAGTTTATGGGCAACTTTTGAAATATTTTGTCGTGAAGTTGCGTCTTTTGAAAGCTGTTTTTTCTGGATCAAACGCGTCAAATAAATGGACATTTGGATATATATGGACGAAATTAATCGAACAAAAGGACTAATTGTGATATTTATGGGACATATTGGAGTGCCAACAAAAGAAGCTCGTCAAAGGTAATGCATGTTTTATATTTTATTTCTGCATTTTGTGTAGCGCCTGCAGGGTTGAAATATGCTACCCTCTTTGTTTACTATTGTGCTATCATCAGATAATAGCTTCTTATGCTTTCGCCGAAAAGTATTATAAAAATCTGACATGTTGGCTGGATTCACAACGAGTGTAGCTTTAATTGAGTATCTTACATGTGTGATTTAAGGAAAGTTTTATATAATTATTATAATTTTTTAACCGTCTGTCACGCCTTGGTCATTGTATCTTGTGTTTTTGTTATATGTTTGGGTAGGCCAGGGTGTGACATGGGTTTATATGTTGTATTTCGTATTGGGGTTTGTATTAATTGGGAGTGTGTATTATTAGGGGTGTGTCTAGTTAGGCTTGGCTGCCTGAGGCGATTCCTAATTGGAGTCAGCTGATTCTCGTTGTCTCGGATTGGGAACCGTATTTAGGCAGCCTGAGTGCGCGTTGTATTTCGTGGGTGATTGTACCTGTCTTAGTGTTAGTCACCAGATAGGCTGTATTAGTTTCACTCGTTTGTTGTTTTTGTATTTTCAGTTATTTCATGTACCGCATTATTCTTCATTAAAAGTCATGAGTAACCTACACGCTGCATTTCGGTCTGACTCTCTACAAACAACAGACGAAGTTCATTACAGAATCACCCACCACGATTCACAGACCGAGCAGCGTGTGAACTGGCAGGAGCTAAAGGAGGACGATATGGACGGCAGAAGCAGGGATTATACGACGTGGGAAGAAATCGACAGGTGGGCGTCCGACCCAGTGCGAGTGCAGGAGCCCGCCTGGGATTCCCTACAGCAATGCGAAGAGGGCTATACACGGATGGAATCGAAAAGGAGAGCACGGCTTTACAGAGCGAAAACCGTAGGTAACGGGGAAAGTGCAGAGAGAGAGTGGCAGAGTCAGGAGTCAGACCTGAGCCTACTCTCCCTGTTAATTGTGAGGAGCAGCAATATGAGGACTTCTGGTCTTGGGAGATGATATTAGACGGAAAAGGACCCTGGGCGCAGCCGGGAGAATAGAAAGTCACCCAAAAAAAAATATTGGGGGCTAAAAGGGAGAATAGTTATGCCAGGTAGTAAACCTGCGCATACTCCCTGTGCTCACCGTTGGGCTAGAGAGACCGGGCAGGCACCGTGTTATGCTATGGAGCGCACAGTGTTTCCAGTGCGGGTGCAGAGCCAGCTGCGACACATACCAGCCCTTCCTATTGGCCGGGCTAGAGTGGGCATCGAGCCAGGTAAGCTTGGGCAGGCTCGGTGCTCAAGAGCTCCATTGCGCCTGCACGGTCCGGTCTATCCAGAGCCACCTCTACACGCCAGTCCTCCGGTGGCAGCTCCCGCACCAGGCTTCCTGTGCGTGTCCTCGCGCCAGTACCACCAGTTCCAGCACCACGCATCAGGCCTCCAGTGCGCCCGCCTGTTCAGCGCAGCCAGTGCTTTTTCCCCTCCTGCGCTGCCGGAGTCTTGTTTAGCGCAACCAGAGCTGTTCTCTTCTCCTGCGCTATCGGAGTCTCCCGCCTGCCCAGTGCCGCCAGTCAGCCCAGCGCCGCCAGTCTGCCCAGCACCGCCAGAGCTCCCAGTCTGCCCAGCACCGCCAGAGCTCCCAGTCTGCCCAGCACCGACAGTGCCGCCAGTCAGCCCAGCGCCGCCAGTCTGCCCAGCGCCGCTAGTGCTCCCAGTCTGCCCAGCGCCGCCAGTACCGCCAGTCTGCCCAGCGCCGCCAGTACCGCCAGTCTGCCCAGCGCCGCCAGTCTGCCCAGCGCCGCCAGTCTGCCCAGCGCGCCAGTACCGCCAGTCTGCCCAGCGCCGCCAGTACCGCCAGTCTGCCCAGCGCCGCCAGTACCGCCAGTCTGCCCAGCGCCGCCAGTACCGCCAGTCTGCCCAGCGCCGCCAGTGCCGCCAGTCAGCCCAGCGCCGCCAGACAACCAGTCTCTTCCAGATCTGCCAGACAACCAGTCTCTTCCAGATCTGCCAGACAACCAGTCTCTTCCAGATCTGCCAGACAACCAGTCGGATTAACTTCCAGATCTGCCCGACAACCAGTCTCTTCCAGATCTGCCCGACAACCAGTCTCTTCCAGATCTGCCCGACAACCAGTCTCTTCCAGATCTGCCCGACAACCAGTCTCTGCCAGATCTGCCCGTCAACCTAGATCTTCTAGATCGGCCAGACAACCAGGATTTACCGGAGCCTACTACCTGCCTGAGCTTCCTCTCAGTACTGAGCTTCCTTTCAGTACTAGGCTTCCTCTCTGTACTGGGCTCCCTCTCAGTACCGGGCTTCCCCTCAGTACTGGGCTGCTTCGGTCCCGGGCTGCTCCTCTGTCCCGGCTGCCCCTCTGTCCCGGCTGCCCCTCTGTCCCGAGCTGCCCCTCTGTCCCGGGCTGCCCCTCTGTCCCGAGCTGCCCCTCTGTCCCGAGCTGCCCCTCTGTCCCGAGCTGCCCCTCTGTCCCGAGCTGCCCCTCTGTCCCGAGCGGCCCCTCTGTCCCGAAGCTGCCCCTCTGTCCCGAGCTGCCCCTCTGTCCCGAGCTGCCCCTCTGTCCCGAGCTGCCCCTCTGTCCCGAGCTGCCCCTTGGTCCCGAGCTGCCCTCGGTCCCGAGCTGCCCCTCAGTTATGTGGGGATCAGGGTGAGGACTATTAGGCCATGGTCGGCGGAGAAGGTGGATTATCCTAGGACGCGAAAGGGAGGAACTAGGACATTTATGGAGTGGGGTCCACGTCCCGAGCCAGAACCGCCACCATGGACAGACGCCCACCCGGACCCTCCCTATGCTCTTGAGGTGCGTCCCGGAGTCCGCACCTTAGGGGGGTTCTGTCACGCCTTGGTCATTGTATCTTGTGTTTTTGTTATATGTTTGGGTAGGCCAGGGTGTGACATGGGTTTATATGTTGTATTTCGTATTGGGGTTTGTATTAATTGGGAGTGTGTATTATTAGGGGTGTGTCTAGTTAGGCTTGGCTGCCTGAGGCGATTCCTAATTGGAGTCATCTGATTCTCGTTGTCTCGGATTGGGAACCGTATTTAGGCAGCCTGCGTTGTATTTCGTGGGTGATTGTACCTGTCTTAGTGTTAGTCACCAGATAGGCTGTATTAGTTTCACTCGTTTGTTGTTTTTGTATTTTCAGTTATTTCATGTACCGCATTATTCTTCATTAAAAGTCATGAGTAACCTACACGCTGCATTTCGGTCTGACTCTCTACAAACAACAGACGAAGTTCATTACACCGTCCCCTATTCCACAAGAAGCTACGGAGAGCTATATCTATAATTCCATGTCTATAACTTGTATTGTCATCAACATTTATGATGAGTTTTTCTGTTGAATCGATGTGGCTATGCAAAATCACTGGATGTTTTTGGAATAAGTGAATGTAATGCGCCAATGTAAACTCAGATTATTTCATATAAATATGAACTTTATCAAACAACATACATGTATTGGGTAACATGAAGTCCTATGAGCGTCATCTGATGAAGATAATCAAAGGTTAGTGATGAATTTTATCTCTATTTGTGCTTTTTGTGACTACCTTTAAAACAGTATAAAATACATGTATGTTTGAGGAATTTTAATTATGAGATTTCTGTTGTTTTGAATTTGGCGCCCTGCACTTTCACTGGCTGTTGTCATATCATCCCATTAACGGGATTGCAGCCCAAAGAGGTTTTTTAACAGCGTGATTTGCGAAGGCAAGATACTGAGCGCAGACCTATCCAGAAATCTGGCAGTGGCTTCTAATTAAATTAACTAAGCATTACATTGTAAGGTAGCGTTGATTTGTTGTATTCGGCTACACCTGTTGTATTCGGCGCACGTGACAAATACACTTTGATTTGATTAGAAATTCAATTTTCACAGAACCACTTGTTTCAATTTCGATGAGGCTTTCTTGTTCAGATATCGGTAAGTGGACTGGAGGCAGGGCATGAAAGGGATAACGAATCCAGTTGTTTGTGTCATCCGTTTCAGGAAAGTACCTGCATAATTGCACACCCAGCTCAATCTGGTGCTTCGCTATTTCACATTTGACATTGTCTGTAAGCTTGAGTTCATTTTCACACAAAAAAATCATACAATGACGGAAAGACCTGTGTGTTGTTCTCTTAAGGATCTGCCCCTTTTTTTAAATATTCGCCTGAAATGACATACTCAAATCTAACTGCCTGTAGCTCAGGCCTTGAAACAAGGATATGCATATTCTTGGTACCATTTCAAAGGAAACACGTTGAAGTCTGTGGAGATAATATCAAGATAATATAATATAAAGATAATATAAAAAAACGTTATTTTCTATTTTTTTTTGTACCATCATCTTTGAAATGCAAGAGAAAGGGCATAATGTATTAATCCAGCCCAGGTGCAATACACATTTTGACCACTAGAAGGCAGTGTATGTGCAAAGTTTTAGACTGATCCAATGAAGCATTGCATTTCTGTTCAACATGTTGTATTAAACTGCCCAAATATGCATAATTTGTTTATTTCTAACTTTTCATGTTCAAAGTTATGCACTCGCCTCAAACAATAGCATGGTATTCGTTCACTGTAAAAGCTACTGTAAATTGGACAGTGCAGTTAGCTTTCTGCCAATATCGGGTATGTCTATGTCCTGGGAAATGTTCTTGTTACTTACAACCTCTTGCTAATCACATTAGCCTACATTAGCTCAACCGTCCTGTAGAAGGGACACCAATGCCGAAGAAGTTTTAATGCAGACAGAAAAGAGCTCCAACTTCTTAATCATAGCTTTAATTTTGTCCCGCACATTGAATATAGTTGCGGAGAGTCCCTGTAATCCTAGTCTCAGATCATTCAGGCGAGGAAAAAACATTACCCAGATAGGCCAGTCGTGTGAGAAAGTTGTCATTATGCATGCAAGTGGTCAGACAAGTGAAAATTATTGTCAGTAAAGAAAACTTTTAGCTCGTCTCTCAATTAGAAAAATGCGTCAGTACTTTTCCCCTTGATAACCAGCGCACTTCTGTATGTTGTAAAAGTGTTTGATGGTCCCTGCCCCTATCATTGCATAATGCAGAAAATACTACTTACTTACTACTTGAAAGTCATCTTTATTCTCGCTCTAAAAACTCCCGTGGTTTATTATTCAAATTGTCATGTTTTGTTTCTAAACGTCTGCGCAAGAGTGAAGGTTTCCAATGTGATTGGATGTTAATTATTTGACTAGTCTACCTGTATTTGACATTGTGTTATTTCGCTGAAAATCAGATGATTTAATTTGATTTTTGGCAGTGAAACGAGGCTACTCAGATGAGAAAAAAAATATATAAATATAACTGTTGGAAAATGTGAAGAAAAAAATAACTTTTTAAAATTTTATTTGTAAAAAATAAATAAATGTGAATCACATTTTATTTGGCGCACCCCCGATGGCATTTCTTGGAATACCTACCATAGGGTAGGGTAACATAGGGTAACATAGGGTAACAGTCTGTCGTATCAGACGGTGAACAAGCTTCATTCACACATACATGTAACACTGACCTCGTTGCTGCTAATTTCTTTTTGTATTTTTAATTTAACCTTTTACTAGGCAAGTCAGAGAAGAACAAATTCTTATTTACAATGACGGCCTACACCGGCCAAATCCGGACGACGCTTGGCCAAATGTGTGCCGCCCTATGGGACTGTCACGCAGAGCAGAACAGGTGAAACCAAGTGCAGACTCAGTCGAGGATACTGGGAGGAGGTAACGAAGGTATTTATTGAAACACGAGGGGAAGATGGAGTGCAGGCCAGGGGAAGCTCGGGCGGGTTGCCGGAAACCAGGTGCAGAGGACGAGGCTTTAGAGAGAGGTGTTAGGACAGGGTAAGCAGGTCCGGAGCGGAATCCAATGGATCATAGAGTGGGGAATCCAAGATAGAGTAGCAGGACTGGAGACAGGGACCAGAGTCAGAGCGGGCAGAACTGTAGTGGAGAGGAAAACAGCGGCAGGCAAGGGAAAACAGGCACAACAGGAACAAACGGGTAAAAGCATGGACTGACTGAGCAGAGATTACGATCAGGCTGTGTGGAGGTGGCAGGACTGAGTATTTGTAGAGGTCTTGATAATGGAACAGGTTGCAGCTGGTGGGAATCTGCTCTGACTCCAGCACACCTGTCCACCCACACAGTCACACACACAAACACACACACACAGATACAGAGAGAGCACTGGTGGGAGTGGCTGCAGGTCAAGGAGAAACAGGATGAGCACTAGAGGGCGTGGCAGGAGCAGATGTGACAGGGACTCCCAATCATGGCTGGTTGTGATAAAGCCTGGATTATTGGGTCAGCAATTGTCAAGGGAGCAGCTGCTGTGATGAAAAGAAAGACTCTGGCAAAGTATTTAGATTACATTGGATGAGTTTAATTGGACTGAACCAGGGTGCAGTGGGCTATAGCCAGTCACATGACTGCCAAAACCGGTGAGGTCAGAGCGCCCTGCTAAAACTGAACAGTAGCATGTGACAACATGGAACATTATCCCGGTATTCCAGATGCTTGACATACACGACTTTGTTTTGAGCCAACTTCACCATCACCATGTCATAAAAAAAGTTTGTGAACTAGTCTTGAGCGTTATACTATATACTGTATAATAGCCACAGGATGGTTTTTCAATACCATCAACACTGTTGAAAATATTTATTTTCTATACATTTTAATATTTCTAGCTTACTTGTTTAAGAAATTCCCTGCAGTTAACTTAGAAGATAAACAAATTGTGTTATTCATTTCACCTGTTACATTATAAAGCTTACCGTAGTTCCCCAGAACAGTTGAGCCAGTTAAGTGTTTTTTTTGTAAATAGCACAACTAGAGAAAGCGGGAGCTGGTGAGTCCAACTGTGTATTGACAGGGGTTGCGTTTTATATTGAAAGGCAAGTGTTTTTTTCTTCTTCAATAGAGTGGTCAGGGACGTGCAACTATAATTGTCCTTCACAGAAAATACATTAGTGCAACACATTCGTCACAATATAGCTTCATTTTCATCAGTTGACAACACAATTTGGCTTGCAGCTAAATGATCTTACAATGATAAAGCACGGCATTTTTTGCAAAAACTATGCATGGCCATCATATTTCTGTTTATCATAGAAAGAATGTAGCCGGCTACATTTTCTAATGTTTTTCACAAAGTTAATCTTGTATTTTACCTGAGAAAAGTAGGGCTTCACCTAGAAAAGTAGTTACACATCAGCCAGAGCGCTGTCTGCTGATAGAATGCCAGTTCGTTAAGTGCAACTGGTGCACAAAAATTGTCTGATGCCGAGCAGAAATTATAATAAGAAGCATTTTAGATCTGCGTTTACAACATGTTTGAGAAGTCAAAGCCCTTTGGATGAGTTAGCTGTACCGTTGCTACTGCCATCTTATGATTTCTCCTCCTAGATCTCGCACGACTGCTCTTCCCCCATCTTCTCCGACCACACAGACACAGCGTGTGTACACATGCTGCTCCAGAGCCAATAATGTTCATTTGAACAATGTCTCTCATTCACACTTGCTTGTAAATGTCAAAACTCATCAAAAATTATATTCGTTAGTTCCTACCTATATATGTATAACTGTATGAGCTGGACTGCCTGACTTTGCAACAACTGAAAAAATCTGTTTGCACTAGTTAGCATATTTAGCTAGCAGCCTCCATGGAAATTCGCTATTACTTTAGCTAAATTTGTTCCGGTTATAGACGCCCAATGGGCTTAAAACATTTTAATGGCTCCCCCTTGTGTACTAAGCCGGAAATACCATTAATCCCGGGATGAGAGAAGGACGGTAATATCTATGTGAAAATCTGGCTTTCACCCAACCCTATTATGAACCAAGTCAAACACCATAATCATAAGTAATGTGTATATTTGTTGATATGAAAAGCTTAGTTTTTTATTATTGGAAGCCATATATGTCAATTAAATAACTGTTATATAAAGGAAATATACATATCAATAATTTAGCCTCAGGCAGCGATGGTATACCACTAAAACAAAAACAAGTCCTGTAGCCATTGTGAGATTGCATTGAATAAATGGCATTATTTGTAGAGATTGTACATTGAAAAGAGCTGTGCGAGGGAGCACTGCTCCTCATGAACACAGTTCTCACATCAGCTGTTAGGTGCCCCTCAGCCACTCTCTGTGAGCACAGACTCTGGTAAGTGTTCAGAAGCTCTGCAGTTACACTGCATAAAATCTAATTTTCTGCTAATGATAACAGTTTGGGGCCTTTAGAGTGGTGCTGCACTGGGATGCTGAGACTGAGTTTTCCCCTTAGAGTGCAAGGTGCACTGGTCTGATCTCAGCTACCATGAATGAATGTACCTGTAGCTTTTTTAGCAGTATTTACAGTTGAAGTCGGAAGTTTACATACACCTTAGCCAAATACATTTAAACTCAGTTTTTCACAATACCTGACGGGTGCGGGACCAAAATCAGCGGACATTTCAGAGCGCCAACTGTAGTACTCGATAAAACTCTATCTAACTCTAACTCTATCTATTTTCTCTTGCCATAGACAATACATAGACTGGCGGATTAATATTTTTTTGTGTTTTTTGTGAACAGTTTTCCTTGGGATTTTTACTCCTAAACACGTTCTGTTATAGCCACAGACATGATTGAACCAGTTTTAGAGACTTCTGAGTGTTTTCTATACACACATACTAATCATATGTATATACTATATTCCTGGCATGAGTAGCAGGACGTTAAAATGTTGCGCGATTTTTTACAAAAAGCTGCGAAAATTCGCAGCATCCCTAACAGGTTAGGATGGTGTCTTCGGCTTGCAAGCCTCCCCCTTTTTCCTTCAATCATAATGATGGTCATTATGGCCAAACAGTTCTATATTTGTTTCATCAGACCAGAGGAAATTTCTCCAAAAAGTAAGATCTTTGTGACGCTGCAAACCGTTGTCTGGATTTTTTATGGCGGTTTCAGAGCAGTGGCTTCTTCCTTGCTGAGAGGCCTTTCAGGTTATGTTGATATAGGACTCGTTTTATTGTGGATATAGACACTTTTGTACCTGTTTCCTCCAGCGTCTTCCCAAGTTCCGTTGCTGTTGTTCTGGGATTGATTTGCACTTTTCACACCAAAGTACGTTCATCTCTAGGAGATTGAACGCTTCTCCTTCCTGAGCGGTATGACGGCAGCGTGGTCCAATGGGGTTTATACTTGCGTACTATTGTTTGTACAGATGAACGTGGTACCTTCAGGCATTTGGAAATTGCTCCCAAGGATGAACCAGACTTGTGGAGGTCTACAATTTTTTTCTGAGGTATTGGCTGATTTCTTTTGATTTTCCCATGATGTCAAGCAAAGAGGCACTGAGTTTGAAGGTAGGCCTTGAAATAAATCCACAGGTACACCTCCAATAGACTCAAATGATGTCAGTTAGCCTATCAGAAGCTTCTAAAGCCATGACATAATTTAATGGATTTTCCATGCTGTTTAAAGCCACAGTCAACTTAGTGTATGTAAACTTCTGACCCACTGGAATTGTGATACAGTGAATTATAAGTGAAATAATCTGTCTGTAAACAATTATTGGAAAAAATGACTTGTGTCACACACAATGTAGATGTCCTAACCGACTTGCCAAAACTATAGTTTGTTAACAAGAAATTTGTAGAATGGTTTAAAAACGAGTTTTAATGACTCCAACCTAAGTGTATGTCAACTGTCAACTTCAACTGTATATACGGCTGGATCCGGATGGACTTGGGACCTGACCCGAATAGCAGTCATGTCACTAACATGTCACTACTCAAATAATGTAGCGCACATGTACTATAATGTAGCATGAAACACAAGGTAAATACAAGGTAGGATCTGCAAATCAGGCCGTTAAATAAATAGCCTGGATAGAATATAATTCACAGCTAGAGCAACAAGTGAAGTTATTGCTTTGCATATCTAAATACATCATCTATTGAAGTGTAAGTGAGATGATTCTTAGCGAGGGTAGCATATTGAGAGTAGCATAGCTCTAATTACAGGATATCTCACTAAGTCTTACCGAGTGGCTTATCCAAAGCATTGAGGTGGCTTCTTAGCAGTCACATTGATTCCACATGTGTAGAATGAAACCACTGGCATATGGTACATTTGGGATCCTTACTGTTATATGATTATATGGTTATAAGGTTCCTGCAAATGTGTTGACTGTAGTGAGAAATCAACTGTCAAATGGATAGAGTGAGTCTGCTGAGGGAGGATTGGGTACCCTTTTGCTTTCCAGTTGACTGGAGACAATCTATTGCTGTTTGATGGCGACGTAGGCCCAACACACCAACTGCATTAGTCTACTTAACCCTGGGAACAGGGTTCCTACGAAGCAGTGGTCTCTCATAGCCTCACAGTGAGTGCATCAATATCTCATCTAATATGATTCCACTTCTTTAGAGCGGAGGCTCCTCCGCCGCGAAAGCCCCCGGAGTGCCTTAGCGAGGTGTAAATCCGGACTAGAGAGAGAAAGAAACGGAACAAGGGAATGTGTGCATTTTCAATAGTGCCTTGAAAGCTTTGCAAGGCTTTTTCCTTCCAGGAATCCACAAATTTACTGTAATTAAATTACACTGAAGGGCTGCTGCCACATCATTGTTATCATTGTCATGTATAATATAATTTGTGATAAAGAAGTGGCCCGTGGTTTGGACACAGGGAGGCTTGTGTGTGTGTGTGTGTGTGTGTGTGTGTGTGTGTGTGTGTGTGTGTGTGTGTGTGTGTGTGTGTGTGTGTGTGTGTGTGTGTGTGTGTGTGTGTGTGTGTGTGTGTGTGTGTGTGTGTGTGTGTGTGTGTGTGTGTGTGTGATCTCTTTTACAGAGCTGATATTCTGTAATATGTAACGCTTTATCACTGTTGTCATTACTAATACCCGGCTTCCTCAGCCCACAATCAAACAGGATTCTATATAGCACATATTTTCACAAATGCATACATATGGGTACCTAATGCAACATTAGATAAATGTAAAATGTTGTCTTGTTCAGAGGTTTATGAGATGGTGCATGCCTTACCAAGTTCTTGCTGCCATTCTTATTGAGGGGACCCTGGAAAACTCCCTTGATGTTCCTGAAGTGTCCATTGCTGAGGTGTGTGGAGCTGATGACAATGTAGTAACAAGCCATTGGAGGCCAGTGGCTTCCATGTGCAAAATGCACACTGTCTGGTAAAAGCGAGAGAAAAAAAGTAAAGTAAAGTGTGCGGATGTAAACAACTTTACTAATCACAGAACGCATAGGATGGACTCAGTAAGGCGTGAGAGTCGGGGCTGTCCAGATGCGGATGGAGAGGGTGGGAGGGCTTTTTCAGATTCTCTCGTCACAGCAAGGGGAGACTCTCCAAACTCTGCAGCCCATCAAAACAGAAGGCTCAGACACACTATCTCTTTATTTCTCTGTTCTCTCTCATGTTCTCTACGGCAGCGTGCTCTCTTTTCCTCATTCATCTCTTGCTGAGGTGCTCATTCTCCGGCTCGGTCGGCGAGCATCTGCTGGGGAGAGGATGTTTCCACAAACTGTGGCGACAGGCATGCCTTTATACAGTGTTTGGTGTTGCTGAGCTGAGCCAATGGCTGAGAGCCCTCTACTCTGATGGCCAGGGCTGGGAGGAGAAGGGGCCGTCGCACACTGTAGCTACCTCTCCTACATTCCCAGCTCATCCTGCGCTTCCCGGCCAATCAGGTGCTATCTCTCAAATCAATTCAAGGTGCTTTATTGGCATGGGAAACAAATGTTAACATTGCCAAAGCAAATGAAGTAGATAATATAGAAAAGTGAAATAAACAAAAATTAACAGTAAACATTACACTCACAGAAGTTCCAAAATAATAAATACATTTCAAATGTCATTATGTATATATACAGTGTTGTAAGGGTGTGCAAATGGTTAAAGGTTTTAATTAAAGTACAAAAGGGAAAATAAATAAACATAAATATGGGTTGTATTTACCATGGTGTTTGTTCTTCACTGGTTGCCCTTTTCTTGTGGCAACAGGTCACAAAACTTTCTGCTGTGATGGCACACTGTGGTATTTCACCCAATAGATATGGGAGTTTATCAAATTTGGATTGTTTTCAAATTCGTTGTGGATCTGTGTAATCTGAGGGAAACATATGTCTCTAATATGGTCATACGTTTGGCAGGAGGTTAGGAAGTGCAGCTCAGTTTCCACCTCATTTTGTGGGCAGTAGCTTGTCTTCTCTTGAGAGCCAGGTCTGCCTGCGGCGGCCTTTCTATATAGCAAGGCTATATTCACTGAGTCTGTACATAGTCAAAGCGTTCCTTAAGTTTGGGTCAATCACAGTGGTGAGGTATTCTGCTCCAGTTGGAATATTATTGAAGATTTATTATAAAAAATACCCTAAGGATTGATTGTAAACATCGTTTGACATGTTTCTACAAACTGTGATGGAACTCTTTTGACTTTTCCTCTGGATTTTGCGCACGCGCATTGTACCTTTTGGAATAGTGAACTAAACGCGCGAACAAAACGGAGGTATTTGGACATAAATATGAATCGAACAAAACTAACATTTCTTGTGGAAGTGGGAGTCCTGGGAGTGCATTCCGGCGAAGATCTGCAAAGGTAAGTAAAGATTTATAATGCTATTTATGACTTCTGTTGACTCCCCAATTTGGCAGGTAACTGTTAGGCTTGCTTTGTGACTGAACACTGTTCTCGGATTAATGAATATTGTGCTTTTGCCGTAAAGCTTTTTGAAATCTGACACAGCGGTTGCATTAAGAACAAGTTTATCTTTAATTCTATGTAAAACATGTATCTTTCATCAAACTTTATGATGACTATTTCTGTTATTTGATGTGGCTCTTTGCAATTTCTCCAGATGTGTCATGGCTGTCGAATTAACTGGACCAAGGTGCAGCGTGGTGGGCGTACATATTATTTTTATTATTATGACGCCGACAAAAACAATGAACAATCCAAAAACCAACTAGCTAAAGGCTATAGTGCCAACAAACAAAGACAACTACCCACAAAGACAGGTGGGAAAAAGGGCTGCCTAAGTATGGTTCCCAATCAGAGACAACGATAGACGATAGCTGTCCCTGACTTAGAACCATACCCGGCCAAAAAAAAGAAATACAAAACATTGAAAAATTAACATAGAATGCCCACCCCAAATCACACCCTGACCAAACCAAATAGAGACAATAAAAAGCTCTCTACGGTCAGGGCGTGACAGGATGTTTTGGAAACATTTTTGAACGCCAATGTAAACTGAGGTTTTTGGAAATAAATATGAATTTGATCGAACAAAACATACATGTATTGTGTAACATTTAGTCCTGGGAGTGTCATCTGATGAAGATCGTCAAAGGTTAGTGATAAATTGTATCTATATTTCTGCTTTTTGTGACACTTCTCTTTGGTTTGAAAATGGCTGAATGCTTTCTGTGACTAGTTGCTGACCTAACATAATGATATGTTCTGCTTTCGCCGAAAAGCCTTTTTGAAATCGGACACTGTGGTTGGATTAACGAGAAGTGTATCTTTAAAATGGTGTAAAATACTTGTATGGTTGAGGAATTTTAATTATGAGATTTCTGTTGTTTTGAATTTGGCGCCCTGCAATTTCAATGGCTGTTGGCGAGGTGGGACGCTAGCGCCCCGAATGTTCCCAGAGAGGTCAAATAAGCAAGCCCCATTCAAAACATGTGGAACCAGGAACAGATATAGCCCGTGGTTCACTCCAGACCTGACTGCTCTTGATCAGCACAAAAAAAAATCCTGTGGCGTACTGCATTAGCATCGAAAACCCCTGCGATAAGCAACTTTTCAGGGAAGTTAACAAATATACACAGTCAGTTAAGAAAGCAAAGGCTAGTTTTTTCAAACAGAAATTTGCATCTTGCAGCACAAACTCCAAAAAGTTCTGGGACACTGTAAAGTCCATGGAGAATAAGAGCACCTCCTTCCTGCTGCCCACTGCACTGAGGCTAGGAAACACTGTCACCACCGATAAATCCAAGATAATTGAACATTACAAAAAGCATTCCACCTGGCCAACCCTACCCTTGTCAACAGTGCTGAAACCCCCACAGCAACTTGTCCAAGCCTCCCCAATTTCTCCTTCACCCAAATCCAGGTAGCTGATGTTCTGAAAGAGCTGCAAAATCTGGACCCCTACAAATCAGCAGGGCTAGACAATCTGGACTCTATCGAAAATGATCAGCACAAATTGTTGCAACCCCTATTACTAGCCTGTTCAAACTTTCGTATCGTCTGAGATCCCCAAAGATTGGAAGGCTGCCGCGGTCATCCCCCTCTTTAAAGGGGGAGATTCTCTAGACCCAAACTGCTACGGACCTATATGTATCCTACCCTGCCTTTCTAAGAAAGCCATGTTAACAAACAGATCACTGACCATTTTGAATCCCATGCAATCTGGTTTGAGCTGGTTATAGGTGCACCTCAGCCACGCTCAAGGTCCTAAATGATATCATAACCTCCATCGATAAAAGACAATATTGTGCAGCTGTATTCAAAACCTGGCCAAGGCTTTCGACTCTGTCAATCACCACATTCTTATTGGCAGACTCAACAGCCTTGGATTCTCCGAATGACTGCCTCGCCTGGTTCACCAACTACTTATGAGACAGAGTTCAGTGTGTTAAATCGGAGGGCCTGTTGTCCAGACCTCTGGCAGTGTCTATGGGGGTGCCACAGGATTCAATTCTCAGGACGGCTCTTTTCTCTGTATACATCAATGATGTCGCTCTTGCTGCTGGCGATTCTCTGATCCACCTCTGATCCACCTCGTAGACGATACCATTCTCCAGACGAGCTTCAATGCCATACAACTCTCCTTCCGTGGTTTCCAACTGCTCTTAAATGCAAGTAATACTAAATGTATGCTCTTCAACCAATCTCTACCAGCACCTGCCTGCTCGTCCAGCATCAATACTCTGGACAGTTCGGACTTAGAATATGTGGACAACTACAAATACCTAGCTGTCTGGTTAGACTGTAAACTCTCCTTCCAGACTCACATTAAGCATCTCCAATCCAAAATTAAATCTAGAATCAGCTTCCTATTTCGCAACAAAGCATCCTTCACTCATGCTGCCAAACAAATCCTCGTAAAACTGACTATCCTACTGATCCTTGACTTTGGCGATGTCATTCACAAAATAGCCTTCAGCACTCTACTCAAGAAAATGGATGTAGGGCCACAGTGCCATCCGTTTTGTCACCAATACTACCCACTACTGTGACCTGTAATCTCTCGTTTGCTGGCCCTCGCTTCACATGCGTTACCAAACCCACGGGCTCCAGGTCATCTATAAGTCTTTGCTAGGTAAAGCCCCGCCTTACCTCAGCTCACTGGTCACCATAGCAGCACCCACCTGTAGCATGCGCTCCAGCAGGTATATTTCACTGGTCACCCCCAAAGCCAATTCTTCCTTTGGCTGCCTTTTCTTCCAGTTCTCTGCTGCCAATGACTGCAACGAATTGCAAAAATCAATGAAGCTGAAGTCTCATATCTCCCTCACTAACTTTAAGCACCAGCTGTCAGAGCAGCTCACAGATCACTGCACATAGCCCACTGATTGACTGACTTCAGATTTGGTGACAGAAGCACTCTGATCATCAGAACACTTAAACAAACATGTAACTCAAGTCACAATAAATTTCACATGCTGTTGTGAAAATGGAATAGACAACAGGTGGAAATTATAGGCAATTAGCAAGACACCCCCAATAAAGGAGTGGTTCTGCAGGTGGTGACCACAGACCACTCCTCAGTTCCTATGCTTCCTGGCTGATGTTTTGGTCACTTTTGAATGCTGGCGATGCTTTCACTCTAGTGGTAGCATGAGACTGAGTCTACAACCCACACAAGTGGCTCAGGTAGTGCAGCTCATCCAGGATGGGACATCATTGCGAGCTGTGGCAAGAAGGTTTGCTGCGTCTGTACAGCGTAGTGTCCAGAGCATGGAGGCGCTACCAGGAGACAGGCCAGTACATCAGGAGACATGGAGGAGGCCGTAGGAGGGCAACAACCCAGCAGCAGGACCACTACCTCCGCCTTTGTGCAAGGAGGAGCAGGAGGAGCACTGCCAGAGCCCTGCAAAATAACCTCCGGCAGGCCACAAATGTGCATGTGTCTGCTCAAATGGTCAGAAACAGACTCCATGAGGGTGGTATGAGGGCCCGATGTCCACAGGTGGGGGTTGTGCTTACAGCCCAACACCGTGCAGGACGTTTCACATTTGCCAGAGAACACCAAGATTGGCAAATTCGCCACTAGCGCCCTGTGCTCTTCACAGATGAAAGCAGGTACACACTGAGCACATGTGACAGACGTGACAGAGTCTGGAGACGCAGTGGTTTACGTTCTGCTGCCTGCAACATCCTCCAGCATGACTGTTTTGGCAGTGGGTCAGTCATGGTGTGGGGTGGCATTTCTTTGGGGGGCCGCACAGCCCTCCATGTGCTCGCCAGAGGTAGCCTGACTGCCATTAGGTACGGTTGGCCCTGGGTTCCTCCTAATGCAAGACGATGCTAGACCTCATGTGGCTGGAGTGTGTCATCAGTTCCTGAAAGAGGAAGGCAAATGAGCACATCTGGGACATCATGTCTCGCTCCATCCACCAACGCCACATTGCACAGCAGACTGTCCAGGAGTTGGCGGATGCTTTAGTCCAGGTCTGGGAGGAGATCCCTCAGGAGACCATCCTCCACCTCATCAGGAGCATGCCCAGGCGTTGTAGGGAGGTCATCCAGGCACGTGGAGGCCACACACACTATTGAGCCTCATTTTGACTTGTTTAAGGACATTACATCAAAGTTGGATCAGCCTGTAGTGTGGTTTTCCACTTTAATTTTGAGTGTGACTCCAAATCCAGACCTCCATGGGTTGATAAATTTGATTTCCATTGATAATTTTTGTGTGATTTTGTTGTCAGCACATTCAACTATGTAAAGAAAAAAGTATTTAATAATAATATTTCATTCATTCAGATCTAGGATGTGTTATTTTAGTGTTCCCTTTATTTTTTGAGCAGTCTATATGTTTAAGAGTGTGGGGCTTAAGCTGCATCCCTGTCTGACCCCACGACCCTGTGGGAAGAAATGTGTGTGTTATTTGTGTTGTTGTTTGATTAGTGTTTCCCAATTTCCCAGAAGTGGTTAGAGTCTATGGATTCTTCAATTACATTGAGCTGATTTCTGACGTGCAGTTCCTTCTTTTTCCGTAGTGTATTTCTGTATTGTTTTAGTGATTCACCATAGTGAATGCATAGACTCAGGTTTTCTCGGTCTCTAGTTTTTGGTTGGACAGGTTACTCAATTTCTTCCTTAGGTTTTTGCATTCTTCATCAAACCATTTGTCATTGTTGTTCATTTTCTTTGATTTTCTGTTTGACATTTTTAGATTTGCACTTACACTTTCACAATTACTGTGGAACGTTTTGTTCTTGCCTAATTGTTTTTTGGTAGGTTTCCACACTGCATTCCTTCCATTTATAGCATTTCTTAATATTAATCAGTTCCTTTGGCTTTGATGCCTCATGATTGAGTATTACTCTGTTCAAGTAGACTGTGATTTTGATGTGATCTGATAGGCGTGTCAGTGGGCTGACTGTGAAAGCTCTGAGAGACTCTGGGTTGAGGTCAGTGATAAAGTAGTCTAAAGTACTACTGCCAAGAGATGAGCTATAGGTGTACCTACCATAGGTGTCTCCTCTAAGCCTACCATTGACTATGTACATACCCAGCGTGTGACAGAGCTGCAGGAGTTGTGACCCATTATTGTTGGTTAGGTTGTCATAGATGTGCCTAGGGGGGCATATGGGGGAGGGAATGCTCTCACCTACAGGCAGGTGTGTGTCCCCCTGTGTGCTGCGGGTGTCAGGTTCTTGTCCGGTCCTGGCATTTAGGTCGCCACAGACTAGTACATGTCCCTGGGCCTGGAAATGATTGATTTTACCGCAGGCTGATGTGTTCAAGACACTGAGGTCGTTAATGCTTGAACAGCTACTGTATGTGCTCAGAGGCATCACGCAAATAAACTCTTAGAAAAGAAGGTGCTATCTAGAATTTAAAAGGGTCCTTCGGTTGTCCCCATATGATAACCCTTTTGGTTTCAGGTATGACCCTATTGGATTCCATGTAGAATCTTTCCCCCAGAGATTTCTACATGGAACCCAAAAGAGTTCTACCTGGAACTAAAAATAGTTATCCTATCCGGACAGCCAAAGAATCCTTTTTGGAACCCCATTTCTCCTCAGATAAGTCCTGTTTAATAAATATATATTTTTTGTTAATGTTACTCTGTAATACTAATAGCCACCTAGCAATTTTATGAAGTTGGCTTTAGGTTCCCAATCTGGGCTAGCTATCTCCCAAACTCAACTAGCTACCAATAATCAATTTCAGGCTATACACTAAAAACAAATGGTTGTGTATAGTGCCAAATACGGGTTATTTGGCTTGTAACCATAGCTGAAGCCTTTTTGGTGTAATATGGAGGGTTTATAAAGAACCATGGTCATAAAGTTCTAAATGGAACTTGTATGGTGGTTTAAAGAAATCCTTTCTTACAGTTCTATATAGCACCAAAAAGGGTTCTGTTATGGTTACAACCATTTTTGGGCTATACAGAACACTTTTTTATGGTTCTTTACAGAACCTTTAAGGAGAATGATTCCTTAAATAACCTTTCTCAAACTCAAATCTTCTTTGTAGAACCATACAGGTTTTTCTATTATGGTTTAATAGCCATATTATATTGTCAAAATTACATACGTTTAATTATTGTGTTTTTTTAACAAGTTGAATCAGGTGTGCTAGCTCTGGAATTCCTGGGGGGTCCCTGAGAAGAGAATTGAGAATTACTGACTTAGTCAACCATTCTCAATTGACACAAGGCCATACGCGACTCTTTCACAAGACACCATCACTGGGCATAGTCAAATTCAACATGTAATAACATAACACAACAGAATACAACAACTGGAATGACACTTGCATAATAAAATCTGTGCACAACATTTTCGAGTGAACTGCCCTTACATTTAAATGTTCACTAAAATAACCCTTTTCTTAAATGCAAAGAACCATTGAAGGACTCAAAGGGTGTCACGTTCGTCGTATGAATCGGACCAAGGCGCAGCGTGGTATGCGTACATAATTTATTAATATAAGAATGAACACTGACTGGGAACCGCCTCTGTAGACCCCGGGCTGGGGATCGTCGCTGGGGCTCCGGACTGTGGCCCGCCGTTGGAGGCTCCGGACTGTGGCCCGTCGTTGGAGGTTCCGGACTGTGGCCCGTCGTTGGAGGTTCCGGACTGTAGCCCATCGTTGGTGGTTCCGGACTGGGAACCAGTTATTATTATTATTATTATTATTAACTGTCGCCAGAAGCTCTGGACTGGGAACTGTCGCCGGAAGCTCTGGACGGGGAAATGTCCCCGGAAAATCTGGACTGTGTAGGCGCACTGGAGACCTAATACGTGGGACCGATACAAGTGACACCGGGCTGATGACATGCACCTCAGCACGCCCGCTCTGCAGCGCTCTCAATGCTATCACCTCTCTCCGGAATCTTGCGTCAAACTCCTCATCGGACTGGCTCTGGTTTGCTCCTTGCCACCGCCGACTACTCCATGTGCCGCCCCAAAAAAATTCTTAGGGTTTCAGTGGCCTACCTCGTTGGTATAACTCCTCGTAACGTCGCCGTTCCGCTTTTGCTCCCCAGCCTGCGTCCAGGGTCCTGCTCCATCCAGGATCTCCTCCCAGGTCCATTCCTCCTGAACACGCTGCTTGGTGCATTTTTGGTGGGATCTTCTGTCACGTTCGGCGTATGAATCGGACCAAGGTGCAGTGTGGAATGCGTACATTCTTTATTAATATAAGAATGAACACTGAACAAACTAACCAAAATAACAAAACGGCACGTGAAGCTATACAAAAGAGTGCTGACAGGCAACTACACATAGACATACAAAAACCATAGACAATACAAAAACTAGCGTACCCACCCTAGTCACACCCTGACTTAACCAAAATATAAAGAAAACAGAGATCTCTCAGTTCAGGGCGTGACAAAGGATTCTTTGGGTCAGTATGGTTCCACATAGAACCATCACCTTTCCCAAAGAAAAATGGGGAACCATCCTTTTTTTGTGAGTATAAATCAATTTAGAGTAGCTAGCTTGTCTAACTATCTTAGCTGGCAGGTTGGTAGAATTAGCAAGCAATTATGACATTAACTGAATAAATACAATATTTTACTGAGATTTTAGCAGAGATGCAGAAAGGAATATTACGTTTATTTCAAACTTTAACCATCAGTTAGAAAGATACACACAGCGAAAGAGGTATGCTAAGATATGCAGGAAAATATCAATATTTTTTACATAGAATTAAGCATAATGATTATGGCACTAGATTACAGGAAAAAGCTGTTTCAGGTGTTTGAAAAATAAGAAATTATCCAACTTCTAGACGGGGGTCCTAGCTCCACTCCGGACTACCCCCAGTCATTCTAATCTTATTTTGTGCCCCCCCCTGAGGTGCCTGATGGCCCTGTGCATAGTCCAGAGGGTATGCACCTTACTTTTCACCACAATATTTCTTAATCTTGGTCCTAGAGACCCAAAGGTGTGAAGGTTTTTTTCTACTCACCTGATTCCAACAATATTTTTATTTTTTTTGCACTCACCTATCTTTCACCTGTGTCTCTCTCTATCCAATAAACATCCCAAAAACCTATGAGGTCATGACAAAGGTAATTCAAGGAGACCTAAAAGAACAAATTGTTCAACAACTAAGAACTTTGAAATGGAAAAAGTTCCACTAATTATAGTTTGTCCTAATGCCACAGTGACATGTAAAAAGCACCCAGTCGCCTGTTAGACAACAACAAAATTGACGTATTGATAGTAATATAACCTTCCTTCTAATAGAGCAGACAGATGAGCACAGAAGGCCCCGGCTGGAGCATTTAAATGTCAAAGACGACAATTGGAAATCAAAGCACTCAGCAATGGGAACAAAAGCATCATCTGTGTTAAGAGTCTCATTTTAGACAGTAGAGAGGGAGACAAAAAGTAAGGGCATTGACAGAATATGCTCAACCAGACTCTGGCAGATAACACTGAACTTGAAATTATACCAATATATTATATTGGTATGGAGAGAGTCGCAACATATAAACCGGATTCAATTAAAGGGGAAATCTGGGATTGATATATACATTTTTGGACTTATGATAGCTATATATTATTTAAGCAATAAGGCCCGAGAATGTGTTCATTTATGGCCAATAACCCGCGGCTAAGGGCTGTTCTTAAGCACTCAATGAGGATTTATTTTTGTCATAACTGTGGTATACGTTCTGATATAACACATATTTCAGCCAATCAGCATTCAGGGCTCAAACCACCCTTTTTATAATGAATAATATAACTTATTAATGTGTCATGAGCTGAGTTCCACTGTCTTACCCCATCAGACCCTCTAACTATAACCTTGCTTTACTCGATTGCTTGTAAAAAAAAAATAAATAAAAAAAAACATTATAGCTTCAAAACATTGTTTAAATTACAATTTCTTCTCACCCTGATCTGTTTCACCTATCTTGTGATCGTCTCCAACCCCTACCAGGTGTGTCCCATTACCTCATGTGTATTTTTACCTGCATTTTCTGTTTGTCTGTTGCCAGTTTGTCTAGTCCTACCCGTAATTCCTGTGCTGTAGTTTTTATTTTTCTAGTCTTCCCAGTTCTGAGATTTTTGCTTGTCCTGCTCCTGCCTGCCGTCCTCTACCTGCATGACTCTGCATGACTCTGATTACGACTGCCTTGACCTACCGATTGCCTGCCCCTTGTATTGTAATAAAATCATACTATCCACCTCCTGTGTCTGCATCTGGATCTTAGCCTGAGCCGTGATAGTACGAACTGGCCATGACTGACCCATCAGACTCAGACCAGCTCTGCAAAGTTTTAATCTCAAGGAGCCACCATTGGAAGACACGGAGTTACTGCAAGGACTTATTGAGGGACTCCATACCCTGGCAGAATGCCATGACCATGTGTTCAATACATTGCTGGAGCAATTCTGCAGATTCCCAACTAGGCAGCAAGCCATGGCGGTGTGAGAGCAATTTTCCTCAGTCTGGAGGAGTTTGTGGCAGATGTACGAAAAGTGTTAGATTCTCCATTGTCTGGGAGGGAGGCTGCTCGTTAGCTGCTCCAACTACATCAAGACTCCCGTTGTGTGGTACACTACACATTGGAATTTCGCATATTAGCAGCTGAAAGTGCCTGGAACCCGGAAGCCCCGTTTGACACTTTCCTTCACGGATTATTGAAGGTGATTAGTTAATCAGTTAGTTAGTTAGTTAGTTAGTTAGTTAATCGTAAGGATCAGTGTCCCGTCCATGGGATGGTTGAGCTAATGTAGGTTAATAAGATTAGCATGAGGTTAGAAGTAACAAGGAAATTTCCCAGGACATTAACATATTTGATATTGGCAGCAAGCTTAAAATCTTGTTAATCTAACTGCATTCACAGTGGCTATTACAGTGAAATAAATAAATTGCACAATTTTGAACATGAAAAGTTATTAATATACAAATTAGGCACATACGGGCAGTCTTGATACAACATTTTGAACAGAAATGCAATGGTTCATTGGATGAGTCTAAATCTTTGCACTGTCTTAAAAAAAAAAAATTAATTCCATGTCTTTTATGCATTTTTTTCAAATTATCCTTGAAGAAAGTCCTTCCCGGTCCTTTGTTTTGACACTGCTGACTAACATTAAATCATTTTTGCACATACACTGCTGCCATCTAGTGACCAAAATCTAAATTGCACCTGGGCTGGAATAATACATTATGCCCTTTCTCTTGCATTTCAAAGATGGTACAAAATAAATAAAAAAGAATGGTTGTTATTTTCTATGTATTATCTTTTACCAGATCTATTGTGTTATGTTCTCCTATATTCCTTTCACATTTCCACAAACCTAACATTGTTTCCTTTCAAATGGTACCAAGAATATGCATATCCTTGCTTATGGTGATGGCCTATAAGAACCAGGAATATCTCCTACAGCCCGGGGTCCAAGAATGTGAAGCCTGATGCACTCTCACGTCTGTACAGCCCCACTACTACACCGTCGGACCTCGAGACCATCCTCCCTACTTCCTTTCTAGCGGCTGCTATCATCTGGTGAATAGAAAGTCTGGTCTGCAAGGCGCAGTGTTCCCCGGGCAGGGGCCCAGCAACCGGATGTTTGTCCCGTGCTCTGGTCCTGGAATGGGCATATTCCTCAAGACTCATCTGTCATCCTGGCTCTCGTCTCCTTGTATATTGTCAAACAACGTTTTTGGTGGCCCACCACGGTTCCTGGCGGATTCCAATACCTGGTTGACTGGGAGGGTTATGGCCCGGAGGAGAGGTGTTGGGTCCCCACCAGGAATATCCAGGAATATCCTGGACCCAGCCCTTATCAAGAACTTCCGCCGTCTACACCCCGGTCAACCAGGTCTGTCCCAGGGTAGGTCGCCAGGTGGTGCCCCTAGAGGGGGAGGAGGGGGGTGCTGATCTGATCTGTTTCACCTGTATTGTGATTGTCTCCAACCGCCGCCAGGTGTCTCCCATTACCTCATGTGTATCTAAACCTGATTTTTTTTGTTTGCCTGTTACCAGTTTGTCTTGTCCCATCAAGTTCAACCAGCATCATGTTCCTGTGTTTCCTGTGCTCTAGTTTTGGCTTTTTCTAGTCTTTCCAGTTCTGTCCATCCTGATCCTGCAAACTCACTCGTACTATCCGCCTCCTGTGTCTGCATCTGGGTCTTAGCCTGAGCCGTGATACATTTTGAATTACCATGGATGGTCATTCTTTGCATGCACTTCTCCAGACCCATCCCTCAACTGTTTACTCCAAAAAGTGGCTGGGTGACGGCTTTGTTGTTGTTTAAATATGTACTTTAAAAGGGTGTATATGAAAAAGTGTAATGGAGAAGGAAACCCTTTACCAGGCACCATAGTATTGCTTTTCTATCTATTCAATCTATTTGTATCCCTAAAAATAATCTATATTCGTTTTATACCAACGGTTTGAAAACTGCTTTTGAACGTTCTTGACGTTCTGAATCAATGGACGTCACTTGGAAACCAGTTGATCTGCAGCATATTACTATAGCAGATGCCATAGAAATAACTGGGAAAAGGATGAATATTTTTGTTGAAATGATAGCCAGTTGCCTAATACCATGATTTAGAAGGACCTGCCTATTCATTCATATAGGTATCTGATTCTAGAAAGAAAAATACAGCTACTGGAGCATTCAGACCTATATTTTGTATTTTTATTGAATATCCTAAACATACAATATACTTGCAGTGAAGCCGCTCAACAACTACATCATACCAGTCATCCAACAGACTCCCATTCAGAGCAACACACAGAAGCATCCAGGGTCAATGCCTTGCTCAAGGGCACGTTGACAGATCTCCCACCAGGCTAAAAAAACTTGAACCCAAACCTTCCAAGATCCCCCCACAGTTCACCAATAGCTGTCCCTCAACCATTTGAGACCCCTGCCACAACCAAGGAAAAAACGACAACAATTTATTCCATTCCCCCCCCAGAAGAAAACAGCAAACAACAATGCAAAATTAAAAATTTTTTTTTTTTTTTTTAAACAAGAACATCAAGGACAATTAAAATCATAACAGCAATGCCAACTGTATATGTTTGTGTGCGTGTCTGGCACTATTACATGTATGCGTGTGTTCTTGTATGCGTTTATTTGAATGAGAGTGTGTGTGTATCCGCATGTATACAAACACCTGCACGGCATCAGCCTCAGGCAAACTGGCATTAGTTGCAAAAAACTGCCCCTCGCTGTCATTCAAACGTTCTGACTGTACATTCTCAGTCAGTAGCCATATGGGTAGGCTACGCTACTCCCCTGGATAGGCCTTGAGTTGGACAGTGAACGGGTTGTTTGTTCAATGAACATCCCCTGATCAATCCATTCCTGCGTCTCATATGTTATATTACAAAATGACTGTGTTATTATTATGATATTACCGCTGTTATGATCGGCACATTTCAGTGATGAATATGCCTATACCTTGCAAATCACCTCATCATCTATTTATCACTCTATCGTAGGACATGGACATCTGTAAATTATCCAAAATGTTGTGATGTAATTGGCTACTGGGCTATTGTTTTAGAACATTTTGTTCCAAAATGATTTCATAGAATGATCTAAAATGCTAACCATGTGTGCAAGGTTCGCAGTTCCAGTGCACTCAGTCGCATCGATTCCTATGCCACCAGTTCAGCAAGTTGTCCCCCCAGTGATGTCACAGAGCAATTGACAGAAACTAACAGTTTTTCAGAATGTCTCTACAAATGTACATACAAAGTATTGTAATTGTATTTCTTTTAATTAGCTGAATATGAATTTACATTGGTTGTGAATAGGCTACCTTTTAACAAAAAGATAATATGCCTACTAGTATATTTCCCGCTATTATCTGTATGAAAGCAAAGACGAGAAACACCTTGACTCAAACTACTCCCTGCAAATAGGCTATGCATCTTGCACTCCCACAGATATATGTAGGGCCTCCACTGTGGGTTTCAATGTATATCTTACAGACTCCATCATGCAGGGTCACACATTTCATAAAGAATATTCCTTACCTCTAAAACCCCTTTCAAGGATGAGAGGCGTGGTGTACAGTGGGAGGAGAGCAGGGAAAAGTGTCATGTGGATGCCCTCCAGTTCAACTTGCCATCTCAATCAGCTCCCTAAATCAAATCTGCTACATCAGTCACGCTAAAATACCATGGACACCATATACCATATGTAAGACATTTGGGGAGGATATTATATATTATCCTCAGACAGTACAAGTCATACCTGATCCATGTTGACATGAATCTCTTGATTTAGAGGTAGCAGGCAAGTGGGTTAAACAAAAGTTCTGGTTGATGTGTTGTTATTGTTGATGCAAAATTATGTCAGATAACCAGATAGAATACACCCAGGTAAAGATATGTTTCTGGAAACACAAAAATTATGTCTAAACACAAAACCGGGTAAGTAAGTAAGCCTTGGACAAGTTAGCTTTGTCAGTGCCAGACCAGTCACGTCTGTAGCGTGAGGCAGCATGATGTACAAGTACACTGCCTGGATAGGATGTTAGTCTATCACAGAGCCTTTCCCCCTAATCCATATCTTTAATGCTGTGTGCCAAGCAGAGACATCAGGTCCCTTTCTTGGAGTCTTCGGTATTACTCAACCCGGGATCAAAACCCCAAGCTTCCAATCTCAGGTTGGACACCAAACCAAAAAGCCTCTGAAAAAACTGTGACAAACCCCAATTGTCCCCATGTTGGGGAATAAGAGATTTGAACATCTGGTTTTGAGATAAAATATGGTCGCCAATTTTTGTCAGATCTTTCCTCTTATGGTTGCACTCTAAACCTACGCAAATTCCCATTGGTACAGTACACAGCCATTTTAAAAGTGCAGGGCTTGTGCCGCCTGCATAGATTCTTATGACATTTCCAGCAGTAAGATTTGAAAGCCAACGGTCCAATATTTTAGAACACTGCTGTGCCTACGCTTATGTTTGGACAATGATAAACCCTTAATCCCATCTGCTTGCTGGTCACTGGTGTTTCTGACAGACTGCTTCACCCCAGATCTGACCATTGGATCCTTTCAGTCATTATTCCCCTGTCTACATTTGCACTGCAAGAGAGATGACCGGTGTGAAAGAAAGGCGATTGATGCAAGCTGAGATGATTTACAATTCTGGTTCTGTATAACATGACGAGGAAACGGCAAAGGAAAGAGACAATACAGCCTCCTGCAGGCTTTCAAAGTATGATTCTAAACACAGGATTCCAAAAGGTACACTCTTAGAAAAAAGCGTTCCAAAAGGGTTCAACGGCTGGCCCCATAGGATAACCTTTATTTGTTCCAGGTAAAACTATTTTGGGTTCCACCTAGAACCCTCTGTAGAAAGGGTTCTACATGCAACCAAAATAAGTTATTCAAAGGGATCTCCTGTGGGGACAGCCGAAGAACCCTTTTAGGTTCTAGATAGCTTTTTTTAAGTGCCATATCAGCATCCCTAAGACAGTTCCTGTGCTCACTTTCATCCAAAACTTTCTCATTCTCGTCTGCAGATACAAACCATATTAGCATATATATTGTGCTGCCCCTCTGTGCCTCTGAGCAGAGCCAACATGGTTGTTTGTTCAAATTATATTTTTCACTTCTGATTCTCCCAGCACAGCTCTCTACATTAGAGTCTCTGCTTTGGCGAGAAGAACTGTCATATTCAGTCAGTCTCACATACCGATATACATATTAGTAATAATAACTTGGTTGTTATTGTTGAACATGTGGGTGGTAATCAAAAATTGCAAAACTCTACAGCCAACTTCAGAAGGACAGCAGAGTAGTTGGTTGATGTTATAAATGTAATATTTAGTCATATTTGATTTGTTCATGTTTTTTTTAAAACACTGCTTAGAAAACTTAAACTGGCTTAGTACTGCTTCTTACCATATCATAATCCAAAATACAGTAGTTTCAAGGACATAAAGACGTTTTCTATTGCTAATGTTTTTTGCTATTGTCGTCAACCTCACAAATGAGTACCAACCGTAATTCAAGAAGTTGTGTATACAACAACAGCCGGACAGCTAGACGCTTAAAAATGTGAATTAGCTATAATGATGCTAATAAGCAGCGTCAAGCGGCGTTCTAGATGTATTTGTATGTATTATGGATCCCCATTACCAGCTGCCAAGGCAGCAGCTACTCTTCCTAGTGTTCAGCAAAATTAACGCAGACGTAAAAATGTTAAAACATTACATTACATTCACGATAGATTTCACAATACATTAAGTGTGCGCACTCATGTCCCTACTCTACTACCACATATCTATAATCCAAAATCCATATGTACGCTGTGTGTATAGTGTGTATGTTATCGTGTGTGTGTGTATGCATGTCTGTGCCTAAGTTTTTGTTGCTTCACAGTCTCCATTGTTCCATAAGGTGTATTTGTATTAGTTTTTAAAAATCTATTTGTACAGCTTGCATGAGTTACTTAATGTGGAATAGAGTTCCATGTAATCATGGCTCTATGTACTATTGTGCGCCTCCCATAGTCTGGGGGACTGTAAAAATACCTCTGGTGGCATGTTTTGTGGGGTATACATGGGTTTTCGAGCTGTGTGCCAGTAGTGCAAAACAGACAGCTCGGTGCATTCAACATGTCAATACCTCTCACAAATACAAGAAGTGAGAGCCAGTTTGAGCCAGGAGAGAAAGACATGCATACCTCTTGATTCTAGCCATCCCGGATCTGGGATCGTGAATACAGCCTCAAGCTCATTACCATAACGCAACGTTAACTATTCGTGAAAATCGCAAATTAAATGAAATAAATATGCTAGCTCGCAAGCTTAGCCTTTTGTTAACAACACTGTCATCTCAGATTTTCAAAATATGCTTTTCAACCATAGCAAAACAAGCATTTGTGTAAGATTATTGATAGCTAGCGTAGCATTTAGCGTAGCATTCAGCATGCAACATTTTTACAAAAACAAGAAAAGCATTCAAATAAAATCATTTACCTTTGAAGAACTTCAGATGTTTTCAATGAGGAGACTCTCAGTTAGATAGCAAATGTTCAGTTTTTCCAAAAATATTATTTGTTTAGGACAAATCGCTCCGTTTTGTTCATCACGTTTAGCTACGAAAAAAACCTGTATCCAGGAGTGTAATTATCCCGCAAGCTCATTAGCATGACACAACGTTAACTATTCATGAAAATCGCAAATGAAATTAAATAAATATATTAGCTCTCAATCTTAGCCTTTTGTTAACAACACTGTCATCTCAGATTTTCAAAATATGCTTTTCAACCATAGCAAAACAAGCATTTGTGTAAGATTATTGATAGCTAGCGTAGCATTTAGCGTAGCATTCAGCGGGCAACATTTTCACAAAATCAAGAAAAGCATTCAAATAAAATCATTTACCTTTGAAGAACTTCAGATGTTTTCAATGAGGAGACTCTCAGTTAGATAGCAAATGTTCAGTTTTTCCTGAAAGATTCTTTGTCTAGGAGAAATCGCTCTGTTTTGTTTGTCACGTTTGGCTACCAAAAAAAAACGAAAATTCAGTCATCAAAACGCCAAACTGTTTTCCAAATTAACTCCATAATATCGACTAAAACATGGTAAACGTTGTTTAGAATCAATCCTCAAGGTGTTTTTCACATATCTCTTCGATGATATATCGTTCCTGGAAGTTTCCTCTCTCCTCTGAATCACATGGACAAAGGACACCAGGCGGACACCTGGTAAATGTAGTCTCTTATGGCCAATCTTCCAATGATATGCCTACAAACACGTCACAATGCTGCAGACACCTTGGGGAAATGGCAGAACGTGTAGGCTCGTTCAGGGCGCATTCACAGCCATATTAGGAGACAATGGAAAACAGCGCCTCAAAAATGTTGCTCATTTCCTGTTTGAAGTTTCATCTTGGTTTCGCCTGTAGCATCAGTTCTGTGGCACTCACAGATAATATCTTTGCAGTTTTTGAAACGTCAGAGTGTTTTCTTTCCAAAGCTGTGAATTATATGCATAGTCGAGCATCTTTTCGTGAAAAAATATCTTGTTTAAAACGGGAACGTTTTTTCATCCAAAAATGAAATACTGCCCCTAGTGTTCCAAGAGGTTAAAGTTAACTCTCTGTGCACATCTAAAGGCCAGCCGTGCTGCCCTGTTCTGAGCCAATTGCAATTTTCCAAAGTTCCTCTTTTTTCCTCCTGACCACATGACTGAACAGTAGTCCAGGTGTAACAAAATTAGGGCCTGCAGGACCTGCCTTGTTGATAGTGTTGTTAAGGCAGAGCAGTGTTTTATTTTGGGACTCCCCATTTTAGCTACTGTTGTATCAATATATTTTGACCATGACAGTTTACAATTCAGGGTTACTCCAAGCAGTTTAGTGACCCCAACTTGCTCAATTTTACTACAAATCACTACAAAACGTATTGTATGACCTGTTATTTTTGTATTTGTATTTAGGTGCTGCCTTGTAGCAGCTACTCTTCCTTGGGTCCAAACACATTATGGCACTTGCATTTCATATACAACAAAACATAAAACAGTACATCATAACATTATTGCACCACTGCATATCTACAATACATATCATTCCTGTGCTGTGCACTATAACTTTGGTTTGCCTTGATATGGCTACTATATTTTGATCACAACATCCGATGGATTTGGATACTGATCTATATACATTTTCTGCAGCATTGGTAAATATGTGATCAATACATGTTGATGATTTCCTGTGCTGTTTGTAACTACCCTGGTAGGTTGACTGATAACCTGAACAGGTTACAGTTTGACGCTTTCTCTTGAGTAGGCAGCTTGATGAAAGCCAGTCAATATTTAAATCACCAAGAAAATATATCTCTCTGTTGATCACATAATGTCATGTGTGTGTGCACCCTCTCCAGTCTCTTGGTCACCAGGCTGCTCGTTATGGCGCAAACGTGTCACCATCAAACTACACACAATACCCCATAATGACAAAGCAAAAATGACAAAGCAAAAACTGCTTTTTAGAAACTGTATAAAAAAATATCTGAAATATCACATTTACATAAGTATTCAGACACTTTACTCTGTACTTTGTACCTTTGACATTGACTACAGCCTTGAGTCTTCTTGGGTATGCAACTACAAGCTTGGCACACCCGTATTTGGGGAGTTTTTCCTATTCTTCTGAAGCTCTGTTAGGTTGGATGGGGAGCAGCTATTTTCAGGTCAAGGCTCTGGCTAGGCCGCCCAAGGACATGTCCCGAAGCCACTCCTGCATTGTATTGTCTGTGTGCTTAGGGTGGTTGTCCTTTTGGAAGGTGAACCTTCACCCCAATCTGAGGTCCTAAGTGCTCTGGGGCAGGTTTTCATCAAGGATCTCTCTGTACTTTGCTCCGTTCATCGTTGCCTCGATCCTGACTCGATTCATTGTTGCCTCGATCCCAGTCTCTGCAGCTGAAAAACATCCCCATAGCATGATGCTGCCACCTCCATGCTTCACCGTAGGGATGGTGCCAGGTTTCCACCAGACGTGAAACTTGGTATTCAGGTCAAAGAGTTCAGTCTTGGTTTCCTCAGACCAGAGAATCTTGTTTCTCATGGTCTGAGAGTCCTTTAGGTGCCTGTTCAAGTCAAATCAAACTTTAATTGTCACATGTCCTGAATACAACAGGTTTAGACCTTACTATGAAATGCTTACTTACAAGCCCTTAACCAACAGTGCAGTTCAAGAATAGAAAATAAATAAAAAGTAACAAAATAAAATAACCACAATGAGGCTATATACAGGGGGTACTGGAACAGAGTCAATGTGTGTGGGTACAGGTTGGTCCTAGACTTGGCGCTCCGGTACCGCTTGCCATGCGGCAGCAGAGAGCATATAGGTCCTGGATAGCAGGAAGCTTGGCTCTAGTGATATACAGGGCCGTACGCACTACCGTCTGTAGCGTGTTGCCAAGCAGTTGCCATACCAGGCGGTGATGCATCAGGTCGGGATGCTCTCGATGGTGCAGCTGTATAACTTTTTGAGGATCTGCGGAAGAATACCAAATCTTTTCAGTCTCCTGAGGGGGAAAAGGTGTTGTCGTGCCCTCTTCATGACTGTGTTGATGTGTTTGGACCATGAAAGTTTGTTGGTGATGTGGATACCAAAGAACTTGAAACTCTCGACCCGGCTCCACTACAGCCCCGTCGATGTTAATGGGAGCCTGGTCGGCCCGCCTTTTCCTGTAGTCCACGATCAGCTCCTTTGTCTTGCTCACATTGAGGGAGAGGTTTTTGTCCTGCCACCACACTGCCAGGTCTCTGACCTCCTCCCTATAGGTTGTTTCATTGTTGTCGCTGATCACGCCAACCACTGTTGTGTTGTCAGCCAACTTAATGATGGTGTTAGTTGTGTTTGGCCATGCAGCCATGAGTGAACAGGGAGTACAGGAGGGGACTAAGCACACACCCCTGAGGGGCCCCAGTGTTGAGGATCAGCGTGGCAGACGTGTTGTTGCCTACCCTTGTAACCAGAGGGTGACCCATCAAGAAGTCCAGGATCTAGTTGCCATCCAGGATCCTTAGCTTAGTGATGAGGTTCATAGGCACTATGGTGTAGAACGCTGAGCTGTTGTCAATGTAGAGCATTCTCATATACTGTAGGTGTTCCTTTCGAGCAGGTGTGTAGTGCGATTGAGATTGTGTCATCTGTGGATCTGTTGGGGCGGTATGTGAATTGTAGTGGGTCTAGGGTTTCCTGGATGATGCTGTTTATGTGAGCCATGACCAGCCTTTCAAAGCACTTCATGGCTACAGACGTGAAGTGCTTTTACCTCATCTGGTAGGTTTCGCGTCACTGGGCAGCTCGCGGCTGGGTTTCCCTTTGTAGTCCGTAATAGTTTTCAAGCCCTGCCACATCCGACGAGTGTCATACCAAGTGTTGTAGGATTCAATCTTAATCCTGTATTGACACTTTGCCTGTTTGATGGTTCATCTGAGGGCATAGTGGGATTAGTATCCCGTTCCTTGAAAGTGGCAGCTCTAGCCTTTAGCTCGATGCAGATGTTGCCTGTAATCTATGGCATCTGGTTGGGATATGTATGTACGGTCACTGTAGGGACAACGTCGTCGATGCACTTATTGATGAAGCCGATGACTGAGGTTGTATACTCCTTTTTTCCCCCTCTGGTTGCACATGTAACATGCTGGTAGAAATCAGGTAAAACGCATTTAAGTCTGTCTGAATTAAAGTCACTGGCCACTAGGAGCGCCTCTTCTGGATGAGCATTTTCTTGTTTGCTTATGCCCTTATACAGCTGGTTGAGTGCAGTATTTAATATTAGACATTGGGCACCAGCTGTTATTGACAAATAGACACACATATTTAACTTTCATAAAAAAGAACGCGCTCTCTTCCACGCACTTGGAAACACTACAGCCAAAATGGGAGCCACCTAGAAAAACTACAATTTATGGCTCATTTAAAAAAGAAAAACAGCATGAAACTCTTTCTAAAGACTGTTGACATCTAGTGGAAGCCCTAGGAACTGCAATCTAGGAGGATTTCGCCTTATAATAAAAGTGACAGCCATTGAAAACAGTGGTAGGCTGAATTTCTCTCGGGGGGGATGGTTTGTCCTCGGGGTTTCGCATGCCATATCAGTTCTGTTATACTCACAGACATAATTTCAAGAGTGTTTTCTATCCAAATCTACCAATTATATGCATATCCTAGCTTCTGGGCCTGAGTAACAGGCAGTTTACTTTGGGCACGCTTTTCATCCGGATGTGAAAATACTGCACCCTACCCAAGAGAGGTTAAGAAAAAGATAAAATTGGAGGTAGATTTGAACTGTGGTGGGAGAATTCTCACACGGGGCACAAATGACCTAGGCGATTCTCCTCACACAGGGTGTACTAGTCATGTTTAGCATTGTCCTATTTGTAAGGATGTGCTATTCTGAAAATTCCTAAACAATGGATAACTAAAGTAAAGCCAACTTAATCCCCATCTAACAACAAGCACTAATCTATTCTGGGATGCTGGCCTTCTAGACAGAGTTCCTCTGTCCAGTGTCTGGGTTCTGGGTGTCTGGGTTCTTTTGCCCATCTTAATATTTTATTTTTATTGGCCAGTCTGAGATATGGCTTTTTCTTTGCAACTCTGCCTAGAAGGCCAGCATCTTGGAGTCACTGTTGACGTTGAGACTTGTGTTTTGTGGGTACTATTTAATGAAGCCGCTAGTTGAGGACTTGTCCTCTTGATCAGTTGTGCACTGCTACCTCCCACTCCGCTTTCTATTCTGGTTAGGGCCAGTTTGTGCCGTTCTGTGTAGGGAGTAGTACACAGCTTTGTACGAGATCTTCAGTTTCTCGCATGGAATAGCCTTCACTTCTCAGAACAAGAATAGTCTCACAAATTTCAGAATTAAGTTATTTGTTTCTGTTCATTTTGGCCTATAATCGAACCCACAAATGCCGATGCTCCAGATACTCAACTAGTCTAAAGAAAGACAGTTTTATTGTTTTTTTAATCAGCACAACAGTTTTCAGCTGTGCTAACATAATTGCAAAAGGGTTTTCTAATGTTCAATTAGCCCTTTAAAATTATAAACTTGGATTAGCTAACACAACGTGCCATTGGAACACAGGAGTGATGGTTGCTGATACTGGGCCTCTGTATGCCTATGTAGATATTCCATTAAAACATCCAGCTACAAAAGTAATTTACATCATTGACAATTTCTACACTGTATTTCTGATCAATTTTATGTTATTTTAATGGACAAAAAATGTGCTTTTCTTTCAAAAACAAGGACATTTCTAAGTGACCTCAAACTTTGAATGGTAGTGTATATGTGCCTAATTTTCCACGTACCAATCATAACATGACTTCAAGCTTACATAGAAGCAATATCTGCTTTATTTACACAATCTTTGCATGCCAGAAGAAAGTCATTATTCAGATTTGATTAAATAACATTGAAGCTTCTCTATGAAATCAAAGACATTGGTTCTCTGTGACAATTTTCTACCCATATTATCCACATTTGTCCTGAAACACAATAGAATTCACATTTGTCAATGTGGTAAAGAAACAATTGTTTCCCTCAGACAGCGAATTACACCCACAATATGCTCAGAGAATCAATTGCCTGGGCCCACAAAATAGTGCCGGTTTAACACAGAGAAAAAGTGAAAAGGACGCTCGACGGAAATGGGTATAAATATTAATTGAGTGCTGTTGTAGGCTACTAGAGTAACTTCAGTATGATTATTTGACATGGACTGTTTGGCATTGATTGGATTAGCTGATATCGTGTGTTCATCAATCATAATGCATGGCCGTAACCATCCATTGTACAAAAAATCCTCCTTGATACTGCTATAGTTGTAATGACATTAAATCCATTAACTCTTTCCGAATAGGACTATACAGTATTCTGCCAGCTTGCTAAATGTGCAGTAGAAATGCTGAATAAGGACTCATAGATATTGAAGGGATAATGTACTCTGGAATTTCTGGTTTTGTTGAACGGTTGGGCATTAGTGCAGACTCCTGACAGGTGTAGCAATTGAATGGGGGTGGGGGGAGGAATAGAAATAAAGCGAGTGGGTGAGAAGGAGAGAATAATATTACTTGATTGCCATGCAAAGGTCTCTTTAAAACCATTTTTTGTAGTTTATAAAACACCTTCTTTTATGGAGAAGTAGTATAAAATCATAATTAATGTACACCATTTAGAAGTTAGCTACTAAACAACCTGCTCTTCATCAGAACATCCAAACCCCACTGGACTAACTCTCGCCTCACTTTCTGAGTTGAATAAAGTTCTTCAAACAAGCCTGAATAAAAAGGAGTGCTGGGGGATTCCAGTCCGCTGAACACGCTCATCACTCTTGAAATCGATTATCCCTTTCTCAGGTCCATGCAGATTTACAGCCCATCCCCCTCATCCTCAAGCTGTAACTGGCCATGATTGAGATTCTGAGTGCACCCAGACTGGCTAGTCTACTGTATTCCCATCTCTTTCTCTCTCTCTCTCTAAAGAAAGGGCAGAGAAAAACACAAGATGAACTGCATACATCATGCAGCCCTGTCATAAGAATCACTGAAACAGAGCGGGTAAACAGCAGTGCTAGAGAATGAAGGAAACATGAATGTTGCATGTTCTTTTTTCCGTACACTAAAAGGATTTGTACAGCTGGCTGAATTGTTTCCCAATAACATTACATAACATGTAGTTGGAGAATACAAATAGCATGTCTATGCTATTTTTTTTAACTAATACAAATGTTTGACAAGCATACATTGCTCTTATGCGTACAGCCGAAATTGGGCCTAAGGATTGCAGAGTTTGGTTCCTCTTGACAGAGCTAGGATTTGTTCACAATACTGCACTCTGTATTCATAAGGAGAGCAGAGCATTCCTCATGTATGGAGAGATATTGCTGACTCGTAATTTAGCAGCACTAGCGCTTGCCAACGAACAGAAATGAGGTGTGGTCATATGATAAAGCTAACACATGCTTACATGGTCTCCTCCCTCCTCCAAGGTATAGGGACATCAGCACCACACAAATCAGCAGGCAGACAGTAATGGGAATATTAATGTTTGTGCTTTTCTTATAACTAATTTCAGTGTTCTACAAACCAATGTGTTCATGCAAGTGGCTGACTACAAATCACACCTATCAGTAGCTGTAATTTGGCAATATGCCCAGACCGTGTTTTGAGAACAAACCACCGATCTCAGTTGCAAGGTCTCAGCTTAGAGAGGAGAAGCCTCGTGATGTGTTGGTCTGTCACATGTTATGAAACAGTGTTGGTCGGCCACATGAAACACGGTAATGATTAATTAATTGCGCAAAATCATGCAAATATAACTTGCGTGTGTGTAGCCGTATAACTGCTGGGTCTGCCCAAGGATCCTGATTGACATGTGTACATTGAGTTGGAACCTCTCCAGCGCACCTACTCATTCAAGGGTTTCTTTATTTGTACTATTTTCTACATTGTAGAATAGTGAAGACATCAAAACTATGATATTACATATGGAATCATGTAGTAACCAAAAACAGGACATAGCCCTATTTGGTTAAAGACCAATTCCATATTATTTCAAGAACAGCTCAAATAAGCAAAGAGAAATAACAGTCCATCATTACTTTAAGACATGAAGGTTAGCCAATCCGGAAAATTTCAAGAACTTTGAAGAGGTTTCTTCAAGTGCAGTTGCAAAAATCATCAACCTCTATGATGAAACTGGCTCTCACGAGGACCTCCACAGGAATGGAAGACCCAGAGCTACATCAGCTGCAGAGGATAAGTTCATTAGAGTTACCAGCCTCAGAAATTGTAGCCCAGGTAAACGCTTCAGTTCAAGAAACAGACACATCAACATCAACTGTTCAGAGGGGACTGCATAAATCAGACCTTCATGGTTGAATTTCTGCAAAGAAAACACTAATAAAGGACATCAATAAGAATGAAACACTTGCTGGGCCAAGAAACACGAGCAATGGACATTAGACCGGTGGAAATCTGTCCTTTGGTCTGGAGTCCAAATTGGAGATTTTTGGTTCCAACCTCCGTGTCTTTGTGAGACGCGGTGTGGGTGAACAGATGATCTCCGCATGTGTATTTCTCACCGTAAGCATGGAGGAGGAGGTGTTATGGTGTGGAGGTGCTTTGCTGCTGACACTGTCTGTGATTTATTTAGATTTCAAGGCACACTTAACCAGCATGGCTACCACAGCATTCTGCAGCGATACGGCATCACATCTGGTTTGGGCTTAGTGGGACTATCATTGGTTTTTAACAGGACAATGACCCAACACACCTCCAGGCTGTGTAAGGGCTATTTTACCAAGAAGGAGAGTGATGTAGTGCTGCATCAGATGACTTGGCCTCCACAATCCCCTGACCTCAACCAAATTGAGATGGTTTGGGATGAGTTGGACCGCAGAGTGAAGGAAAAGCAGCCAACAAGTGTTCAGCATATGTGGGAACTCCTTCAAGACTGCTAGAAAAGCATTCCAGGTGAACCTGATTGAGAAAATGCCAAGAGTGTGCAAATATGTAATCAAGTCAAAGGGTTGCTATTTGAAGAATCTCAAATATAAAATACATTTTGATTTATTGAACACTTTTTTTGGTTACTATATGATTCCATATGTGTTATTTCATAGTTGTGGTGTCTTCACTATTAATCTACAATGTAGAAATAGTACAAATAAAGAAAGTAGGTGTTCTAAAACTTTTACCAGGTAGTGTATTCCCAATACACACAAATATAAGTAGGAATGAATTAAGACTATATACATATGGACGAGCAATGTCAGAGCAGAACGGACTTAGATACAGTAGAATAGTATAGATTACGGTATATATGAGATGAGCAATGCAAGATATGTAAACATTATTAAGTGAATGAGATACCGTAGAATAGTATATAAAACAGTATATACATATGAGATGAGTAATGAGTAATGCAAGATATGTAAATATTATTATGTGACTAAAATACCATAGAATCGTATATAAAACAGTATATACATATGAGATGAGTAATGCCAGATATGTAAACTTTATTAAAGTGACTAGTGTTCCATTCCTTAAAGTGGTCAGTGTTTTCCAGTCTATTCCTATAGACAGCAGCCTCTAATGTGCTAGTGATGGCTGTTTGACAGTATGGTGGACTTGAGATATAAGCTTTTTTTCAGTCTCTCAGTCACAGCTTTGCTACACCTGTACTGACCTTGCCTTCTGGATGAAAGCGGGGTGAACAGGCAGTGGCTCGAGTGGTTAAGGTCCTTGATTATCTTTTTGGCCTTCCTGTGACATTGGGTGCTGTAGGTGTCCTGGAGGGCAGGTAGTTTGCTCCCGGTAATGTGTTGGGCAGACCGCACTATCCTTTGGAGAGCCTTGCAGTTGCCATACCAGGTGGTGATACAGCCCAACAGGATGCTTCAACTAGGGGCGGCAGGGAGCCTAGTGGTAAGAGCATTGGGCCAGAAACCAAAAGGTTGCTGGAATAATTCAGAGAGCTGACAAGGTAGAAATCTGTCGTTCTGCCCTGAACAAGGCAGTTAACCCACTGTTCCCCAGTAGGTCATCATTGTAAATAAGAATTTGTTCTTAACTGACTTGCCTAGTTAAATAAAGGTTAATTTTTTTTTAAAGTGTGCATCTGTAAAAGTTTGAGGGTTTTAGGTGACAAGCCAAATTTCTTTAGCCTCCTGAGGTTGAAGAGGCTCTGTTGTGCCTTCTCCACCACACTGTCTGTGTGGGTGGTCCATTTCAGTTTGTCAGTGATGTGTACACAATAATAATAATAATATATGCCATTTAGCTGACGCTTTTATCCAAAGCGACTTACAGTCATGTGTGCATACATTCTACGTATGGGTGGTCCCGGGAATCGAACCCACTACCCTGGCGTTACAAGCACCATGCTCTACCAACTGAGCCACAGAAGGACCACACCAAGGAACTTGAAACTTTCCACCTGAGCGCACACCCTTGTGGCGCCCCAGTGTTGAGGATTGACGGAGTGGAGGTAATGTTTCATACCTTCACCACCTGGAGGTGGCCCGTCAGGAAGTACAGGACCCAGTTGCACAGGGCGGGGTTCAGACCCAGGGCCTCAAGCTTAATGATGAGCTTGGAGGGTACTATGGCATTGAATGCTGAGCTATTGTCAATAAACAGCATTCTTAGAGTATTCCTCTTGTTCAGATTTGATAGGGCAGTGTGCAGAGTGATAGTGATTGCATCGTCTGTGGAACTATTGGGGCGGTAAGCAAATTGAAGTGGGTCTAGGGTGACAGGTAAGGAGGAGGTGATATGATCCTTTACTTGTCTCTCAAAGCACTTCATGATGACAGAGGTGATTGCTACGGGGCGATAGTCATTAATTTCAGTTGCCTTCTTGGGATCAGGAACAATGGTGGCCATCTTGAAGCATGTGGGGACAGCAGACTGGGATAGGGAGAGATTGAATATGCCCATAAACACACCAGCCAGCTGGTCTGCACATGCTCTGAGGACATGGCTAGGCATGCCATCTGGCCCTGCAGCCTTGCGAGGGTTATCACGTTTAAATGTTTTACTCACTTCAGCCACTGAGAAGGAGAGCCCACAGTCCATGGTAGCGGGCCACGTCGGTGACACTGTGTTATCCCCAAAGCGTGTGAAGAATGTGTTTAGCCTTTCCGGAAGCAAGATGTCAGTCTCGGTAATGTAGTCTGTGATTGTCTGTAGTCCCTGCCACGTATGTTTAATGTCTGAGCTGTTGAATTGCGACTCCACTTTATCTCCATACTGATGTTTAGCTTGTTTGATTGCCTTGCGGAGTGAATAACTACGCTGTTTATATTCTGCCATATTACCAGTTGTCTTGCCATTGTTAAATGCGGTGGTTCGCATTTTCAGTTTTGCGTGAATGCTACCATCTATTCTGATTCTGGGTAGGGTAGGTTTTAATGGTCCCATTGGGTGCTACATCTTCTATGCACTTCCTTATAAACTCAGTTACCGTATCCGTGAATGCGTCTAGGTTGTTTTCACAAGCTACCTGGAACATATCCCAGTACACGTGATCAAAAAAATCCTGAAGTGTGGATTCCGATTGGTCAGACCTGTGTTGAATAGTTTGAAGCACAGGTCCTTCCTGTTTGAGTTTCTGCCTATAGGACAGGAGGAGCAAGATGGAGTCGTGGTCAGATTTGCCGAAAGTAGGACGAGGGAGGGCCTTGTAAGCATTCTGGATGTTTGAATAGCAATAGTCGAGAGTCTTAGCAGCGCGAGTGGTACAGTCAATATGTTGATAGAAGTTCGGCAGCCTCGTCCTCAAATTTGCTTTGTTAAAATCCCCATTTACAATAAATGCAGCCTCAGGATATGTGGTTTCCAGTTTGCATAAAGTCCAGTGAAGTTTTTTGAGGGCCGTCAAGCTAACAGCTTGTGGTGTGTTGTAAATGGCCGTGGCGATGGCGGAGGAGAATTCTCTTGGGACATAATATGTGAGGTATTCTAGGTTGGGTGAACAAAAGGATTTGAGTTACTGTATGTTTCTAGAATTACACCATGAGTCGTTAATCATGAAACACACCCCTCCTACCTTTATCGACTCTGACAGAGTATCCCGAGAGAGCCATGTTTCCGTGAAACAAAGTGTGACATGTCTTTCTGGAAAGAAATCCTTGCTCTAAGCTCATCAATTTTGTTACCCAAAGACCGAACATTAGCGAGTAATATACTCTGAAGTGGTGGGTGGTGTGCGAGAGTGAACAAAGGATCTGCTCCAGGGAAGTCGTATTCCTGGTGGTAATGCTGGTAGTTCTGGTGAATTACCGCCGCTCTATTATCCAATAGTTCTTCCCGGCTGTATGTAATGACACAAAACATTTCCCAAGCTAATAATGTAAAAAAGAATACATAAAAAAAACAAAATATTGCAAAGTTCCCTAAGAGCTAGTCGCGATGCTGCCCTCTCCGTTGGCGCCATCTTCGATGTCTTGTCTCCATTACTACCGATGATGGGGCACCCGATCTGGTAGGCCACATTCGTGGGTTCGTTGCATTTTGCAAACGAGATTATTCTTTCCCGGACTTTCTTAGTTATCACTACGTAATTCATCAGTAAACTTTGTGCGTGAAGATGTTAAACATATGAAAGAGGTGATGGATGTTGCAATAAAGATTTTGTGTTCTATTCAAGCAAGAAGCCTACAGCGGAGTCTATTTTGTGCTCACTTAGAAGAGACTGAAGCGTAGCACATAAACCTGCTGCTGCACATGGATGTGCGGTGGCTGAGCCGATGTACATTTTTAGGGAGATTAAGCGAGTTGTTGCCTGAAATCAAGGACTTGCTCAAGGTCTTCAAACATGCAGGATATGCACAGCTGGAGGACACACAGTGGCTCCTGGATTTAGCTTTTCTCATTGACCTAACTTACATGCTTAATGATGAATTGAATGTAGAGCTGCAAGGAAAAGGCAAACATGTAATCGTCGTGATCAGCTCTGTGTACACTTTAAATGCACCTACAACTGCTCGTCAGGGCAAGGTTACAGCACAGCTTGACGGTGCACGTTACGTGGAGCAAGTCCAGAGCATCTTATCTGAGTTTGACAGTCGTTTCACTGACTTTGCATCACTTGATCCTATTTCCACTTACATATATGTGCTTTTCGTTTGGCACAGACATAAATGCGGAAGTCATTGCCTACCAAATGGGATCACTTTTCATTTGGACACAACCTTCGCAGAAACTGAAATTCTCACCCTTCAAAATTACATTCAGCAGATATCCAGGGGAACCACTGAGCTGAAGGAAGAGTTCTGGGAGCTACTACTAGAGGGGAAGTATCCCAACATAAGATGTGCTCTCAACTTATGAGCACTTTTTGGATCAACCTACTTCTGTGAGTCTGCTTTTTCTCACATGAAGATAATAAAGTCCAAGTGGCAGGGTAGCCTAGTGGTTAGAGCGTTGGACTAGTAACCGAAAGGTTGCAAGTTCAAACCCCTGAGCTGACAAGGTACATTCTGCCCCTGAACAGGCAGTTAACCCACTGTTCCTAGGCTGTCATTGCAAATAAGAATTTGTTCTTAAAACACAGGGTACTGAATTAAAGCTACACTCGTTGTGAATCCAGCCAACAAGTCAGATTTTTAAAATGCTTTTCGGCGAAAGCATGAGAAGCTATTATCTGATAGCATGCAACACCCCGAAATACCCGAAGGGGACGTAAACAAAATGATTAGCATAGCCAGCGCTACACAAAACTCAGAAATAAAATATAAAACATTCATTACCTTTGACGATCTTCTTTGTTGGCACTCCTAGATGTCCCATAAACATCACTATTGGGTCTTTTTTTTCCGATTAAATCGGTCCATATATACCCTAAATATCGATCTATGAAGAGTGTGTGATCCAGGAAAAAAGACCGTTTTAAAACGCAACGTCATTTTTTAAATTAAAAAAGTCGATGATAAACTTTCACAAAACACTTCAAAATACTTTTGTAATCCAACTTTAGGTATTAGTAAACGTTAATAATCTATCAAATTGATCAGGGGGTGATGTGTATTCAATAGCTCCACGTCTTGAAATCATGTTCAGAAATTTCTACTCCAAAACATCCTGTCGGAGACCGGAAGGAATGGGCTCTCTCTTACTCGTTTGACCAAGAAACAAAGCGCAGGCAATTGACAAGACTGGCAACATCGTGTGGAAGCTGTAGGACTTGCAATCTCAGCCCCATCTAATTTGCTTTCCAATAGACAAAACATGCAAGTGGCGCATTGATACTTTTTCCAGTTTTCAGTGATCAGTTTTTCTTGCGCTTTTCGATGAAACGCAGGCTCTGTTATAGTCACAGCCGTGATTTAATCAGTTTTAGAAACGTCAGAGTGTTTTCTATCCACACATACTAATCATATGCATATACTATATTCCTGGCATGAGTAGCAGGACGCTGAAATGTTGCGCGATTTTTAATAGAATGTTCGAAAAAGTAGGGGGTAGCCTTTAGACAACAAAGCAGCTAAAAAGATACCCGCCATATTGGGTAGTCAACATTCAACGAAATAGAGGGATAGTTTCTAAAACTAAAGGTGCTACAGAGGTAGCCATTACTAACAACTTTTCAATCGGTCCTACTGAATAAAAACTAATTGTCTGTGAAGTTTCTAAAACTAAAGTCAACTAAACTAAAGGATATATTATCAAATAGATATTAGAAAAACACCTTGAGGATTGATTATAAACAACGTTTTCCATGTTTCTGTCGATATTATGGAGCTAATTTGGAATATTTTTCGCCGTTTTCGTGACTGCAATTTCCGGGCGATTTCTCAGCCAAACGTGAAGAATAAACGAAGCTATTTCAAAAATAATATTTTGGGCAAAAAATGAACTTTGGCTATCTACCTGGGAGTCTCGTGAGTGAAAACATCCGAAGGATCTTCAATTTCCGTGACCAAGTTACCTGCTGCTTGCTGGACAAAATGCTATGCTAGGCTATCGATAAACTTACACAATTGCTTGTCTAGCTTTGGCTGTAAAGCATATTTTGAAAATCACAGCTAAGCTGTGTCTCAATATATTTCATTTGTGATTTTCATGAATAGGAATATTTTCTAGGGATATTTATGTCCGTTGCGTTATGCTAATTAGCTTCAGGCGATGACTACACTCCCGCATGCGGGTTTGGGAGTCACAAGAAGTTTAAGAGCTGTATCTATTATGCACTGTTTCTGGACAAACCGGACCACTCAGAGTTCCAATGCGGCAATAGCTTACTTGCTGGGGATTATAGGCTGGAGGTGGCTTCATTGATCACGCAGGTCTCCAGCCCACGTAAGAAACTGGAGAAAACGCAGAGTGGAATGTTTGCATTTTCTACACCGGTGACTGGACGGCCTTCACACTTGTTGGATGCAACTCTGCCTTGTTGTTTGTTGTTATTTGACTGTCCGGTGTTTCCAGGAGCTCCCCCATCTCATAGTGGAGTCGAAGGAGCACAGCAAGATGAGCAAGACAATCAACGATGGTTGCATGTCACGCGCCGTGGAAGCCGAAGACAGCGACTTCCCGCAAAGCGATCTACACTCCCAATAAGAGGCCCGGAGAGGATACAAACAACAAGTAGTTTCACTGTCTTGGAGCCTTATCTTCCTGCACCTTCATAAAGGGGGTGAATCATGTGTCCAGTGGCCATAGCGCCTACTTGTCAGCGCATGGTAAGCTCCATGTGGAAATTCCATCCCTGTTGCAAAAGCAATGTCTTATCCCAGAGCTACTGCCACAGGCGCCGGGGGCAACGGATTCTATCATATCCTGAGTTTTGCCTGTCCATTAAAGGGTTCTGAATCATTGAAACTGGCATTTTAGAGATGATTGACTCTCTCCTAAACACTAACGTCCTACCCATCATATCTACTTGTCCTTCTCTTCACAACTTGTCCGAGATTATTGCAGCTCCATGGTAAGAAATGTGACCATTCCATTTTTGAAACAAAACATGTTTTATCCCAGAGCCACCCAAATCATTTGGGAATGTCCTTTCACAGCACTGTAAGGCTGCATGAGAAATGATTCTATCAATGACTAGCCCAGCTGAGTTCCCATGACATTATGAAGGGCATAATGCTTCTGAAAAGTTGAAACTGGAGTCAGTAGACACAAAATGAGTAACTCCTAAACTTTAACTCCCTGAACAAAATACCCATCTATTATATGCAGTAATTTTACATTTACATTTACATTACATTTAAGTCATTTACAGAGCTCTTATTGCAGCTCAATGGGTGCATTCACCTTATGACATCCAGTGGAACGATACATTTTGGAAACAAAACATGTTTTATAAGGAGGATGGATCCACCCAAATCATTTGGGATCCTGGATCCTTTGATTGACTGTAAGCTGCTGCATTGAGACAATGACTTCCATCAATGACTCAAGCCCAGCTCAGCTAATCCCAAACATTGTGACGCAGTTGTCATAATGCTTCAGCAATAGTAAACTACACCAGGGGCGTCAGTAGACACAAAATAAGTAACTTAATGTATGTCCCTTTAACTTCCCTGAATGGCTCTGCTGATCCTACAGCTGTTATATGCAGTAATCATGTGCCTGAACCATATTTATACCGTTAGCACTAAGCTGGTGTGCCCTAGGATGAAGTCCACTGTGAGCAGCTCACCCTGCACTGACATAAAGAACATGAGCACATCTACTATTGCTAAGCTTCCCAGTGAAACAAGTAAGAAACCCAGAAGAAAAGTTTTCAAAATAGCTCACGTTAAGAAACAAGGTTAATGAAATCAATAATTTGCCAGTAACAGATGACATTCATATTCTGACTATTTCTGAAACTCACTTAGCCTGTTGAGTGTAGGGGGCAGTATTTTGATGTTTGGATGAACAACTTACCAAAATTAAACTGCCTATTTCTCAGGCCCAGAATCTAAAATATGCACACAATTCGGATCAGGATAGAAAACACTCTAAAGTTTCCAAAACTGTCAAAATATTGTCTGTGAGTATAACAGAACTGATATTGTAGGCGAAAACCTGAGGAAAATCCAACCCGGAAGTGCTGTTTTTCCTGAAAGCTCTCTGTTCCATTGCCTGCCTTCCCTCCATTTAAAGGGATATCAACCAGATTCATTTTCCTATGGCTTCCCCATGGTGTGAACAGTCTTCAGACATAGTGTCAGGGTTTTATTGTGAAAAATGAGAGAGAAAGATCACATCGCGTCATTTTATGGCTGGGTGCCAGCAGCGTATTGCATGCGCAACTGCTTGGAGCAGCCATTTTCTCTCTCTCTCCTATTGAAGTAGCTACAGTCCCGGTTGAAAATTATTGATTATATATTGTAAAAACAACCTGAGGATTGATTATAAAATGTTTGACATGTTTCTGAACATCATACAAAGTGATTTTCTTGATTTTTGTTTTAGATTCCGTCTCTCACAGTTGTATGATAAACATTACAGACCTCTACATGGTTTGTAAGTAGGAAAACCTGTGAAATCGGCAGTGTATCAAATACTTGTTCTCCCCACTGTATGTGGCAGTGGTGGAGTAGGGTGCTGAGGGCACACAGTCTGTGAATGTCTTGTAATGTTTTTTAAATTGTTTTAAAATTAAAACAGCCTTAATTTTGCTGGACACCAGCTAATGGGTATCCATAATAAATACAAATACCCAATCACAACCCTCCATGTTAGTAGTTAATAGTCTGTTTGATTTAGAAGTATTTTTATTTCATTTTTCACGGGTTAGAAAGGATGCTGTACACAAATGAAAGTTTCTATTGTCAGAGTTTTGGTTGCACACATGTACATTCTCTTTATTAGACGAAATATACTGAAAAACCCAATGTAAACCTGGTACACAAAATGTATGAAATATCTTTAAATAATGTCTGAGGAACAGGAAAACAAACACTCACTTAATAGGGCTCACTGACCTCTGTTCTGACTTCCTGCTGAGGCCTGATCACCCTTACTAGGAAGATAGCCCCCAAAAAAGAAAATTCTGCTATGAAAAAACACATAATTAAGAAGTTTATAATTTATCAGTAGTCCTGTGTGTGATTAGGACAACAAGAAGGACAGATAGATGGAGTGCTGTCTCTAGTCTATTTTACCATTACCTTAGGGGATACAATTATTTCCTTACAGAGTTACAGATAATTCGATTTGATTTATTCTGATATGTTATTTTTGATTTAACAGGCAGTGTTGTTTTTTCCGGACACATAGATCATCATGTGAGTCATGTGTCCAAAGGGGGAATTTCCGGGCCCTTCACCAGGCCCTTTGTTACATACAAAAATGTATTTTATTCACGTCTGCCTATAAAAGAGAAAAAGAGATGTTGGTTTTCCCCACCTCGAGTGATATACATGTATTGCTGTTGTTGTTTTATTTTATTTGTTTTTGTCTCGCTTCAATAACAAATCTCACCATATTGGGTCTGCTGGATGGTCGGGATTTCTCCCTAAGGATTAGCCCTCTGACTCCTTGACCTGTAACTCCGCAATGAGATCGCCAAGATGGTAGGGGAGTATAAGCCAATTTGGGGGGGGGGTAAATAGTTTTCCTGAATTACAAATGTCCTAATCTAAACTGTTGTTCTGGTCTGTCCTCTCTCGAGGTTATGGCGGAGATGGTATCTAGATGCATGGAAGATCATTCGATCGAAGGACAGTGTGAACCTCAACACCCCTCTAACCGGCAGAAAATGGCGAAAATGGCATTCAGTATGGTCCACCACTTCTACCGTGAGTCTAAGCCAACAACCTATACACAGCAGGTGAAGATATCAACTTCCTTTTCTCTCATGTTTTTTTTTCTCTTTGGAGCGACATGGGGTGCATGTGGAGTGAGCATGGAGAGAGATCCAGTCCAAACTTCTCTCATGCTGCTGGTGTACTGGTAGAAAAATGGCCAAAGACATAATGGTATGTAAAGGATAGTGAGAGACATTATCAAGGCCCATCCACTTTGAACATGTGCCATTAAAAGGACGAACTGAAACCGTATCTGAAGAAGAACATGAAACGGCAAGAAAGAATAATGAGTGCAGTGAAGGGGGTGGTCAACCGTGCCCATAATTGATTTTGGCTTATCCAAAATGGTTTATTTGTGGTATCAGATTTATTGTGAAGATCTGCACACTACAGAATATAGTAATTTAGACTAAGAATGCATTGAAATACCAATCTGTCATTACCACAAGTGATGAGAAAAGTGAGGGTCTTAGATGAAAGTGATTGAGTCCTTAGTGCTTCATGTTGATTCATTCTAAATTTGGGTTGGATAATATATCAATAATTATGATTTGGAAAGGCAAGGCTTCTAGAGACGGAGCTGTGCCCTAAAAAAAAATGCAACAAGAGACACTAGATTGTAGCTTGGGCTAACCTTGCAGCAAGGTTGGTGTGAAACTGTTATAACGTGTTCTCTTTCTCTTCCCTGTGAAATGTTATTAACATGCTGCATGGCGTTGTGCCTCTCTGGCTGATAGGATTTCAGTAGCTATCTTGTTTTATACTCCTCCAGAGGATGTGAAACAGTTAGACGCCAATTCTGGATGAGCCCCATTACCTCTGTAGATACAGGACGATGAGTAATGATTGAATGATGTTTTCTTTTAACAAATTGAGAGTAAGGTTATCTAAACCCTTAACTTGTTTACATTAAGTGGAACCCTGAGCAGTTGAACAAGCACCAACCTTTTGAAGATCTTAGCAGAATCGTTAAACAACTGGGTTTTATATTTTGACTAGGTGGATGTCCCAGGGACAGTTACTGAAAACAGGTCAATGCAACCCGACTGTGGTAAGAAATATGGAAACAATGCTTAACGTTGAGATATTTATTCACCTCTGAATCTACAGAACCCTTGTGTACGTGTGTATTGTTTTAACACACTCTCATGAATTAAGTATAACTTTATTATGGTTATAGTATTACCATATTAAGTGGATTGTACAACCCAGAATGAAGGGTCTGAAATAGAATGTCTGTTTTTTTCTGTGTTGATTTCCCTTACTTTAAGAATCATAAAACACGGGACTAGATGTTAAAAACTGTCCATTGTGCCAATAGATGGAATGCACTCACATGAGATTTGCCGTGATGTTGACAGAGTGGCATGGGAGGTTTATTTCTTAGACTGGGGTAAGATGTCAATTTTGGGACACATCCTCAGTAGTGTGCCTTCGAATCAGTGGGTGTTTCGGCCTTTAATCACTAAACACCCTCATCAAAGGTGGCCAGCTAAAGGGTAATCAAGCCTTAGCTTGTGTCCCATGCCAAATTAAGATGTCCCACGGGACTATGCAAGGCAGGGGCGTCCTCTTCCCTGAGCCAGCCATACAGCTGACCGCATACCTCATATGCCCTCCTCAAGTTGGAGGGATCTGAATTGGGTTCTCAGGTGGGGGTGGGGGTCATGAAGTTATAGCCCAGCAAGGGTCCTTCCGTTTGATCCAGATCCACTGGCTGCCTCTTTCAGCTGCTTGAGAAACTGCTCTGACGGTCTGCCGCAGAGCCTGTCCATGGATTCCAAGTTCTTTCAGCAACCTGATGATGGAAGAAGCCACGAATCCTCTGCATCCCACTTCAACTGGCCAGACCTTTGCATTCCAGCCACGCTGAGTTGCGTCTGCTGCCAACTCTGTGTAACGCAGTTTCTTACGCTCGTAGGCCTCTTCAACAGAGTTTTCCCACGGGACTGTGAGCTCTATGATGTACACAGCCTTTCGTGAAGGGGACCAGAGTACCATGTCTGGCCTAAGGTTGGTAGAAGCAATCTCAGGTGGAAAAATTAGTTGCTGGCCAATATCGACAAGCATCTTCCAGTCCCGGGCCATGGCTAGGTGTCCAGTTTCTGGCTTTGTAGGAGGATACTTGGGCCTTTTCTGTCCCTCCCGGATGAATGTTGTTGTTTTGACGGGATTGCTTGTTTTTGGAGGTAATGAATTGGTTGCACTCCTCTTGGTCTCAAGTGCTGCAGCCAGGCTCTTGAGGACCTGATTGTGCCGCCAGGTGTAGCAGCCTTGTGAGAGGCTGGTCTTGCAACCTGTCATTATATGCCTGAGAGTCGCTGGAGCTGGGCAGAGGGGGCAGGTCGAGTCCTCGCCATACCATTGATGTAGATTTTTTGGTGATGGAAGCACATCATAAACAGCTCTTATGATGAAGCTGATGTTGCTTGCCTCCATTTGCCAAAGCTCACTCCAGTTGATCTTTCTCCTCTCCAGGCCTTCCCACCGCGTCCATTGCCCTTGTTTAGCAAGAGAGACAGCCTTTGCACTTCTTGCAGTCTCCTCCTGTCTGCGCACCTCCTCGACCACCAGCTTCCTGCGTTCAGATGTTGTTGCCTTATGGAACGTTGGTTTGCTTGCTGCCAGGCCAAAGCCTCCTCTTCCATGCTGGATATTCCCCACAATGTCTTGGTGTCTCAGGGCTGATGTTGCTTGCTGCACAGCCTTGGATGATGTCCATTTCCGTCCAGTTTGTAGAAGAGGTGCAGCCTTGCTAATGGTCTGGTCTTTGGAGTCCTTCAATGTCATCTGAAGTCTTACTTTAGAGCACTTGTACTCCTCCGTTAGACTTGTAAGAGGTAGTTCAAGGACCCCTTTGCCATAGAGGCCGATGTTACTCAGGCATCGTGGGACACCCAGCCATTTCTTCACGTATGAGGTAATGGTTCGCTCCATCTTCTCCACTGTTGTTATTGGGACCTCATAGACGGTGAGTGGCCACATTACCCGGGGGAGAAGTCCAAACTGTAGGCACCAAAGCTTGAGCCTCCCAGGCAGTAGGGTCTTGTTGATGTTCTCAAGACCGTCGGCGATGTCCTGCCTTACTTGCTGCACTTGATCTTTATCCCGGAGGCTTTCGTTGTACCATCTACCCAGGCTCTTGATGGGTTGCTCAGATACCGTTGGTATCGGGTCATCTCCAATGCAGAACCTCACATCTTTAAGCTGTCCCTTGACTATGGAGATGCTTCGAGATTTGCTTGGCTTGATTTTCATCCGGGCCCACTTGATGTTATCCTGCAGTTTTGCAAGTAGCCGCCTGGTGCATGCTGCAGTGGTGGTCAGTATAGTCATGTCATCCATGTATGCTCGGATAGGTGGGAGACGGAGCCCTTCCTTAGTTCTCTCACCGCCGACCACCCATCTCGATGCCCTGATGATGACTTCCATGGCAATAGTGAAGGCCAGAGGAGAAATTGTACAGCGTGCCATTATGCCTACTTCCAAGCGCTGCCATCTTGTTGTGAAGTCAGGTGTTGTGAAACACAATTGCAGGTCTTGGAAATAGGCCTTTACCAGTGTAGTGATGGGTTCTGGTACGTGGAAAATGTTGAAGGATTCCCAGAGGAGTTCATGGGGAACTGAGCCAAAGGCATTGGCCAGGTTGAGGAAGATGACATAGAGGTCTCTCTTGTCCTTGTTAGCTGTTTGGATCTGGTGCCAAATCATACTAGTATGTTCCAGGCAACCAGAGAAACCAGGAATGCCTGCTTTCTGTACAGATGTATCAATGTACTTGTTCCTTTCCAGATAAGTGGACAGCCTCTGTGCTATTATACTGAAAAAGATCTTCCCTTCGACATTGAGAAGGGAGATTGGTCGGAATTGACTGTCTGTCGCATCCTTCTCTTTCGGGATTAGCACACCACCAGCCCTTCGCCATGCCTTTGGTATTATTTCCTTCTGCCACACTATCCTCATGAGCCTCCAAAGAAAGCGTAGAACATCTGGGGCGTTCTTGTAGAGCTTGTATGGTACTCCATTAGGCCCAGGAGCAGAGGCCGCTCTTGCTCTTCGGACAACGTTCTCTACTTCCCTCCATTTTGGAGGGTCAGTGTCCAGATTGAATTCTGGTGGTTGAATAGGTGGGATGTCATGTGGGATGACTATCTGCTCATGCCTTTTCATGTCCTGGTGGACATTTTCCAGATGTTCTTCCAGTTCAGGCTTTGGAGTTTTTAGGATTCCGCACTTTTCCTTTGCGAAGAGATCTTTGACAAACTTAAAGGGGTTTTTATAGAACCGTGTTCTTGAGTGTACCTTCTTCCTACGAAGTTTCCTTAAGTTTTCCGCTCTTCGCAAGGTTGCCAGCCGACATTTAATGTCTGCTTGGAGTAGCATGAGACCTTCTCTCTCTGCATCAGAGGCCTTCTTCCACTGCTTCCTCAGCTGCCTTCTCTCTCTGACAAGTATCTCGATCTCCTGCTGTCTCCTAGATTTGGCTGGCGCGGGAGGTGTCTTGCCACTTCTCCTTTCGTTTACGCCAAAGCGCTCTTCTCCGTAGTGGTAGATAATGTCTCCCATCCTTTCAAGCTTTTTCTCTGCTGTTCCTACCTGTTGTTCCAAGATTTTTGTCAGGTCGTTGTTGATTGTTTCCCACTCTCTCTTTTCAACGGCTTTGGGCCACTTCACACTCGGTCTGTGCCCTTTGATCTTTTCCTCTTTTAGAGGTCTCTGTGGTTGGGTGAGTTCATCCACCTGCATTTCTGTGCTTGTGTTATCCTCCTCAGTTACAGGGGTGCTGATGCTCTGCGAACTTTGGTTTGCGTCCCGTCGCTGTGCTTCATTCGACTGATTTGACTGGCTGCTTCGTAAGAAGTACTGGTCAATGCGAGGTCCCTGTCTCTGCTCTCCCAAGCACCTTTTCCTCCCTTGATGGATCCTTAACCCCCTTGCCGATGTTACTCTCTCCCAACCACAGCTGTACACCTGAAGTGTGTGTCCTGCTGCTGTTATGGTTGTCTCATGTGCTGTGTCCCTACTCGTAGTCGTTTCCGTTCCTGGGTCCGTAACCGTGTGATCAGTCGTTGAGCCATCTTGCGCCCCAGCTCTCGCAGGCTCTAGGGGTATGTTCCTTTGTTGACTTTCAGTAGCACTTAGCGGGTGTCTCCAACATACTGAAACAGCGTCGGAGACTGCCAACATGGGTAGCTAGCCCATGACAGCCCCAGTGGGGTCTGTTCCCTCTGGTCAGCTGTCTCTCCAAGCTGTCACACAGACTTTCCTATGTTGTCAGCTGTCCTTTCACAGCAGTCACTGGACTGGTCCAGATGATCAGAATCATAAAACACGGGACGAGATGTTAAAAACTGTCCATTGTGCCAATAGAGTGGCATGGGAGGTTTATTTCTTAGACTGGGGTAAGATGTCAATTTTGGGACACATCCTCAGTAGTGTGCCTTCGAATCAGTGGGTGTTTCGGCCTTTAATCACTAAACACCCTCATCAAAGGTGGCCAGCTAAAGGGTAATCAAGCCTTAGCTTGTGTCCCATGCCCAATTAAGATGTCCCACGGGACTACTTTAATAGAGTATAGAACATCTTGATATAGAAGCTAACATCTAAATGCTTATATTAAAATGTAATGATTATTATCACACATAGTGATAAGAGGATGGAATGTAATGGGAATTTCTTATATCGAATTTCGGTGTTCTATTCATGTGCTGTTCTATAAACCAATTTCTGTGTTCATGCAAGCGGCTGACTGTATAAATCACACCTATCAGTAGCTGCAATTTGGCAGTACGCCCAGACCGTGTTTTGAAAACGAACGACCATGTTTTGAGAACAAACGAAAGATATCTCAGTTTCACGGTCTCAGCTTAGAGAGGTGAAGCCTCGTGGGGTGTTGGTCTGTCACATGTTATGAAACAGTATTGGTTGGTCACATGAATGAAACAACACTTTAATGATTCATTAATTATGCAAAATCATGCAAATATAACTTGTCTGTGTATAGCCGTGTACAAGACAACTGCTGGGTCTGCCCAAGGAGAGCTCCTGATTGACATGTGTACTATGGTGCATTGAGTTGGTTGGAACCTCTCCAACGCGCTGACAAACAATGATTCATTTAAGATTGACTTCCAGTGTCCCTGTGTAAGATTTTTTCCATAACAAGACGGAATCTTTCACTTCTCCTTCCTTCACTGGTTATTTTGTAGTAAATGTGGAGTGACGGATCATTTGTGCTCTCTGTCTTTCCTTCCTCTGTCTGTCTTTCCTTGAGTGATTTAATGACTCCAACCTAAGTGTATGTAAACTTCCGACTTCAACTGTAAGTAGCACCATCTCACCCCAACCAATATCTCAGTGCAAACATGATACCTAGCCCATAAGTCTGTCCCTAGCATCTCATTCACCCTGTTTGTCACTACAGACACCTGCCTGCAGCCGTATACACTGCACTAGCACACGCACAGCCACAGGCGCATGCACACTTACCACATGCATGCACATACACATTCACACTCACACACAAAGCAAGAGGTGTTTCATTAGCTCTTTCCTTCAATTACTGTAATGACATACTGTAGATCATGTTGCTTTCGCTAGGTATAAATACCTATAATTTGAAGGGCCATAGGGTATGGGTAAAAAACTGATATATCATAGGCAGCAGCACTTGATCAGAATGAAGGCCTTTGAGTGAGACAAAAAGACAATGTGTAGACCAAACATAATGAGGATTGTCTCAGAGATTAAGTCCATTTGTTCAGGAGCCAAACTGAACTGTATAGCTGATTCAGTGATTCTATAATGACGCTGTATGAAATATCGGGAACAATTCTAAGAAATCGTCCTAATTAAGATAGTGCTTTGAAGCAATGAATACATGGACAATTATTATGAGCGAGACATTTCCTCATTCAGCCATTTCTGTCATTTGGTTATTGCTCGTAATGCAGTGTAATGACATCCACTCATCAAGACTCTAATGACTTGTGTCTGTGCTTAGTAGGAAAGACAGAGAAATACCTGTTATTGGTATTTGTGGAAGAACCACCAGGGGGCAGTCTGGTCCCACAGATAGTAGCCCAGCTCAGAATGCGAGTCAAGGTGATCAGAGGCAATTAAGCACAGCTGACAGTACTAATGACCTGGTCTCTTCCCCCTACAAGAGAGAGGAGGGAACCAGAAGCGTGGACCGGAGAGAAAAAAAAAGAAAAGAGTGATTGCGTCTCCAAAGGAGGGGACTTACCGGAAGGGAGAAGAAGAGGACAAACTACCTCTTGGGAATGGCAACCACGGATCTGCACCAACACCCGAAGGGAGCTCTCCACGAACGGATAGTTAAGGCAGTGACACACCTGTAATTTCTGTTATAGTTAAAAGTTACTCAACTTGTGTTCCTTATTCGTGTAAAAAAAAAAGAAGAAAAGATTGGTGTTTTCCTTGTGAGATCATCCTTGATTGTGTGGGATTGTTAGAGGAGAAAGAAATACTTCAATAGAGAACTTTGTTCAGTGTAAGAGATCCTGCTCCCGACTAGTTTATTCCACCTTTCCGCTTTAGAGCAACCTCAAAGTACTTGCTCCGTTCACATTTAGTATTATATTGCAGTCACAGGAAAAGCAATTAACAAGTAATGTTTAAGTGTTCATACTGATTATGTTTAACTCTTGTCATTCATGATGAAAGCCCATTTTCTCACGCTGTACTGTACCACCACTTCAAGGATGGAAAACAGCTAAGTGCAATCAAGAACACTATTGATCTCTCAAACTGTCTGACTCATTTTAGAAGTAGTTCTTGAAAGAAGTAAAAATTGCTCGTGTCACTTCCCTTCATTTTGAACATTAAATAATCACGCAAATCAAGAAAGCAATGTTTTAATGTGAAATGCTTCGGCCAATCCCAAGGGCTATGCCTCAAATGACACCCTATTCCCAATAGTACACTACTTTTGAGCATACCCCTATGGTCAAAAGTAGTGCACTACTGTATATTGGGGATAGGGTGCCTGTGTTACAATTGTGTGAGAACTGACTGAGTCATGTTGGTTGTTTCTACCAGTTATATGTGCTTGTGTCTGTGTGTGACAGCATGGCAGAGGCACTGAATTGAACCAGCGGAGCCAAGACGTCTGTTCTGCATGGCGTGTCCTGATAGATATACTCTGCTCTGTGCGGCTGCCCTGGCAGAGTAGGGAAAGCAATGTTGGGATTGACGGCTAACATTAGGGCCTCAGAGCCAGCTGATAGGGCAGGAATCTAGTTCAGTGAAGAGCAATTTAACAGGATTCTGCTTCGCTGAACCCATTGTTGTCATTAGATGATGACTTAAGGTCCCTACCCCTTCACATGAGCCATCAACATGGGAAATCTTTCTGCAGTTGAAACACAACACCACTGAAACAGGCTCTAAGTGTGTGTATGTGTCTACTCTATGTCCTCCAGGGGAAGGGGCGGCGGGGTATTGGGGAATAGCATGGTATGTCAGACAAATGTCACCATTCTTTTAACCCAGTTCAAGTGTGGACACTGGAATGTGAAAATTATTTAAACTTCATAAAAATAGCAGGGGCATACACTCTTGCATCAAACCACACAACTACTGTAAATGTAGACAAATCCAGAGTCCATGTCACCTACAGGGGACAAAACAACAAATGACACCTTCATTGCACCTCAGGGGAAATACATTCAGCTTTACTGGACACTTTTGATGTGCACCTGTGGGTTGAGAATTATCTACAAGTCTCTGTTGTGACTTGTATACTGCCTGGCTCTCTGTTTTGGAGTAGCTGTGTGCAGAGGGTGGCAAGCGTGCCAGGGAGGAATAGATCTGCTATTGGTTGTGTGAGGTTTTCTGACCCCTGAAATGTGTCCATCAAGGCGCCATGCCCCACCCTTGTTCCAGTGAAATGGATGTTGTATTTATGCATTTGGTTTATTGGGAATGTCACAGAGTATTAAAGCACACAGCTCTTTTGCTTACTGTGAAATGTAATGACTGACTATGAACACAACAGTTGTGATACAATGGAGATTTTTTTCTGAACAAAAGTAATTGCACAACGGCTGTTTAAACATTTCTGTGCAGACAAACTTTCTGTTGTATGAAATACGTTATCAAATTGTTGTACAACTTGAGTGTTTACGGGGCATGTGAGGTAGGCATCAATATCCTGTTAGGAGGGTTGCTAGTTCAAATCAAAGTATTTGTCACGTGCGCCGAATACAACAGGTGAAATGCTTACTTACAGGCTCTGACCAATAGTGCAAAAAATGTATTAGGTGAACAATAGGTAAAGAAATAAAACAATAAAAAGACAGGATATATACAGTAGCAAGGCTATAAAAGTAACGAGGCTACAAAGACACTGGTTAGTCAAGCTGATTGAGGTAGTATGTACACTGTACATGTAGATATGGTTAAAGTGACTATGCATATATGATGAACAGAGAGTAGCAGTACCGTAAAAGAGGGGTTGGCGGGTGATGGGTGGGACACAATGCAGATTGTCCGGTTAACAGTGCGGGAGCACTGCCCAATTGAGGAAGTATGTACATGAATGTTTAGTTAAAGTGACTATGCATATATGATAAACAGAGAGTAGCAGCAGCTTAAAACGAGGGGTTGGGGGTTGGGGGGGCACACAATGCAAATATTCCGGGTAGCCATTTGATTACCTGTTCAGGAGTCTTATGGCTTGGGGGTTAAAACTGTTGAGAAGCCTTTTTTTCCCTAGACTTGGAACTGCTTTAGTAGAGAGAACAGTCTATGACTGGGGTGGCTGGGGTCTTTGACAATTTTTAGGGCCTTCCTCTGACACCGCCTGGTGTAGAGGTCCTGGATGGCGGGCAGTTTAGCCCCTGTGTTGTACTGGGCCGTACGCACTACCCTCTGTAGTGCCTTGTAGTCAGAGGCCGAGCAATTGCCGTACCAGGCAGTGATGCAGGATGCTCTTGATGTTGCAGCTGTAGAACCATTTGAGAATCTCATGACCCATGACAAATCTTTTTAGTTTCCTTAGACTTTGTCGTGCCCTCTTCACGACTGTCTTGGTGTGTTTGGACCATTCTAGTTTGTTGGTGATGTGGACACCAAGGAACTTGAAGCGCTCAACCGACTCCACTACAGCCCCATCGATGAGAATGGTGGGCGTGCTAGGTCCTCCTCTTCCTGTAATCCATAATAATCTCCTTAGTCTTGGTTATGTTGAGGGATAGGTTGTTATTCTGGCACCACCCGGCCAGATCTCTGACTTCCTCCCTATAGGCTGTCTCGTCGTTGATCAGGCCTACCACTGTTGTGTCGTCTGGAAACTTAATGATGGTGTTGGAGTCGTGCCTGGCCATGCAGTCGTGGTCGAGATGATAGGAACACTATGACAATTTTCAGCAGTTGGCAACTTTGAAATATACTTAAACAGTTTTAAATAAACAAGGTCTAAAACATGTTTAATACCTCTTTGGGCTAGGGGGCGATATTTTCATGTCCGAAAGAAATGCGTGCCCAAAGTAAACTGCCTGCTACTCAGGCCCAGAAGCTAGGATATGCATATAATTGGTAGATATGGATAAACTGTTTCTAAAACTGTTAAAATTATGTCTATGAGTATAAAACAGAACTTATTTGGCAGGCGAAACTCCGAGGACAAACCATCCAGGAAAACATTTTTTTGAGGTGACTGTGTTTTCAATGTGAATCTAGTTTTCTGAGGCATCTGGTTGCAGTTCCTATGGCTTCCACAAGATGTCAAAGGTCTTTAGAAATTGGTTGATGTTTTTATTTTGAGTAATGAAGAAGTAGCCCTTTCCTTTCTGGGTGTATAGCCAAGTGGACTGTTTTGTTTGGAGCTCGCTCCACTTTCATTTTGTCCACTATTGAACACAGTTTATCCCGTCTTAAATGTTATCGATTATTTACGTTTTAAAATACCTAAAGTTGGATTAGGAAAGTTGTTTGAAATGTTTGGACAAAGTCTACAGGTAACTTATCAGATCATTTGCAGTCATGTTGGTCTTTTTCTGTATCAAACGCGCCAAATAAATTTACATTTTGGAGATATAACAACAGAATTTATCGAACAAAGGGACCATTTGTGATGTTTATGAGACATTTTGGAGTGCCAACAGAAGAAGATCTTCAAAGGTAAGGCATGAATTATATTGTTATTTCTCAGTTTTGTGTCGCTCCTGGCGGATTGAAATGTGATTTAATTGTTTGTATGATGGGGTGCTGTCCTCAGATAATCGCATGGTTTGCTTCCTCCATAAAGCCTTTTTGAAATCTGACATGGTGGCTGGATTAACAAGAAGTTAAACTTAAATTTGGTGTATTGCACTTGTGATTGAATGAAAGTTAACTATTTATAATAATTATTTTAGAATTTCGTGCTCTGCAATTTCAACGGATGTTGTCAACGTTCCGCTAGCGGAACCCCTAGCCGTAACATTCACACAATTTGTAAGTACAAATTTGTGCAGTACTGGTAGTCGAGATGATTGGAACAATACGAGACAATTTTCAGAATGTTGCAACTGTGAAATATAGTTATAAACAGTTTTCCATAAACAAGGTCTAAAAACATGTTTGAAGCCATTTGTAAGTAAAAACTGGCGCAGTACTAGTAGTAGAGATGATAGGAACACAGACAATTTTCAGCAGTTGGCAACTTTGAAATATAGTTATTAACAGTTTTCAATAAACAAGGTCTAAAACATGTTTTATGCATTCAGTAGGAACAAATTCGTGCAGTACTGGTGGTCGAGATGATTGGAGCACTATGAGATCATTTTCAGCATGTTGCAACTGTGAAATATAGTTATAAACAGTTTTCCATGAATAAGGTCTAAAATCATGTTTGATGCAATTTGTAAGCCAAGGTTAGTGCAGTACTGGTAGTAGAGATAATAGGAACACTATGAGACCATTACCAGCAGTTGGCATCTTTGAAATATAGTTATAAACAATTTTAAATAAACAAGGTCTAAAATCATGGTTGATGCAATTGGTCACCATAGCAACACCCATAGCACGCTCTCCAGCAGGTATTTTTCAAATCCCCAAAGCCAAGTCCTCCTTTTGTCGCCTTTCCTTCCAGTTCTCTGCTGCCAATGATTGGAACGAATTGCAAAAATCACTGAAGCTGGAGACTCATATCTCCCTCACTAACTTTAAGCATCAGCTTACCGATCACTGCACCTGTACACACCCCATCTGTAAATAGCCCACCCAACTACCTCACCCCAATATTATTTATTTTTGCTCTTTTACACCCCAGTATCTCTACTTGCACATCATCTGCACATCTATCACTCCAGTGTTAACGCTAAATTGTAATTATTTTGCCGCTATGGCCTATTTATTGCTTTTACCTTCCTAATCTTACACATTTGAACACACTGTATATAGATGTTTTTTATTGTGTTATTGACTGTACCTTTGTTTATTCCATTGTTAACTTGTGTTGTTTTTGTCGCAATGCTTTGCTTTATCTTGGCCAGGTCGCAGTTGTAAATGACAACTTGTTCTGTAGATTTTGCCAGATGTTCACTGTCTGAGGAACAGGCCGTGGAAGCTTTATTGCTGGCAATAGTGTCCATAACCAGAGGTAATTCAATTGTTCTGTCTTTTTTTTTTCTCCATCGCTGCCTGTCTTGTTGTACATGGAACCTGTCTCGCATGCATTAATTTAAAAAAAAATTAAGATGTCAGATGCTAATTTTCAGATTTACACCACATAAACACAACCATTTTCACTGGACTATCTGTTGCTGCCAAGTCTTGATTTTCCTGGGGGTTAGCCTTGCAATAACCAAGTGGTTAGACACAAAGCCCTCTATTTTTAAATGTTTCAGGTACACTCTGATAGGTGTCTACATCACATACAGGATCTTCTACTGACATTATCTTCTATTGTTTGTCCTCATGTGTCTGTTTTTCAGGGTTAGGGTTAACCCTAACCCCCCCCCACACACACACACAATAACAGTCTCTCTTCTTCACTTCATCCCTGTCCCCCTTCTCCCTAACTCCTCTAGGTTATATCAGCTGTTTAGGTGAACCCCTCCTGCAATCTGATCACCGCAATTGTGATGAACTGAGAGAATATTAGGGTAGCACTGTAATTCATGAATCATATTGTGTCTGCCGCTGTTCTTACCTATTTTCCTTTCTGTCTTCTACACCTCTTCACAAGGTCCTCTGCTGTTGTTCTGGGATTGATTTGCACTTTTTGCACCAAAGTACGTTCTTCTGTAGCAGACAGAACGTGTCTCCTTCCTGAGCCGTTTGACGGCTGCGTGGTCCCATGGTGTTTATACTTGCGTACTATTGTTTGTGCAGATGAACGTGGTTCCTTCAGGCGTTTGGAAATTGCTCCCAAGGATGAACCAGACTTGTGGTGGTCTACATTTTTTTTTCTGAGGTCTTGGCTGATGTCTTTTGATTTTACCATGATGTTAAGCAAAGAGGCACTGAGTTTGAAGGTAGGCCTTGAAATACATCCACAGGTATACCTCCAATTGACTCAAATTATGCCAATTTGCTTATCAGAAGCTTCTGATGCCATGACATCATTTTCTGGAATTTTCCAAGCTGTTTAAAGGCACAGTCAACTTAAGTGTATGTAAACTTCTGACCAACTGGAATTGTGATACAGTGAGTTATCTGTCTGTAAACAATTGTTTGAAAAATTACTTGTGTCATGCACAAAGTAGATGTCCTAACTGACTTGCCAAAACTATAGTTTGTTAACAAGCATTGTGTGGAGTGGTTGAAAAATTAGTTTGAATGACTACAACCTCAGTGTATGTAAACCTCCGACTTCAACTGTATGTATTTAAAACACCTGGATAATGAACCTCTTTCAATAAAACGTTTCATATTCTCCACTGGTTGCAATTAAGTATCTCATTGAAATATGTTTTTAGTCTATTGCATAGTTACAGTGTGTAATCATTGATCTCCCAGGAGCAGGAGTGGTAAACCTTTTTTCTTTAGGGGGTGGATCAGCTTAATATTGCGGAAAGATTGTTTCTTCCATCAATGTAATTATCTGCATCATTCCAATCCCCCATATCTTTTTTTGGTAAATATATATATATATATATATATATATATATATATATATATATATATATATATATATATAAGCATACATGTACATTTTGTACATTTTTTTTTTAATGACTTAAAATGTACATACACATACCTATATAGATATATATCCTTTTTTTAGAATATACCTTTATTATTCCCTGCAAACCCTATCACCCCTCCCCCAATTGGAGTAAACTAATAAAGAATCACACTTAGGCTTCTACCTTCAATTTATACACCTTATACACATTTTAGTGACACAATATATTTTACAATAGTTATATATTTTTTGTTTTTAGTCCTTCCTCTATTTCTGATGTCCATCCAGTTTGATTTCTATTTGTAACTGTGCTATTTCACAACATTTCTGAACCTATATACATTTTACAGACTCCGTATGTTTTACATTGGTTATCTTGTTATTAGTCTACCCTTCAGCTCCATTCAACCCCTCCCATCTATCTCTTAACACCATCCATTTTGGATTTTGCCATACATCTTTCAACTGTGCTGTGATGTTTCACAAAAGTACTGAACCTTTCTATTCTTATAGCTTCCACAGATTGTAAATTAAAAATAAACATTTTTGCTAAAATAATAATTATTAACTATTTTGCAATTTATATGGCACAGCTGTCAGTTTTTGGTCCTTAAATGAAATTGGTGTACGTTTTTATATATCACACTTTTCTTCAACCATTTCTGTTGTTTAATGCAGAGCCGACATACAAGTTCGTTACTTTTTCCCCTTCCAATTTTGTGGTAATGCTGCAATTAGTTGGTTGTAATTTTGGGTAGAGCAGACATTTCCATATGTCTGTGTTAGCTGCATGTGTGACATAACTCCACCAGTCCTATTTATGATATCATTCACAAACATTTTACATTTTGAAAACTTTTCTTCAAAAAATACATTTTTTTTAATCAATTAGTATATTTGAGTTTAACCACAATATTTGGTGAATTACTTGTTCTGTCTTTTCAGGCGGATTAAACTGAAATTGCAACCAACTTTTTAAAAAAATAACGAGATTTTGGAGATTTATTTTTCAAACCACCGAAAGTGAGCAGGTGTAATCTGAATAAAGGGGAAAAAGGCCATTCTTGAACATTGGTAGGGATGTCTCATGCTATTTACTAGAGAACCAGTTTGGATTTAAGTATATATTTTGAATATATGAATATATTGTGAATATATTAAATGTGCAGGCCACAATGTGGGAATCTCATACGTGGTAATAACTACATGTGTATATAGGACTTGCATCCTAGGCACAATAAAGATATTATATTTTACTCTGTCCACATGTAACAGTATACAGTAGCTTCCGTCCCTCTCCTCGCCCCTACCTAGGCTTGAACCAGGGACCCTCTGCACACATCGACAACAGCCACCCTGGAAGCATCGCTCTACAAAAGCCGCGGCCCTTGCAGAGCAAGGGGAACAACTACTTCAAAGTCTCAGAGCGAGTGACGTCACCAATTGAAATGCTATCAGCGCGCACCCCGCTAACTAGCTAGTCATTTCACACCGGTTACACAGAGTACATGATCAGAGAATATATTCAATGTACAGACCACAATGTGGGGATATCATGCGTGGTAATAACTACAGTACGTGTATATAGGACTTGCATTCTTGGCACAATAAAGTTATTATATCCTACTCAATCCATAGGCTTCATTGATGCCATTCAGACTTGAAGTTGATACAACAACTATGATAGCTGAGGTTCATAGATTGGTATGAATATTAGTTCAGAACCTAACCACCTCGCCTCCATCTTGGCACTCCCCCACCTTTGAAAAATATATTTTGTAAGCTTTAGAAATACACTGCTCAAAAAATAAAGGGAACACTAAAATAACACATCCTAGATCTGAATGAATGAAATATTATTATTAAATACTTTTTTCTTTACATAGTTGAATGTGCTGACAACAAAATCACACAAAAATTATCAATGGAAATCAAATGTATCAACCCATGGAGGTCTGGATTTGGAGTCACACTCAAAATTAAAGTGGAAAACCACACTACAGGCTGATCCAACTTTGATGTAGTGTGTGTGGCCTCCACGTGCCTGTATGACCTCCCTACAACGCCTGGGCATGCTCTTGATGAGGTGGCGGATGGTCTCCTGAGGGATCTCCTCCCAGACCTGGACTAAAGCATCCGCCAACTCCTGGACAGTCTGTGGTGCAACGTGGCGTTGGTGGATGGAGCGAGACATGTCCCAGATGTGCTCAATTGGATTCAGGTCTGGGGAACGGGTGGGCCAGTCCATCTTGCCTTCCTCTTGCAGGAACTGCTGACACACTCCAGCCACATGAGGTCTAGCATTGTCTTGCATTAGGAGGAACCCAGGGCCAACTGCACCAGCATATGGTCTCACAAGGGGTCTGAGGATCTCATCTCGGTACCTAATGGCAGTCAGGCTACCTCTGGCGAGCACATGGAGGGCTGTGCGGCACACCAAAGAAATGCCACTCCACACCATGACTGACCCACCGCCAAACCGGTCATGCTGGAGGATGTTGCAGGCAGCAGAACGCGTCCCACAGCGTCTCCAGACTCTGTCACGTCTGTCACATGTGCTCAGGGTGAACCTGCTTTCATCTGTGAAGAGCACAGGGCGCCAGTGGCGAATTTGCCAATCTTGGTGTTCTCTGGCAAATGCCAAACGTCCTGCACGGTGTTGGGCTGTAAGCACAACCCCCACCTGTGGACGTCGGGCCCTCATACCACCCTCATGGAGTCTGTTTCTGACCGTTTGAGCAGACACATGCACATTTGTGGCCTGCTGGAGGTAATTTTGCAGGGCTCTGGCAGTGCTCCTCCTGCTCCTCCTTGCACAAAGGCGGAGGTAGCGGTCCTGCTGCTGGGTTGTTGCCCTCCTACGGCCTCCTCCACGTCTCCTGATGTACTGGCCTGTCTCCTGGTAGCGCCTCCATGCTCTGGACACTACGCTGTACAGACACAGCAAACCTTCTTGCCACAGCTCGCATTGATGTGCCATCCTGGATGAGCTGCACTACCTGAGCCACTTGTGTGGGTTGTAGACTCCGTCGCATGCTACTACTAGAGTGAAAGCACCGCCAGCATTCAAAAGTGACCAAAACATCAGCCAGAAAGCATAGGAACTGAGAAGTGGTCTGTGGTCACCACCTGCAGAACCACTCCTTTATTGGGGGTGTCTTGCTAATTGCCTATAATTTCCACCTGTTGTCTATTCCATTTGCACAACAGCATGTGAAATGTATTGTTAACCAAATCAAATCAATTTATTCATTTAGCCCTTCGTACATCAGCTGATATCTCAAAGTGCTGTACAGAAACCCAGACTAAAACCCCAAACAGCAAGCAATGCAGGTGTAGAAGCACGGTGGCTAGGAAAAACTCCCTAGAAAGGCCAAAACCTAGGAAGAAACCTAGAGAGGAACCAGGCTATGTGGGGTGGCCTCTTCTGGCTGTGCCGGGTGGAGATTATAACAGAACATGGCCAAGATCTTCAAATGTTCATAAATGACCAGCATGGTCCAATAATAATAAGGCAGAACAGTTGAAACTGGAGCAGCAGCACGGCCAGGTGGACTGGGGACAGCAAGGAGTCATCATGTCAGGTAGTCCTGAGGCATGGTCCTAGGGCTCAGGTCCTCCGAGAGAGAGAAAGAAAGAGAGAAAGAGAGAATTAGAGAGAGCACACTTAAATTCACACAGGACACCGAATAGGACAGGAGAAGTACTCCAGATATAACAAACTGACCCGAGCCCCCTGACACATAAACTACTGCAGCATAAATACTGGAGGCTGAGACAGGAGCGGTCAGGAGACACTGTGGCCCCATCCGAGGACACCCCTGGACAGGGCCAAACAGGAAGGATCAGTGTTAACCAGTGTTGCTTCCTAAGTGGACAGTTTGATTTCACAGAAGTGTGATTGACTTTGAGCAGTGTACATTTATTAATGTCTACATGTTATTTTTTCTCTCACTTTATTTACTCTATTAAATGTCAACTTTGGGTATGAAAAACAGTCAAACTCCACCTCTTTATTTTGAAATAGAAATTGGGGTGTGCCTTCGGTGGTTGATCAATGATGACAATAAGTTACTTTTTCTGACGAGTGGAAGTAACTGTATTAGTTGACAGTGGAGGGTTTCTATCATAGCTATCCACTGTAGCTACAGTTAGCTTACGTAAGATAACATAGCACTAGTAGCTAGTACTATGAAGATGAGCTTACTGTAACGTAGCTGATTCCACTATAGTATCTGGGCAGAGAGGGAGATGTGAAAGATAGATTTGCATCTCCCCCTTTTCAGAGTCTGCTGTGCCGACTCCTCCAATATTTGTTCCCGCCATTTCAGAGGATTTAATTTAGGACGGAAGCTGTAGAGATCGATAAGTGGCATTTCTGTAGCCAAATATCTTATCTATAAATGTTTGCAGTTGTTTTTAATTTAAGCATTAAATGTCATGGTATTTTATTTTGATTTTATTTATTTGACCTTTATTTAACCAGGTTGGCAAGTTGAGAACAAGTTCTCATTTACAATTGCGACCTGGCCAAGATAAAGCAAAGCAGTTCGACACATACAACACAGAATTACACATGGAGTAAAAAAAACATACAGTCAATAATACAGTAGAAAAATAAGTCTATATACAATGTGAGCAAATGAGGTGAGATAAGGGAGGTAAAGGGAAAAAAAGGCTGTGGTGGCGAAGTAAATACAATATAGCAAGTAAAACACTGGAATGGTAGATTTGCAGTGGAAAAAAAGTGCAAAGTAGATATAGAAATAATGGGGTGCAAAGGAGCAAAATAAAGTGCTTAAAGCTAGTGTATGAAGCGAGGGCCAGCCCCTGCGACCTGTATGCTCTCGTTGGCTGGCCCTCGCTTCATACTCGTCGCCAAACCCACTGGCTCCAGGTCATCTACAAGACCCTGCTAGGTAAAGTCCCCTCTTATCTCAGCTCGCTGGTCACCATAGCAGCACCAACCTGTAGCACGTGCTCCAGCAGGTATATCTCTCTGGTCACCCCCAAAAGCAATTCTTACTTTGGCTTTGGTGACAAAACGGATGGCATTGTGATAGACTGCATCCAATTTATTGAGTAGGGTATTGGAGGCAATTTTGTAAATGACATCGCCGAAGTGGAGGATCGGTAGGATGGTCAGTTTTACAAGGGAATGTTTGGTAGCATGAGTGAAGGATGCTTTCTTACGAAATAGGAAGCAAATTCTAGATTTAACTTTGGATTGGAGATGTTTGATATGAGTCTGAAAGGAGAGTTTACAGTCTAACCTAAATATTTGTAGTTGTCCACATATTCTAAGTGAGAACCGTCCAGAGTAGTGATGTTGGACGGGCGGGCAGGTGCAGGCAGAGATCAATTGCCTCGTAGGCATGCCCAATTTAGGTTGCCTGGCTACACAGACTCCTTGCTCTGGTCAAACGCTACACCACCTCCACAGACATAGTTTCTTCTCCACCCAATTGACTCCCATTCACTCCTTGAAGGAGAGCTTTCCTTGTCCCAGAATCGTCCAGAATGCACAGCGAGCCCAATTGACGAAATGGGCAACGTACATAATATGCGTTAATACAATTACAATGGTTTCCCATCTCCTCAAAAGTATCCCTGGTACCTCCCCAACCCTTCACCGAATGCGAACACATTCGGGACCACCTGATTGGTCCAGAAACGGATGTTTTGGACAAGAGCCAGAACACACGTGGGCATAACAGCGATTCAAAGATGATACGCTTATTGGTTAAAGGCAATCCTATCACTGATTACTTTGTTTTGTACAACACTCTCCGTGCCCCTTTGCCATCATTGAAGTAAGTTGTGGTCTCCGACTAAAGTATGTAGAGAACGACAGAGCACATAAAAATCATCTGTTCTCAGTGGCAACACTCACTACCAAGTTACAAACTGCCTCAGGAAGCAGTCAGCACAATAACTGTTCGTCGGGAGCTTCATAAAATTTTCCATGGCCGAGCAGCTGCACACAAGCCTAAGATCACCATGCGCAATGCCAAGTGTCGGCTGGAGTGGTGTAAAGTTCGCTGCCATTGGACTCTGGAGCAGTGGAAACGCATTCTGTGTTCTTGTGCTGACATCTGGCAGTCCGACAGACAAATCTGTGTTTTGCAGATGCCAGGAGAAAGCTACCTGCCCGAATGCATAGTGTCAACTGTACATTTTGGTGGAGGAGAAATAATGGTTCGGGCTTTACCCTTAGTTCCAGTGAAATCTTAACATCACAGCATACAATGACATTCTAGACTATTTGGTGCTTCCAGCTTTGTGGCAACAGTTTGGGGAAGGCCCTTTCCTGTTTCACCCCCATTTGTCAAGATCAGTGTGGAAGAACTCAACTGGCCTTCACAGAGCCCTGATCTCAACCCCATTGAACACCTTTGAGATGAATTGGAATGTCGACTGCGAGCCAGGGCTAATCGCCCAACATCAGAACCCGACCTCACTAGCAACTCCATACTAGTGTCCATGATTTTCAAATTAGATGTTCGACCACATACTTTTGGTGATGTAGTGTATGTGGTGGTAATTGTTACCAGTGTGCACTTGACCGTACAAAAGAATGATGAGGGGGCCATCTTGTGGCCAAGAAATTAAAAACAATAGGTCAATCCCCAAATAGGTCAATTCTGGCTCATAGAAATCATCAACATGTATTGATCACTTCTTTACTAATGCTGCAGAAATTTGTTTGAAAGCAGTATCCAAATCCATCAGATGTAGTGATCATAATATAGTAGCCATAAAACCAAAGTTCCAAAGGCTGTGCCTAATATAGTGTAAAAGAGGTCATACAATACGTTTTGTAGTGTTTCCTATGTTGTTGTGAAGAATATTTGATGGTCCGTGGTGTGTAATGAGAAGCAACCAGGCACTGCACTGACACATTTATGCACCTATTATGACTGTACAAACATAAATCCCAGTGGCTTGATGAGGAATTTAAAACATGTATGGTTGAGAGGGGTGAGGCTAAATAAATGGCAAATAGGTCTGGCTGCACAACAGATTGGCAAACATACTGCAAATTGAGAAATCATGTGACTAAACTAAATTAGAAACTACACTATGAAATAAAGAAGCATAGTAAAAAGCTATGGAGCACCTTAAATGACATTTTGGGCAAAAAGACCAACTCTGCTCCATCATTCATTGAATCAGATGACTAATTCATCACAAAACCCACTGATATTGCCAGCTACTTTAAGATAAGCAAGATGGGATATTACTGAGGATAATAGCGGATGATATTGCCACTCCAAACTCAGCAAAAAAATAAATGTCCCTTTTTCAGGACCCCGTCTTTCAAAGATATGTAAACATCCAAATAACTTCACAGAACTTCATTGTAAAGGGTTTAAACACTGTTTCCCATGCTTTTTCAATGAACCATAAACAATTAATGAACATGCACCTGTGGAATGGTCAATAAGACACAAACAGCTTACAGACGGTAGGCAATTAAGGTCACAGTTATGAACACTTAGGACACTAAGGAGGCCTTTCCACTGACTCTGAAAAACACCAAAAGAAAGATACCCAGGGTCCCTGCTCATCTGTGCGAACGTGCCTTAAGCATGCTGCAAGGAAGCATGAGGACTGCAGATGTGGCCAGGACAATAAATTGCAATGTCTGTGCTGTGAGACGCCTCAGACAGCGTTACAGGGAGGCAGGACTGACAGCTGATCGTCCTCGCAGTGGCAGACCACGTATAACAACAACTGCACAGGATCGGTACATCCAAACATAACACCTGCGGGACAGGTACAGGATGGCAACAACTGCCCGAGTTACCCCAGGAACGCACAATCGCTCCATCAGTGCCGACTGCCACAATAGGCTGCGAGAGGCTGGGCAGAGGGCTTGTCGGCCTGTTGCAAGGCAGGTCATCACCAGACATCACCTATGCTCTTCACTGACGAGTCGCGGTTTTGTTTCACCAGGGGTGATGGTCAGATTCGCGTTTGGTCGAAGGAATGAGCGTTACACGAGGCCTGTACACTGGAGCGGGATCGATTTGGAGGGTCCGTCATGGTCTGGGGCAGTGTGCACAGCATCATCGGACTGTGCTTGTTGCCATTGCAGGCAATCTCAATGCTGTGCATTACAGGGAAGACTTCCTCCTCCCTCATGTGGTACCCTTCCTGCAGGCTCATCCTGACATGACCCTCCAGCATGACAATGCCACCAGCCATACTGCTCGTTCTGTGCGCGATTTCAGATTTCAGTGTTCTGCCATGGCCAGCGAAGAGCCTGGACCTCAATCCCATTGAGCACGTCTGGGACCTGTTGGATCGGAGGCTGAGGGCTAGGGCCATCCCCCCGAGAAATGTCCGGGAACTTACAGGTGCCTTGGGGGAAGAGTGGGGTAACATCTCACAGCAAGAACTGGCAAATCTGGTGCAGTCCATAAGGAGGAGATGCAGCTGGTGGCCACACCAGATACCGACTGTTACTTTTGATTTTGACCCCCCTCTGTTGAGGGACACATTTTTCAATTTCTGTTCGTCACGTCTGTGGAACTTGTTCAGTTTGTGTCTCAGTTGTTGAATCTTATGTCATACAAATATTTACACATGTTAAGTTTGCTGAAAATAAACACAGTTGACAGTGAGAGGACGTTTCTTTTTTTGCTGAGTTTATTTGCCATATCTTTAATTTAAGCATACTAGAAAGTGTGTGCCCTCAGGCCTGGAGGGAAGCAAAAGTTATTCCCCTACTTAAGGATAGTAAAAGCCCCCTTTACTGTCTCAAATAGCCAACCAATCAGCCTGTTACAAACCTTTAGAAAAACATTTGACCAGACACAATTTTAAAAGTAAACAAATTCACAACATACTTTCAGCACTCTTATAGGGAAGGAAGGGCATTCAACAAACTTACACAAATGACAGAGAAATTGATCATTAAAAAGATTGGGGGGGCTGTGTTGTTATTCAGTGTGGTTGACATTATCGACCACAGTTCATAGAAAAACTTGTGTTATGGCTCTACACCCCCTGCTATATTGTGGGTGTTCCCTACAATAAAATCCAGGAATTCCCCAGGGCAGCTGTCTAAGCCCCTTACTTATTTTAATCATTACTAATGACCCCTGCTTTTATTTATTTTTGTATTACTAACGACATGCCAGTGACCGAGTAAAGTCAGTGTATCTATGTATGCGGATGACTCAACACTATACACGTCAGCTACTACAGCGACTGAAATGACTGCAACACTTAAAGAGTTGCAGTTAGTTTCAGAATGGGTCGCAAGGATTAAGAGTCCTCAATATTTTAAAAAACGATACGCATTGTATTTGGGACAAATAATCCACTAAACTTCAACAAAATATTGTAATGAATAATGTCGTAACTGAGCAAGTTGAGGAGACTGAACTGCTTGGAGTAATCCTGGACTGTAAAATGTCATGGTCATAACATATTCATACAACAATAGCTAAGATGGGTAGAAGTCTGTCCATAATAAAGTGCTGCTTCGCATTCTTAACAGCCCTAGTTTTGTCGCACCTGGACTAGTCTTCAGTCCTGTGGTCAAGTGCCACAAAGGAAAATTGCAATTAGCTCAGAACAGGGCAGCACGGCTGGCCCTCAAGTACAGAGATAGCTAACATTAATAATATGCATGTCAATCTCTCTTGGCTCAAAATGGAGGAGATGGACTTCATCACTACTTGTATTTGTGAGAAGTATTGACATGTTGAATGCACCGAGCTGTCTGAACTACTGGCAGACAGCTCGGTCAGCCATGCTTACCCCACAAGACATGCCACAATAGGTCTCTTGACAGTTCCCGAGACCAGAACAGACTATGGGAGGCGTACATAGAGCTATGACTACATGGAATGCTATTCCACATCAAGTAACTGATGCAAGTAGTAAAATTAGACTTAAAAAACAAATACAAATACACATTACAAGAGAGTGGGGACTGTTAAGCAAAACAAACAGGCACAGACACATGCATACACACGATAACATGCACATTTATACACACACGTACACAGAGTAGGGGCATGAGAGCACACACTTAAGATGTAAGATGTATTGTAATGTTTTTAATACATTTAAAAAAAAAATGTATAACGGCCTTCATTTTGCTGGACCCCAGGAAGAGTGGCATCAGCTAATGGGGATCCAAAAAGACATATTCACAGATAACGAAGGAAAAACAATTCCACCACTCTTAAGTCAAAGACTTGACCATTTGGCCTTGTTTCTATCTCAATGGTGTTCAGATTGACTTGGTTGGTGGCACTGCTCTGACTGCACATTTTCTGAAGCTGGGGTATGAATCATATTTTCCCTTTCTTAGTACATGTCTGAGGGGTATCCTACAAAGCAAGATCAATGACTTAGCCAGCTAACTTACAAGAATATTCTGAAATAACTATGTATTATTTTAAGAAGATAAGCATAACATGGGCATGGTGTAACTGACTCATCAACCAAAAACACCTATGAACCAGAAAATCAATAGTTATTTCAGGTTGTTTAATCAATTTTAGCTGGCTTGATCCTGCTTTGTAGTATATCCCTCTGGTCTGTCAGACGTGAAACTTAGCTGGGTAGATAAGCATCTGAGTGGCCATCGATGAGCCCCCTCCCTCCCTGACAACTTGAAGTTAGTAAAACTAAATGAAAGACAACTGTTGCTCATGGAGTCAGTTTGCACAGTTGAAGTTGAGTGGTGAGCGATGTGCACAAAAGGTTGAGAGTTTGTCACAGATGGGATGGAACTCACTGTTACAATGGTCCGTCAACTGAATGATGCTATATTTGGACTAACAGAGCAGTTTGATATAACCTATTGTTTATGTATGTTATGGAAGTTAGTGTCATTTTCAAAAATGTAAAACATAAAAGTGGTTAAGGTAGAACAATTTATAAACATTCCATAAATATGCAAGAAATGTTATACCATATGGGCAGGTACAATGGTGAGTTAATGACACTGAAGCATCATGAGTTAGTAAAAAAATTATACTATGCTTTGTACAAACACCATCTGTTCATCTTATTATATAGCTACTGGCAACAACGTTGAGTATAAAACCAAATCAGACTCATTTGTGTCAATAATTTGGCAAATATAAAAACCAAACTGTAAAAAAAACACAGAATAACCCATAAAAATCTAGAACAACCACCTAAATAAAATCATCAAAGCTCCGGTCAATAAACAGGCAACATGTTCGCATTATTAATAATAAAGATATTTAAAATTCAGCCCCCAAACATCAGAGATTGTTATTTTTCCATTACACATTTTTCTCATGTTGAAAAACTGATTATTTTCATAACAAAATTGAATTTAGTAGTGTAAATCTTTTTTAATTTTTTTATCAAGCAAAACTCATAGGTTACTACTGTATGACTCTTTTAGGAAACGACAGGAAACGACAGGTCATTAATGCAATTTCACGAGGAGAAAAAAAATCCCACAATTTCATAGTGAAATGAGCACACGGCAGTTAATGTTAGCAAGGCTCCTGTGGTCCACTTGATGTCCCATGTGAGGGACATATGTTCTGAAGAGGAGACTTATGCAGATGAGTTGATGCTCTGCTTGTAGACGGCATGGTAAGCGTTTCTCAGTAGCACGTAGGGGAAGCATGACTCCAGGAGGTCCATGGTGAGGAATGGAGACTCTTGTACAATCTGAAACCAAACCAAATACATGTATTTTGTGACGAAACCGAAACGCTTCCGACTCCAGACTAACCATTTCCCCGTGCAGCATGGGTTTAAAGCCCACCTGCACCTTGTGTATTTCTCTGTCTTCCCCACTCACATATGACTTTATCTCAATAAAAAAAGAAAATATGAATTAAAAAAATACAGTATGTATAAAAAAGATTCTCAGAGAAAATGTGTGGGTGTGAACTTTTATTTATCATACATATGCATAATGATAATGGGTGACATTCATAGATGGGATGGGACATTATTTAGGCAATTTGCTGTTTTAAATAATTGTCCACTTCCCACGAACATCACATAATAAAAGTAGCTAAATAAATTACTAGTTGCAGTATTCGGAAATCTCCTTGGGTAATGTGCCATACCGTATTGTGCCATCCCAAATATATTGAATCTGCACAAATACTCACCATGTCCAGCAGCAGGTACACAGACTCCCTGTTTCGTGTCGTCATTTTGTCCGTCTCCTGGCCAATCTTCAGCAAGCTGGAAGACGCCAGCTGTACATACCAAAACGGCAGAGGATTAAAGATCTGCAGCAAAACTGATTTATTTTAAGTTGCTCATCAATATCAAAAATAAGTTTTCAAAGATCATGCATTTCAGAAACTGCTCAGTAGTGGGGATAAAAAAAAGTTGTGACAAATCCATTTGTAATGTTAAAGTGAATCTGGGATTCAAACAACAAAACGGTCACCTTGCCACTTTTTTTGACCAACAGCTGAGGGATGGGGCTGGAGAAATGTAGTCACATAGACAGAGCCATAATACATGGACTGGCCCTCATACATGGACTGGCCCTCCATGAGGTCAACATTACATGTTCTGAAGCTATACAGTGTTTGTTTACAATTACTGTGTTTACAAACAATGAAGTAAAACAAGCTCACATTTGGAGTTTTTAGATGGGGTAAGAAAGCTTAACTAAACTTCTAAGTTATATCCAAGAATCAATGGCTAAATATAATTCATGTAAAAGTACAAAAATGGATGCACCAATCCAATGTGATAAATCGCAGGGAGGGAAAGGAAAATATGCATAGAATAGATCAATGTTGACAAGAGCGACATGTTGCACTTACAGCCAGAAATTCTTTGAGACGATCTTCAATGCTTCCCTTGTGAATGGTGAACAAGGCAGCAGCTATCTGGTTGACAGCTTTCGCCAGACAGTGAATATTGTTGCAGTGTCCTTAGAAAGATTGAGGAAAACATTTACTTCTCAGTTATCACAGTCCAACAACAATTGCTTGACTGTTTACCTCAAATCTCTCTATAGTTATATACAAAATCAATAGAAAGTAGTAGCCAAATAGTTATTGGTTACTACTTACTAAAACTACATACTGTGTACTAATCATAATACGTACAACTATGGAACATACTGTTCTAATAAAACATATGCAGTAAACAAACACATATCAATATACTAGGCTCATTCATACTGAGAAGGCATGACATAACATGCAATCGCGCCTGTTCCCCGCCATTCATTTATTTTGGAAGCGCACGTCTCCTTATCTGATGATCAGCTGTTTTCGAACACACGTGGGTCTGAAAAGACGTTTCTCTTGTTCAATAGCATTTGTACTAGATGAAAAGCTGAAATGAGCATACCATACTGGCATATAAAGCATACCAAATGTTCCATATTTCACATAGACCTACTAAAAAAGATTATATTTTCGCATACCTGATCAGAGTACTTACTATTTCGAAAGGGTATTCGGACATGGCCACTGTGTACTAACCATACTACTAGTGATGCACCGGTATGACATTTTTTGGCCGATACCGATATCCGATATTTTCCTTGCCAAAAAAGCTGATACCGATATTTAAGTTTTTAGTGACCTTTTAAGCATTCTAGTACAATTAAATAGTTCACACACACACACAAGGACGCAGCAGTCTAAGGCAAACCGCAAATTCCACTATTGTGCCTAATCCTTATTGTGGCTAGCTTCACAACACATAACCGGGTCCGGTCGAGCCTCACTAGCAAGATGAAGCTAGCTGGCTGCTTATAACGTTAGCTTTGGGCAACAGGGTTAAGTAGATGGCTAGCTATTTGTTTTCATGAACTGAAGTTCAATTTCAGTTCGCGAACAACAAGTGGCAACCTAGCTAATACTCACTCACAATGATTCCTAAATCATTGCTAAGAATAATGAAAATGACTGCAGTTTCTACTGGTCATTGTTTTCAGGCTGATTTGTATTGGTGCTAGCTAGGTGCCCCAGAAGCTGCGGTCGAACAAATGATGCTTCATTACCGACACAGTATTGTAAACACATCGTTTGTGGCCGGTGTTTGTAGACTTTTGTACAGCTTTGACAGCGCTACGGTATCTTTTTTGACACACAAAGACCCAAACGGCGTTCAATAGTATGTATGTCTTGAAATTAATAGCAGTGACGCTGTTACTGTCTAACTCCGGTAGGGTAACATCTGAAAAGTAGCACCCTTGGTAGTGTGTACCATTGCTCGACCAGTTGGCGAAAGCCAACATTACCCACGACAGAACGGTTGATTGTCAAGGGGAATGAATTCAATTATCTTGGCTTTAATGGATTTTGCCTTTGTGCCTTACTCTTTCAAATGACTGCTCTATCCACACAGCAGACATTTTGGCCTAGGTTAGGAATGCTGTGTTGCATGTGTAGAGCAACATTTTACGTGGCGTCATTACGTCATATAGGTATGCACGGCAGTTTTGACATCAGTTTTTAACGTCGGCGTTAAACTAGACATCGGGCCGATACCGATGTTGGCATTTTTAGCTAATATCGGCTAGTTCTGATATGTTCACCGATATATCGTGCATCCCTACATACTATTAAGGTTATAGGGCCTGTCCGAATACCCATAATTGTGTTCTAAAAAAGTACTCAGACATATCTATGTCTGCGCCTGGTGGGCTCTATGGTTAATCAGATATGGCCACTATTACCCAAACGGCCATTGACATATAGAAATGATAGAAATACCTTCGATTGCAGGGCTGTATTGAGACATGACGTTGCTGGCCAGAGTTGGCATGGAAACGGCAACGAAGACCATGAGCAGACAGGCGATCTTATACTCCTCCTCTGGGCTTATGTTTTCTGGAAACAGTGGTATTATGTACAGTTAATAACTGGATGACAATCAAACAGTTGCTCTTAGAAAACAATGTCAAAGCTCTGCCAACTACACCACAATCATGTTTATGTTTTTCCAGGTAGCAGTATTCAGTACGGCCAGGCTTTCCTTTTGTAATGAATTGAAGATACACATGAGAAACCTGCACACTGTGCGGGTTTCTTCTTTTTTTTCTCATCTTATTCGCCTGTTACCATGCACCTACAAAAAAGATAGCTCAGATGTGCGAGTGCCTTTAGAATTTTGAACATACACATAAAATGATCATCTTCCTCAAATGTGTTTATTTCCATTGGCAAAACACTGTCAGCCCTTTGCAGGGGCCTCGTTTTGGCTCTCACCTGATTTCTGTGAAGAAAGGGCCACCACTAAGGCTGGGTCTATCTCACAGGGCAGGCCTGCTGCAGACGACAGCTCATACACATTCATGGCCACCTGACAGGAAGAGGAAATCATAGACTCAGCCATAAAAACATCAGATCATCATCTGCAAAAGTGTTTCCAAAATCTATCCTCCAGTACCAGAGAGACCAGTTCCACCTATTTTATGTATTCCAGAACTAGCACACCTGATTCAACTAATGTAGGACTTGGTGATTGGTTAACCAATTGAATCAGGTGTGCTCATACTGGAATACATCAAAAAAGTCTAACTGCATATGGGGTACTCAAGAGAGGTTTGGGAAAGACTGATCTTGACTGTTGTCTCCATTGTAATCCACCGAGAAAGGTCCTATATACACACACACACACACGTTGCCTCCTACCTTCATGTCAGTCTCTCTGGGAATGTGGTCCTTGAAATCCTCGACGGAGCTCACCAGGAAAGGAATGTGGAAGGACAGCACCTGACGACAGGTGATGGGACAGAAAAAGGGGTCACATTTGAGTGCCGGTACGTTGTCATGTTAAATCTAGTTACTGGCATCTTTCTTTCACATCTTTCATATTTTTATACATTTTATTGGACAGAGAAAGTGGGGAATAATAGGATGAGAGTGCGTTTTCAAACCCATGTCGACACTGGTATAGAAGTGCTGTAGGCGGTGGCACTAACTGTTATGGCACCCAAGCTACATTAATGGCAATTTTGACTTGATCTTATTTGTACCCAGATATACAGCAGAGGACTTCAGTGATGATACAGAGGCCTAGTTAGTGAGAGTGATACAGTATTGGCCAGGATAAGTGTTGTGACTGGACTTACGTCGCGGAGTGCTTCCTGGGCCAGTGATCGGAATGACAAGATGACTCCAATAATGGTCATCCTTTTCAGGACGCTGTCAACAGCTACAGAACACAGACAAAGACACAAACAAAGCTTTAACCTCCCGTAAAAGAGTTTCAAAATAAAAAAAACTAACTAAAGAGACTTCAATGCTCAGTGCTGATCTGAGGGAAAACCATTTAGGGAGCACATCTTGAGTCATTACCACATACAGGATGTGCTTAATATGGCAACAAGTCACACTGCGTCTTCTGTTTTGGGGCTACAAGAGTAAGGCAAGAGAGAGACAGACGTACATGAGAGCTTTTTAAAGAGGGCAGCCATCTGCTCTGGCTTATCAAAGCTGGTCCTCATCTGGTTCAGAACTTCCACGTTGTCCACCACCAGTTTCTATGGAAGTGAGAAGGAAGGGGGAGAGCGAGAAAGAGAGCCAGACACAGAAAAAACAGAAAGAACAAAACAAAGGAAAGAGAGAGATACTATTCATGAGATTCATGAAAAAGAGCCCAGGGGCATCAGCATCAGTACAGAAAGCTCTGAAGGAAAACCAAAAAACGCTTCTGATTCAGTCAGTGACCACACCTTGAGTTCTGCCACCTGGGAGGATATGTGCCACATGAGGCTCTCGCTGAGGAACTTCATGCCATAGGGTCCCAGCAGCTCTGAGAGTGACCTCATCTCTGTGGGAAAGACAGCGAGCAGGGGGATGTCAGAAATGCTTTGTGTCAACGCGTCACGATTCATACTCCTCTCGTTTATCCCCAATGCTTTTGGGATTTAAGTATGTAGGTGGCCATGATTAAAATGTACACATATTTAACCTGATAAAGGCTGCAAGGCTTTCCCCCAAAAATGACGTGTCCTAGAGTGGCAGAATATTCACAAAACTATATTTCACTACACAGTAGCCTCAGCATACACTGTACCCATCACGTCACATTATCCTATTCAGGACAGGCTACAAATTCCTGCTCAAAGTATTGCAAGCCTCTATTATGTCTAATAAATTATTCTGATGGTCTCACCGGATATATCGGAGTACTCCTCAGCATTAAAGGTGAGCTCGTTCTCCGTAGGCAGGTTGACAAAGGCCTTCATGGCAGGGAAGTAGGCAATGTGGCCGTTACTTACCTGCCGGAGCAAGGTCTCCAGATACCTATGGACACACAAGCAGACTCAATCTCACTGGGTGACACGATCGAATGGATATCTATCAAGAGTGCTGATCTAGGATCAGGTCCCCCAGTCCATGTTATCTTATTCATTGTGATCCCAAATAAGCACTGCTACTCTGAGACGCTTAATACATATGGCCCAAAACTCCATCTACTCATTGGACATTTTTTTTGTCCTGGTTTTGTGAGGAATCACCTAGGTGACATAATACAGTGCCTTGCGAAATGATGAATCCCTCTTGGTGTTTTTCCTATTTTGTTGCATTACAACCTGCAATTTAAATAGATTTGATTTGGATTTCATGTAATGGACAAAAATTGGTGAAGCGAAAAAAAATGACTTGTTTCAAAAAAATTCTAAACAAAAAAGTGGTGCGTGCATATCTATTCACCCCTATGCTATGAAGCCCTTAAATAATATCTGGTGCAAACAATTAACTTCAGAAGTCACATAATTCGTTAAATAAAGTCCACCTGTGTGCAATCTAAGTGTCGCATGATTGGTCACATGATCTCAGTACATATACCTCTGTTCTGAAAGGCCTCAGAATCTGCAACACCTCTGAGCAAGAGGCACCACCAAGCAAGCGGCATCATGAAGACCAAGGAGCTCTCCAAATAGGTCAGGGACAAAATTGTGGAGAAGTACAGATCAGGGCTGGGTTAAAAAAAAAATCGGAAACTTTGAACATCCCACGGAGCACCATTAAATCCATTATTAAAAACTGGAAAGATGATGGCACCACAGCAAACACTCACAGACCAGGCAAGGAGGGCATTAATCAGAGAGGCAACAAAGACCCCAAAGATAACCTTTAAGGAGCTGCAAAGATCCACAGTGGAGATTGGAGTATCTGTCCATAGGACCACTTTAAGCCGTACACTCCACAGAGCTGGGCTTTACGGAAGAGTGGCCAGAAAAAAATATATAGCTTGAAAAAAAATAATAAGCAAACACATTTAGTGTTTGTCAAAAGGCATGTGGGAGACTCCCCAAACACATGGAAGAAGGTACTTTGGTCAGATGAGGCTAGAATTTAACTTTTTGGCCATCAAGGAAAATGCTATGTCTAACGCAAACCTAACACCTCTCATCACCCCGAGAACCCTATCTCCACAATGAAGCATGATGGTGGCAGCATGTTTTTCATCAGCAGGGACTGGGAAACTGGTCAGAATTGAATGGTGCCAAATGGTGCTCAATACAGGGTGCTAAATACAGGGAAATTCTTGAGGAAAACCTGTTTCAGTCTTTCAGAGATTTGAGACTGGGATAGAGGTTCAGCTTCCAGCAGGACAATGACCCTAAGCATACTGCTAAAGCAACACTCGAGTGGTTTAACGGAAAACATTTACATGTCTTGGAATGACCTAGTCAAATCCCAGACCTCAATGCAATTGAAAATCTGCGTTATGACTTTGCTGTACACCAGCTGAACCCATCCAACTTGAAGGAGATGGAGCAGTTTTGCCTTGAAGAATGGGCAAAAATCACAGTGGCTAGATGTGTCAAGCTTATAGAGACATAACCCAAGAGACTTGCAGCTGTAATTGCTGTAAACGGTGGCTCTTCAAAAGTATTGACTTTGGGGGGGTGAATAGTTACGCACGCTCAAGTTATTCATTTTCTTGTTTGTTTCACAATAAAAAAATATTTTGCATTTTCAAAGTGGTAGGCATGTTGTGTAAATCAAATGATATCACCCCCCCCCCCCCCCTAAAAAAAATACTTTAATTCCAGGTTGTAATGCAACAAAATAGGAAAAATGCCAAGGGGGTGAATACCAAGCCGACGTCGTATGTAAACTGAGGACTGGTGTGTTGGTTGGGTGGGACTCACCAGTTGGTGTAGAGGCTGGTGATGGTGGGCTCCCCATGGCTGTCCAGGTGCTGGGTCTGCTGCAGCAGCACGTTGTTGAACACCCGCGTGATGTCAATCTGCACATAGTTCTCGATGGACTGCAGCACCGTCATGTAGGAACGCACGCTGGTGAGCAGCTCGGAGGGCTTGGCGATCTCTTGCGTGGCCTGGTTGTACATGGTCATCCCCACGATGGACCTGAAAGAAGAGGGAGCATCATGAGTCTTGGATTGATCTATAGATTGTATCTATCGATCACATTGTTTCAATCCATGGTAATGTAGCATAACAGTTGAAGTCAGAGGTTTACATACACCTCAGCCAAATACATGATGCAGCCACCCCCGTGCTTCACGGTTGGGGTGGTGTCCTTCGGCTAGCAAGCCTCCCTCTTTTTACTCCAAACATAACAATGTTCATTATGGCCAAACAGTTCTATTTTTGATTCATCAGACCAGAGACATTTATCCAAAAAGTACAATCTTGTCCCCATGTGCAGTTGCAAACCATAGTCTGTTTTTTTTATGGCGGTTTTGGAACAGTGGCTTCTTCAGTGCTGAGAGTCCTTTCAGGTTATGTTGATAAAGGACTAGTTTTACTGTGGATATAGATTATTTTGTACCTGTTTCCTCCAGCATCGTCACAAGGTCCTCTAATGTTGTTCTGTAAATGATTTGCACTTTTCGCACCATCTCTAGGAGACAGAACTTCCTGAGTGGTATGACGGCTGCCTGGTCCCATGGTGTTTATACTTTGAGTTTCTAAAGAAAATGTAATTTATTTATGTATTATTTTTTTCTCCCCAATTTCGTGGTATCCAATTGGTAGTTTGTTTTGTCTCATCGCTGCAACTCCCGTACGGACTCGGGAGAGGCGAAGGTCGAGAGCCATGCGTCCCCCAAAACACAACCCAACCTAGCCGCACTGATTGACACAACGCACATTCAACCCGGAAGATAGCCGCACTAATGTGTCGGAGGAAACACCGTATACCCGGCGACCTGGTCAGCGTGCACTGCGCCCGGCCCGCCACAGGAGTCGCTAGTACGCGATGAGAAAAGCATATCCCTGCCGGCCAAACCCTCCCTAACCCGGACGACACTGGGCCATTTGTGAGTCGCCCCATGGACCTCCCGGTCGCGGCCGGCTGCGACAGAGCCTGGGCTCTGTCACAGCAGAGGCCCTGGTGGCACAGCTAGCACTGCGATGCAGTGCCTTAGACCACTGCGCCACCTGGGAGGCCCCATGGTGTTTATAACTGCGTACTATTCTTTGTACAGATGAATGTGGTACCTTCAGGCATTTGGAAATTTTCCCCACGGATGAACCAGACTTGTGGAGGTCTACCATTTTTTCCTGAGGTCTTGATTTCTTTTGATATTTCCATGATGTCAAGCAAAGAGGCACTGAGTTTGAAGGTAGGCCTTGAAATACATCCACAGGTACACCTCCAATTGACTTAAATGATGTCAATTAGCCTATCAGAAGCTTCTAAAGCCATGACATACTTTTCTGGAATGTTCCAAGCATTTTAAAGGCACAGTCAACTTAGTGTATGTAAACTTTTGACCCACTGGAATTGTGATACAGTGAATTATAAGTGAAATAATCTGTAAACAATTGTTGGAAAAATGACTTGTGTCATGCACAAAGTAGATGTCCTAACCGACTTGCCAAAACTATAGTTTGTTAACAATACATTTGTGGAGTGGTTGAAAAACGAGTTTTAATGACTCCAACCTAGGTGTATGTAAACTTCCGACTTCAACTGTATATATCGTATCATATCCATAGTATTTACTGGTTCCGGTTCCGGTTGGAGCGAGCGGTCGCATTCGCACTTCGCTCTGCAGGTTGTATAACTTTTTCATTACATTTCATTATAGTACAACGGTTGATTTGTCTAATCTTAGCAATTCTTCTTAGCTAGCTACATAGCCGTCCTTGTATCAGAGATAATTGCATAATTATCGTATTTCGTCGCCCTAACGTAGCCTTCACTGCTATTCGCCCAGGAGCTAGCTAACGCACACAGATTAGCATCACTGTAGTGCTATTCACTCAACTGTACGACTTGATTAGTTCAGTGTTAGCTAGCTACATAGCTGTCTTTGTTTCCAAGATAATTGTGTAGTTTAGTGTGTGTAGCCTTGGAGTGATTATCTTAATTCACTGAGGTTCGCTAGCCAGCTATTTGTCGTCCTTAACGTAGGAGACTCTGCTAGCTAGCCAACAGCTAACTGCTAACAGCTAGCCAACGTCTACTGTTTTGAATTCAACAACCCGGTCAGGTAGTTTCACATTTTCATTTCATTTCATTACAGTACAACGGTTTGATTTGTTTGATCGTAGCTAGCTACATAGCCGTCTTTGTTTCAAAGATAATTGTGTAGTCTAGACCGATTCCCTAGGTTAGCTAGCCAGCTATTGTCGTTCTTTTAACTCAACGTAACGTAAACAACACTGCTAGCTAGCCAGCTAGCCCCGAATAGCAGCACTGTAGAATTATTACACTCAACGGAACGACTTGATTAGTGTAGTGTCAACAACGCAGCTACTGCCAGCTAGCCTACTTTAGCAGTACTGTATCATTTTAATCATTTTAGTCAATAAGATTCTTGCTACGTAAGCTTAACTTTCTGAACATTCGAGACGTGTAGTCCGCTTGTCATTCCAATTTCCTTGCATTAGCGTAGCCTTTTCTGTAGCCTGTCAACTATGTGTCTGTCTATCCCTGTTCTCTCCTCTCTGCACAGACCATACAAACGCTCCACACCGCGTGGCCGCGACCACCCTAACCTGGTGGTCCCAGCGCGGACGACCCACGTGGAGTTCCAGGTCTCTGGTAGCCTCTGGAACTGCCAATCTGCGGCCAACAAGGCAGAGTTCATCTCAGCCTATGCCTCCCTCCAGTCCCTTGACTTCTTGGCACTGACGGAAACATGGATCACCACAGATAACACTGCTACTCCTACTGCTCTCTCCTCGTCCGCCCACGTGTTCTCGCACACCCCGAGAGCTTCTGGTCAGCGGGGTGGTGGCACCGGGATCCTCATCTCTCCCAAGTGGTCTTTCTCTCTTTCTCCCCTTACCCATCTGTCTATTGCCTCCTTTGAATTCCATGCTGTCACAGTTACCAGCCCTTTCAAGCTTAACATCCTTATCATTTATCGCCCTCCAGGTTCCTCGGAGAGTTCATCAATGAGCTTGATGCCTTGATAAGCTCCTTTCCTGAGGACGGCTCACCTCTCACAGTTCTGGGCGACTTTAACCTCCCCACGTCTACCTTTGACTCATTCCTCTCTGCCTCCTTCTTTCCACTCCTCTCCTCTTTTGACCTCACCCTCTCACCCTCCCCCTACTCACAAGGCAGGCAATACGCTTGACCTCATCTTTACTAGATGCTGTTCTTCCACTAACCTCATTGCAACTCCCTCCAAGTCTCCGACCACTACCTTGTATCCTTTTCCCTCTCGCTCTCATCCAACACTTCCCACACTGCCCCTACTCGGATGGTATCGCGCCGTCCCAACCTTCGCTCTCTCTCCCCCGCTACTCTCTCCTCTTCCATCCTATCTTCTCTTCCCTCTGCTCAAACTTTCTCCAACCTATCTCCTGATTCTGCCTCCTCAACCCTCCTCTCCTCCCTTACTGCATCCTTTGACTCCCTATGTCCCCTATCCTCCAGGCCGGCTCGGTCCTCCCTCCCGCTCCGTGGCTCGACGACTCATTGCGAGCTCACAGAACAGGGCTCCGGGCAGCCGAGCGGAAATGGAGGAAAACTCGCCTCCCTGCGGACCTGGCATCCTTTCACTCCCTCCTCTCTACATTTTCCTCCTCTGTCTCTGCTGCTAAAGCCACTTTCTACCATTCTAAATTCCAAGCATCTGCCTCTAACCCTAGGAAGCTCTTTGCCACCTTCTCCTCCCTCCTGAATCCTCCCCCCTCCCTCCTCCCTCTCTGCAGATGACTTCGTCAACCATTTTGAAAAGAAGGTCGATGACATCCGATCCTCGTTTGCTAAGTCAAACGACACCGCTGGTTCTGCTCACACTGCCCTACCCTATGCTCTGACCTCTTTCTCCCTCTCTCTCCAGATGAAATCTCGCGTCTTGTGACGGCCGGCCGCCCAACAACCTGCCCGCTTGACCCTATCCCCTCCTCTCTTCTCCAGACCATTTCCGGAGACCTTCTCCCTTACCTCACCTCGCTCATCAACTCATCCCTGACCGCTGGCTACGTCCCTCCCGTCTTCAAGAGAGCGAGAGTTGCACCCCTTCTGAAAAAACCTACACTCGATCCCTCCGATGTCAACAACTACAGACCAGTATCCCTTCTCTCTTTTCTCTCCAAAACTCTTGAGCGTGCCGTCCTTGGCCAGCTCTACCGCTATCTCTCTCAGAATGACCTTCTTGATCCAAATCAGTCAGGTTTCAAGACTAGTCATTCAACTGAGACTGCTCTTCTCTGTATCACGGAGGCGCTCCGCACTGCTAAAGCTAACTCTCTCTCCTCTGCTCTCATCCTTCTAGACCTATCGGCTGCCTTCGATACTGTGAACCATCAGATCCTCCTCTCCACCCTCTCCGAGTTGGGCATCTCCGGCGCGGCCCACGCTTGGATTGCGTCCTACCTGACAGGTCGCTCCTACCAGGTGGCGTGGCGAGAATCTGTCTCCTCACCACGCGCTCTCACCACTGGTGTCCCCCAGGGCTCTGTTCTAGGCCCTCTCTTATTCTCGCTATACACCAAGTCACTTGGCTCTGTCATAACCTCACATGGTCTCTCCTATCATTGCTATGCAGACGACACACAATTAATCTTCTCCTTTCCCCCTTCTGATGACCAGGTGGCGAATCGCATCTCTGCATGTCTGGCAGACATATCAGTGTGGATGACGGATCACCACCTCAAGCTGAACCTCAGCAAGACGGAGCTCCTCTTCCTCCCGGGGAAGGACTGCCCGTTCCATGATCTCGCCATCACGGTTGACAACTCCATTGTGTCCTCCTCCCAGAGCGCTAAGAACCTTGGCGTGATCCTGGACAACACCCTGACGTTCTCAACTAACATCAAGGCGGTGTCCCGTTCCTGTAGGTTCATGCTCTACAACATCCGCAGAGTACGACCCTGCCTCACACAGGAAGCGGCGCAGGTCCTAATCCAGGCACTTGTCATCTCCCGTCTTGATTACTGCAACTCGCTGTTGGCTGGGCTCCCTGCCTGTGCCATTAAACCCCTACAACTCATCCAGAACGCCGCAGCCCGTCTGGTGTTCAACCTTCCCAAGTTCTCTCACGTCACCCCGCTCCTCCGCTCTCTCCACTGGCTTCCAGTTGAAGCTCGCATCCGCTACAAGACCATGGTGCTCGCCACGGAGCTGTGAGGGGAACGGCACCTCAGTACCTCCAGGCTCTGATCAGGCCCTACACCCAAACAAGGGCACTGCGTTCATCCACCTCTGGCCTGCTCGCCTCCCTACCACTGAGGAAGTACAGTTCCCGCTCAGCCCAGTCAAAACTGTTCGCTGCTCTGGCCCCCAATGGTGGAACAAACTCCCTCACGACGCCAGGACAGCGGAGTCAATCACCACCTTCCGGAGACACCTGAAACCCCACCTCTTCAAGGAATACCTAGGATAGGGTAAGTAAGGGTAAGTAATCCTTCCCCCCAACAAGATTTAGATGCAAGTGGCTGTTCCACTGGTTGTCATAAGGTGTATGCACCAATTTGTAAGTCGCTCTGGATAAGAGCGTCTGCTAAATGACTTAAATGTAAATGTAAATGTATTGTATCGTATGATATCCTAAAACAGCATAAATACTTGAGGACCAGAGGGATAGGAAACACTGCTGCTGAAATATGGTTGTGTCCCAAATGGAAGCCTATACCCTATACCGGGCACTTAGGGCCCTTGTCAAAAGTAGAGCACTAAATAGGGAAAAGCGCACCATTTGGGAGGCATTCTATGTGTAGGTGGGTGGACTCACTTGGTGAAGCGGATCTCCAGGTGGGAGGTGAGGTATTCGCGGGGGGTAAAGGTGTGTTCCCACACCACCATGTTGGGCACGTAGTTAATGGAGAAGCACAGCTCTGACAGCGCCGTGTGCAGCTTGTCCAGGCTGGAAGACACAACAAGATAGAAATGAACATCAGCAACTACTAACATACACCATGACACACGCAGGCACGCACAAACAGTCACACACACGGACAACTCACTTGGTGACCAGGAGCCTGTTCTTCCTCATGCTCTCAACACCCGGCTTCTCTCGCTCCGGCTCGCCTTTCTTCCCAGTCAGCTTTTTGGACTTCTTGTTCACTGCCTGACTGATGGTTTTCGCACAGTGTTTAGGAAGCAGCTGCAAAGAGATAAAATCTAATCTGAATGAAAATCCACGTGCAAATAATTTTATCGATACTTTGATAAGATGGTAACATAGGATTAAATGAAACTGTCATATATTGTCAATAAGGCTTACATCAATATGGCCCCTGTCCATTCATTATAAAAGGCAAAACTGATCCCAGAATCAAGCACTCCTACTCTGGATCACATACTAAAAGTATATGCATTCACTGTACTGAAGTCACTATGGGGAAAAAAAAAAGAGACCACTAAAGTGACAAACTAATCATTATGTACCCTATTCCACAAGGACATGGGTCTCCATGCCGATGACCCCTCACCTGGTCACTGAGCGTGCACTGCTCTGTGCAGATGTCGGTGATGAGGTTGCGCGCCTGCTTGGCCATCTCGTCCAGGAACATGTTGCAGAGCGACAGACTGCGATCGCCAATGTGATGCCGCTGGGAGAACGCAGGGAAGGGACAGGTAGTTAACCACTCAGGAACAGTGTGAGATGGGAACCAGAGGGGCAACACTTCCGCAGTGCTAAATAATTATTCAAAATGCAAAAAAACTGACAATAAACCTCAATCTCGCAGTGATTTAATTTGAAACGTTTCTTGACCAATGTGCTTTATTAGCAGGCTCCTTTTTGTATTTTTACTTCAGTTTAGTAAACTGATCAATACAATCACTTTGTTATGCACATTGTTGAAGAAAAGTGTCAAATTATATCACACAGATGATTATAATGACATTTATAGTACGTTTTGTACTTTGCACAATGAAAAATGCTGCCCTTAGTGTTTTATGAGAATCTCAAGTTGCAAAATTCCAGAAACTTTCCCAAAGTTCCCAGGTAAAAAAAAAAAAAATCTAATTTGGAGGATTCCCAGAGTCAGAAAGAAAAATGCAGGGGATGGAAACACTCCAACTGGGAATCCTGCAACCGGGATTTCTTTAAGAATGTTTCCTGAATTTTGCAGACATAGCCTTACAAAACGAATTGCAGATATGGATGTGATGTTATGCTTCATAAGGGTTTCTTTCAACCATTGGTTGCGGGGCCTTACCTCTTCGGGACAGAGCTCATGGGTGCAGCTCATGAAGTGTGTGCACAGCAGGGGGAATGAGATGGAGTGGCGCGACTGTGAGGGCAGTTCCAAACACTGCTGAAACATCTTCTCAAAGGCTCGGCTGTAGAAGCTATCACCACCAATGAGACGAGGACACCGAGAACGTCAAACTCAAAATCAATCTAGAGCAATCATATCCAAAGCAATAAATTAATTTTCATATCTTGTCATTAACATATATTTTCAAATATTTATTTATGCAATTATTCTTTACATGTGTGTTATGCCGATTTATTATTGTTAGCTCTCATGTTTATGGCAAATCATGTGACCGCGTGCCTTGATGTCATTCCATGTTTTTTTTGTAAAAAAAAATAAGCCCTTACTGGACTGTATTATTTACTATAACTCTATTACTAATTGCATTTATTGCAAGGTAAATTAAAACATGCTACGTGTTGCAGGAGGCCTTTAGAATAATACAAAACATATCCTTGACTATCCGAGGTGACGAGTGAGAGGAAGCGAACTACACCTAAACTATACCAAAACTAATTTCACACATAAATTAGCCTAAAGACAAGATTAAATTGACAATAATCTGATGACTGATAATATTATCAGTTGTGGTCAGATGAGACCAAAATGGAGCTCTTTGGCATCAACTCAACTCGCAGTGTTTGGAGGAGGAGGAATGATGCCCATGACCCCAAGAACACCATCCCCACTGTCAAACATGGAGGTGGAAACATTATGCTTTGGAGGTGTTTTTTTTGGACAGGGCCATGTATCATCAAATCTTGGGTGAGAACCTCCTTCCCTCAGCCAGGGCATTGAAAATGCCTCATGGATGGGTATTCCAGCATGATAATGACCCAAAACACACAGCCAAGGCAACAAAGGAGTAGCTCAAGAAGAAGCACATTAAGGTCCTGGAGTGGCCTAGCCAGTCTCCAGACCTTAATCCCATAGAAAATCTGTGGAGGGAGCTGAAGGTTTGAGTTACCAAACATCAGCCTCGAAAGCTTAATGACTTGCAGAAGATCTGCAAAGAGGAGTGGGACAAAATCCCTCCTGAGATGTGTGCAAACCTGGTGGCCAACTACAAGAAACGTTTGACCTCTGATTGCCAACAAGGGTTTTTCCACCAAGTACTAAGTCATGTTTTGCAGAGGGGTCAAATACTTATTTCCCTCATTAAACTGCAAATCAATTTATAACGTGCGTTTTTCTGGATTTTTTGGTGTTATTCTGTCTCTCACTGTTCAAATAACCCTACCATTAAAATTATAGACTGATCATTTCTTTGTCAGTGGGCAAATGTACAAATTCAGCAGGGGATCAAATACTTTTTTCCCTCACTGTAGATCTAATGAAATAGGATCCATACTGCTATCACCAACATTTTCTCAGTACTAAGACCTGTTAGGCTTACTCGAGCAAGAACCCTCACTAACACTTATTTTATTCCATGTCCTCACTTGAGGCATATACCCAAATGGTAGTTTTATACAATCTTAATTCTATAACAGGACAAAATGTGTGCTTATCAAATGTAGTTTCCTCAATATTAAGAAAGGAGTGCCGCAGGGGTCAATTTTGGGCTGTTCTTTTCACTATTTATATAAATAATATTTGTCCATCTTAAAACCTGTAACATTCTATAAGCAGATAGTTATTTACTCCTTTACCCCCTCAGTACAGCAGGCCATTCATGACTTTCAACAAAAAATAGCTTACTGATCTTAAACTAGTGCTTAATCCTAATAAAACCTGGTTTATGTTGTTCTCTGGGTCTATTAACCCTGAGGACCCCAGTATTTGCGCATTGAAGTGAACCCAAATTGAGCAAGTCCCCCATTATAAGTACTTGGACTGACGATGAGCTATTTTTTAAAGCACACATTGAAAAGCAGATAATTAAGATTGGTTTATTTTATAGAAACACATCCTGCCTCAATTCTAAAAGTAGGAGGAAGGTTGCTCAAGCATCTCTTCTCCCAGATCTTGATTATGGTGATATAGTCTACATTCACGCGGCAGTCTCGGTTTTAAAATCAGCACTACGTTTTATTACTGGGGGCAATTTCTTTACACATCACTGCATTTTGTATAGTTTTGTTGGCTGGGAGTCTCTGACTACCAGAAGGGTCCAGCATTGGATGCTTTTTAATATGAAGCCTTTTTTTCAGACCCGCTCTTTGGACTAGCTGGTTCTGGAGGTCCCACGGGTGATAGGGTGAAAAATACTTTTTGTTTTTATACCCCCAGCTCATGGAATAGCCTTGAGGCCATTGCTGGTCTGCAGTGGACAGATTAGAAGTATAAGGATGGTGATATGTGAGACTTGTGTTCTTTTTTGATTAATATTGTTGTACAGATAGTCATTGTATTACATTTTATTGTGTATGTACATGCTTTTGCAGCTCCCTTGTATATGAGACCCTGGTATCAATGCTGACCTACTCTGTATGAACAAAATGAAATGTATGTATATATTTTCTGTCTGTTGGAAAATGCATTACCAGAAGATGGAGATGTCTGAGGTTTCCACTAACATCTCCACCAGGGAGTCCACCATCTTGGTGTGGAATATGATGGTGTTCATCATCTTGCCCAGTTCACGGTGGTCAGCGATGCCCAGAGAGGCTTTTGACACACTAGTGTAGGCCTGGAGAGAGCGAGAGAGACAGACAACAGTTTCATCACATCAATCAAAATACCTTGAATTTCAAATCAAAACCATTCTCCCTTTCAGCTAGCATCACATTACAGTCTCTCTTACAACTGGTGTTTAACCCCCTAGAGTCGATTGACACGTCAATCTAAGTTACATATCACATCCGGCCGTGATTGGGAGTCCCATAGGGCGGCGCACAATTGGCCCAGCTTCGTCTGGGATGGCTGGGGTAGGCCGTCATTGTAAATAAGAATTTGTTCTTAACTGACTTGCCTAGTTAAGTAAAGGTTAAAAAAATATATAAAAAATATATATATATATATAATAATAACGAAAAAAAGAGGGATATCAGTTTTTTTTCTTCCATTGATGAGTCTCAATTCACTGCATCCGCCAGTGTCACACTTCTGCTTCTTGTTCCCATGTTTAATGAGCTGAAATGAAAAAATCCCAGAAATGTTCCATTCGCACAACAGAGCTTATTTCTCCCAAATGTTGTGCGCAAATGTGTTTACATTCATGATAGTAAGCATTTCTCCTTAGACAAGATAATCTATCTACCTGACAGGTGTAGCATATGAAGAAGCTGATTAAGCAGCATGCTCATTACGCAGGTGCACCTTGAGCTGGGAACAATAAAAGCCCAGTTTAAATGTGCAGTTTTGTCACACAATGCCACAGATGTCTCAAGTTCTGAGGGAGCGTGCAATTGGCATGCTGACTGCAGGAATGTCCAGTAGAGCCGTTGCCTGACAATTTAATATTCATAAGCTGCCATAAACATTGTTTTAGAGAATTTAGCAGTACGTCCAACCGGTCTCACAACCTTGGTGCAGCGTATATCCCGCTAGCTGAATATCCATGTCGTCATTCAGCCATAATTCTGTGAAACATAGGATATTACAGTTTTTGATGTAACGTTGGTAGGATATTCGTGATCGTACCTCGTCTAATTTATTGTCCAATGATTGCACGGTGGCGAGTAATATTGACGTTAACGGCAGCTTTCCAACTCGCCTTTCCAACTCTCTGTGCTTGCGTTTCTTCCTCTTGCAAATAACGGGGATGTTGGCCCTGTCGGGTGTTTGGAGAATGACCTGTGCGCCTTGCTTGTTGGAGAAAAAATCTTTGTCTAATCTGAGGTGAGTGATCGCTGTCCTGATATCCAGAAGCAATTTTTTTCCGTAAGATAAGACAAATAATGCACACAAAAAAACACATAACAGCACAATTGGTTGGGCGCCCGTAAAACTGCTGCCATTTCTTCCGGCGGCAATTTATTTGGGCTGCAATTTCTGAGTCTGGTAACTCTAATGAACGTATCCTCTGCAGCAGAGGTAACTCTGGGTCTTCCTTTCCTGTCGCGTTCCTCATTAGAGCCAGTTCCATCATAGCGAATTATGGTTTCAACCTGAAGCAAGGATATGCATATTCTTTATACCATTTGAAAGGAAACACTTTGAAGTCTGCATATGTGATGTGAAATTAATGTAGGAGAATATAAACACATTAGATCTAGTAAAAGATAATACAAAGAAAAAAACATGCGATTTCAATTTTTTTGTTTTGTTCCGTCCTCTTTGAAATGCAAGAGAATTTTTTTTAGATTCTGACCACTAGATGGCAGCAGTGTATGTGCAAAGTTTTATAATGATCTAATGAACCATTGCATTACTGTTCAAAATGTTGTATCAAGACTGCCCAAATGTGCAGAATTGGTCAATTGATACATTTACAAGTACATAAATATAGAGAACACCCAAAAATTATATGGTAATAAAAAATGCAAGTTTACACACTCCCAGGAATGTCATAAATGGATAATTAGCATCCCTACAGAGAAGACACAAACCTTCACATTTAGGGGCAGACAGAGCAGGGGTTCAAACTGTAGAACCCAGTTCCTACATTTGAATATAAACATTGATTTTATCAAATAAAACTGATGCTACATTTTATCTCTGGGACGCTCGGGATGACAAAACAGCAAGATTACTGAATTTAAGTACATTATTTACCTTCAGAGGTGAATGTACCAAACCAGTTGCTGTGATAAAGGTTTTGTTGTGCATGCTCCTCAAATACCTTGCAACTGTAAATTGGACAGTGCAGTTAAATTAACAAGAATGTAACCTTTCTGCCAATATAAGACATGTCTAGGTTTTAAAGTAATGATGGACTGCCATTTCTCTTTGCTTATTTGATTTAGTCTTTTAGGGCCATCTTCTGTATACCGCCCCTACCTTATCAAAACACAACTGATTGGCTCAAACGCATTAAGGAAATGCATTCCACAAATTAACAAGACACACCTGTTAATTGAAATGCATTCCAGGTGACTACCTCATGAAGCTGGTTGAGAGAATGCCAAGAGTGTGCAAAGCTGTCATTATGTGGCAAATGGTGGCTACTTTGAAGAATCAAATATAAAATATATATGTTTAGGTTACTACATGATTCCATGTGTGTTATTTCATAGTTTTGATGTTCACTATTTTTCTACAATGTAGAAAATAGTACAAATAATGAAAAACCCTTGAATGAGGTGTGTCCAAACTTGTGACTGGTACAGTATAGTTTCTATACTTAAAGGGGTCCTAAAGTTCTAAACCAAATAGCTAAATGATCCATAGTATGACCAGTTTAAAACAATTCCATGTCAGTTCAGCAATCCCCCCCCTACCCCAAAGTCTTATATTGAAAAGAATGAAGGGGGTAAACTCCACCGTTTATGTGCTGTAAATGCTGCAAACTAGCATATAGTAAACCAGGATACAATGCCAAAACGCAACTGTTTTGTTCAATTTATATTGCTCTTGAAACATTTCACTCGCCAAATCACTAGCTGTACCCCCCTATACGAATACGACATGGAGCAGATTGTTCACAAATAGACATAATATTCATAGGGACAGCTTGCCAGACACAAATTAAACCTAATACTAGTCTAAAAAGCACTTTCAAAGGAGATTATAATCTGGGTCCAAAAAACTGTCCCATAAGGGTATAACTACGGTAGCAGAGAGTTATTGAGCTTTGTAATACGAGGACTGTTTTTGATATGGCTACCATGACCAGCCCTGGTCTGGCAGTGGCTTACCTGCAGACGGAACCAGTCAAGCCTCATGCCCCGGAAATCAAACATGTCTCCGTCCTCCACTGCAACACAAGCACAAACACTCATATCCTGATGTCAACATCCGCACCCACCACAGTGTCTATACAAAAAGCAACACTTGGGAAGGAGGTAGTGGCAGGCAGGCGAGTATCGTAAGTGGCAGGCTGAATACCTTGCTTCACGCTGAGGGAGGTCATGGTGTTCACAAAGGAGGACATGATGATGGACTCATCCTCAGGGCAGACAGAGAGGTTCTGGAAGGGGAGATATACATGTAACTGTCTTGTTGTTGCAAAATGTTGTTGAATGCAAAAAAAAACTAGTATTCGTGTGGCAGCGTGCACGTGTTAATGTGTGTATGGGGGGTGGGGTGTCTCACCTGCACAAGCTCATTGAGAATCACAGCGTCGAAGCCGGACAAGTACTGCACATAGTACCGTTGCATTACGGGACCGTACTTCCTGATGTGTGCTCGGAGCTCCTCCATGTAGAAGATGAGCTCTGCAACATGCCTGAGAAGTAACAAGAGAAAAGGAGAAGTCAGGGGTGTATTGATTGGTGAACACTGTAGCAAAACAAGTGTTTCTTATGGAACAAGTTCAGGTTAGTCTAAGGCAGCCAAGCCATACTCACAGACAGACCTTGGAGAGCTATTTATAACCGGTCAGAAATGTTCAGTTGATCAACTACTAGCCCATGTTCGGTAAGTAAGGTAAACCAGCCATCTAAATCTTGTAGTTCTTATGACCAGATTACGTGTGGGATCCGACATATACCGAAAAATGCAAATGTGTTTTTATTTTTTATTTAAATAGTCAAGTCAGTTAAGAACCAATTCTTATTTACAATGATGGCCTGGGCCAATTGTGTGTTGCCCTATGGGACTCCCGATCACGGCCGGTTGTGATACAGCCCGGGATTGAACCGGGTCTGTAGTGACGCCTTAGACCCCTGTGCCACTCGGGATCCCAGTAATGGAGATCAGATCAAACTAGAGCCTGCAAGACTTGCTTTGTGCAGTGTGGTGTCAAAAAAGTAGAGCATCTCTTTACTAAGAACAGACCTCTCCCCATCTTTACAACCACTAAATCTATATGTTAAGACCATGACAGTTTACAATCTAAGGTAACAACTAATTTAGTCTCCTCAACTTGTTCAACAGTCACACCATTCATTACCAGATTCAGCTGAAGTCTAGAACTTAGGGAATGATTTGTATCAAATACAATCCTCTTAGTTTTAGAAATGTTTAGGACCAGTTTATCACTGGCCGCCCATTCCAAAACAGACTGCAAATCTTTGTTAACTTCTTTGGGACTGGGGGGCAGTATTGAGTAGCTTGGATGAATAAGGTGCCCAGAGTAAACGACATGCTACTCAGGCCCAAAAGCTAGAATATGCATATAATTATATGCATATAATGTTTGAATGATGTCTGTAAGTATAACAGAACTCTTATGGCAGGCAAAAACCGAAGAAAAAAATCCAACCAGGAAGTGGGAAGTATGAGGTTTGTATTTTTTCAAGGGATTGCCTGTCCAATATACAGTGTCTATGGGATCATATTGCACTTCTTAAGGCTTCCACTAGATGTCAACAGTCTTTAGAATCTTGTTTCAGGCTTCGAATATGAAGGGGGAGCGATTAAGAGCTGTTTGAATCAGGGGTGTGGCAGAAAGTCATTACTTTAGTCACGTGCGCGAGCTCCGTTCCTTTTTCCATTCTAAAGACAAAGGAATTGTCCGGGAGGAATATTATTGAAGATTTAGGATTAAAAAAACATCCTAAATATTGATTATATACATCGGTTGACATGTTTCTATGAACTGTATTGACTTTGTCTGAACTAAGCGCCCGAGCCTTGTGAATTTGCATTTGTGAACTAAACGCTCAAACAAAAAGGAAGTATTTGGACATAAATGGACTTTATCGAACAAAACAAACATTTATTGTGGAACTGGGATTCCTGGGAGTGCATTCCGATGAAGATCAAAGGTAAGTGAATAATTATAACGCTATTTCTGAGTTGTGACACTTCTCCATGTTTGGAAAATGGCTGTATGGTTTTCTGTGGCTAGGCGCTGACCTAACATAATTGCATGGTGTGCTTTTACCGTAAAACGTTTTTGAAATCTGACACAGCGGTTGCATTAAGGGGAACTGACCTCAACCCTCACCTCCTGACCTCAACCCCTCCACCTAATCCACAGATATCCATCAGTCTTCCCTATATCAACACATCGCTCTACTCCAAACACATTCCAAAGCCTTTTGGCTTTCTCCAGACAGCCTATTCAAGGCTTCTTCTCTATCATTTATGTAATATCTCAAAGTTCAAAGTTTAGCAGATTCCAACAAAAGTACCAAGGGATGTTCCATAGTTTGAGTAGAGAAGTATATCAAGGCAATTTTGTCAACTTTTCTGCTGTCTGTGATGATGGAACCAACCTCAGCACTGCTGCTGTTGATGCTTCATTCGATGGGTGCGGTTACAACATGTAGGTCAGGATTGTTTGTGAATGGTAGATAACTTTTTGAAACATGGTGCATGTTCTGTAACGCAGTTGAGGTGTGCTTTGGTTGATTATGAGCCGACAGACTCAATCCATATGTGTGAGATGCCGCAAATGCTGATGTTATAACAAAAACGCTCGTAAAAGCGTGCTACCCGTGATAGAGGCATTTCCTATTTTACTCAAAAACATTTGCAAATGAATTGCCAACGCCAGATTTATCGCCCACCGCGACCTTAGTCTAACCCCATTTTGGCTGTTTGCTTTCGTTTGGTTCCTAGTGAATACATCCCAGGTGAGGATTTCATATAAGCAAACCACTATTCATTTGAAGCTAAAAATCTGCATTATCCCCCACAGACGGTTTGTACCATTAAGAATACAGCTTACTTGTCAATGAAGTCATCTGTGCTTTTTTTCTGTATGTTGTCTGCATGGCGGAGGAGCCAGATGATCTCGTCCCGGGCGAAAGAGAGAGCCATGAACACAAACAGAGCCTGTGGAAAAACAACCTGGCCTTTAGACTCGGACATCCTATTACACTATCACACAAAAAGGGAAGGGAACACAGATGCAAAACACATGAATTGAGGCGCAAACTGAAGTGAAGAGGAAATTCAGCAACTCTTGGAGGACAGTGGAAGTTGATCAAAATAAGCCTTCGTCGATTCTGGGTTCGAGCCCAGGCTGTGTCGCAGCCGGCCGCGACCGGGAGGCCCATGAGGCGGGCACAATTGGCCCAGCGTTCTCCGGGTTGGGGAGGGTTTGGCCGGCAAGGATATCCTTGTCTCATCGCGCACTAGCGACTCCTGTGGCGGGCTGGGCGCAGAGCACGCTGACCAGGTCGCCAGGTGAACGGTGTTTCCTCCGACACATTTGTGCGGCTGGCTCCCGGGTTGGATGTGCATTGCGTCAAGAAGCAGTGCGGCTTGGTTGGGTTGTGTTTCAGAGGACGCATGGCTCTCGACCTTCGCCTCTCCCGAGTCCGTACAGGAGTTGCAGCGATGAGACAAGACTAACTACTACCAATTGGATACCACAAAATTGTGGCGAAAAAAAGGGGGTAAATTAAAAAAAAAAAAATGTTTTTATTTAAAAGCCTTTATCAACTTCCACTGTCCTCCAAGTTTAGCTGAATTTCCTCTTCAGACTATCACACATAGATAACGTGTGTTAATATTGAAGATGACTTGTTAGTGACAGAAGCAAACTGCACACTTAATCAACAACAATACATATCCATCGACAGATTAAAAAAAGGGGTTATTTTTTACCTTTGGGCCCAGCAGTCCAGGCTGGTCAGACAGAACTGTGGCCAACTCTTTCAGGGCAGACCTAAGAAACTTGCGCCTTTCTCTATGCATGGACCCACTGCAATGAAAGCAAAATTAATGCTTTATTGATTTAGCATGATGAACATTCTATTGCAAGGCAGTATAAAAATAAAAAAAACTACTGGGGACAATGAAGACGATATACTTACGCTTGCGATAGTGCTTGTTCTTTGCATTCTTTGATGTCATTTAGACGTTTATTGTAGCTGGAAAACAACGGACATCATTTTAACATGGAAGGCGAAAGGGAGACTTCTGTACACATTTACTAAGGTGCTTTTATTTTGTAAAAAATGGCACGCAATATTCTCAAGGCTCCATTTACAGTACAACGACAACATGTGTCTGAATTCATTTATTACGTCTCTCTCTTTGCAAAGGTACTTGGGTCCTTACATGGACTAGTTACTCAGCTAAGATCAAAAATACACTCTGCCCTTGAAACTAATGCCGGAGTTCAAAGTTGCAGCTAGCGGTCTTTCCACACTGAGCTTTCAAAAAAGCGAGATTTACACAGCAGTGATTTGACACTTGACTTAGAATTCAACAGTCCTGTCATTTGTGCTAGTTTGATGACATATGATCAACCCACCAGGAAAAAACACGTTGAATCAATGTTCTATCAACGTCATCTTTTGTCACAATTTAACGTTGTGTTTTAGTTGACCATTCTGGTTCCACTTTAAATGCAGCTGATAACGGCTTCATAAACACTACGTCAATGTGTTACAAATCATCTATAACTGTGTCATGTTTTATAAAAGGGTTCATAAATGTGGCATAACAGTGTGACGTTACCCAGTGTCAAATATGACAGAAACCTGTGCTTTATAAAGGGTGGCAAAAGTACTGCTTAAGAAAGGCCTTATGAATCATATTAAATTGAGGCTTCACAAAGCATTTATAAGCATCTCATGTATCTTGGTGGTGACATTGCAAACGCCAGGACAGTGTGTTCGATTCCCGGGACCAGCCATAAGTTTAAAAATGTATTCACCCATGGCTAAGTGGCTTTGGATAAAAGCGCCGGCTAAATGTTATATATTTTATTATTACTCTTAAACATTTCTTGGGTGGCCCAGCTTCTTTCCCTCTTGGGTGCATAATCAATATTGGAGCTGACCTCAACTTTCCCCCAAAAAGCCGTGCTGCAGGATGACAGCACATACACAGCAAAAGACTTGTGAGGCCTTTGAAAGTCTGTTTTTTTCCCCCAAAGTACATTTTCTCAGTTGGGTTTTTCCAGGTTTTGGATTTACCCCATTTTTTCAGGTTTTTCCCCCATTTGGCAACACTTTTTAAATATAAACACATTTCATTTTATGTATTCACAACAATGCTTAAGAGGTGAAATATTTTTTTTAATTTGATTTGAGTGTAGTTGAGTGTAGTTTCCCTTATATTCAGTGTGCATGCCCTGCAGTGTGGTTTGGTTAGAACGTTTTCAGCACGTGGTGATTATGCATTTCTTATAGTGAATATATATATATATATATATCTTAGTCAGCCAATTGGTGGCTGACTAAATATTTTTTTGCCCCACTGTAAGCCTGAGATATCAACCATTCAAAGCTGGTCTTTGTGGAAGTGACCATAGAATTCTATAGGAGTGACCTTACTGAGAAAAGTATTTGTCATCGTCACTAGTAACACCATAAAGTAACAATTATGGTTAAACCCCACCCATTTCCACAATTTATCTTCTTAAAATTGCAAATTATAAACTAATGAAGGCCAAGTTTGATTTGAGAGGAAATGTCTGGGAACCAGATTATGTGTAATGTGACTAACATGACTTCACAAGCATTTCGTTACACCCACAATAACATCTGCTAAATATTTGTGACCAATAAAATTTGATTTGAATTTGATTTGACTTTAGAGCGTATTCTTACCGACCCAACCTGTCACCCTTCATAAAGCAAATGTTTATCATATTCTACACATATGTCATATTTGACAATGGTGAATGTCAGTTATGCCAGATTTATGAACCCTTTGTAAAGAATGAAAAGTGATTATAGATATTTTGAAACACATGTCGTGCTTATGAAGGCATTATGAATGCTTTATGAAGCATTTATTAGCGGAACGTCATTTAACTAAAACTTAACCTAAAACGACAAAAAAAATGAAACCGCATAAAAAAAATAATCAAAACTAACAAACAGGACTGAAAACTAAAATTAAACTTAACTTAAATGAAAAGTGAAAATAGTATAATAACGTGGTACAGATGACTTTGGAATGATACTTCAAATTCAGCATGAACAAAACACAAAAAATAATTGAAGTGTTTCAAATGTATTTACTACTTGTATCAGTCCTATAAAACAAAACAATTACAAGACATACATTTGTGGCCAAAAGTTGAGAATGACAAATATACATTTACACAAAGTCTGTTGCCTCAGTTTGTATGATGGCAATTTGCATATACTCCAGAATGTTATGAAGAGTGATCAGATGAATTGCAATTAATTGCAAAGTCCCTCTTTGGTATGCAAATGAACTGAATCCCCCAAAAACATTTCCGCTGCATTTCAGCCCTGCCACAAAAGGACAGTTGACATCATGTCAGTGATTCTCTCGTTAACACAGGTGTGAGTGTTGACGACAAGGCTGGAGATCACTCTGTCATGCTGATTGAGTTTGAATAACAGACAGGAAGCTTCAAAGGGACGGTGGTGCTTGGAATCATTGTTCTTCCTCTGTCAGTCATGGTTACCTGCAAGGAAACACGTGCCGTCATCATTGCTTTGCAAAAAATGGCTTCACAGGCAAGGATATTACTGCCAGTAAGATTGCACCTAAATCAACCATTTATCGGATCATCAAGAACATCAAGGAGAGCGGGTCAATTGTTGTGAAGAAGGCTTCAGGGCGCCCAAGAAAGTCCAGCAAGCGCCAGGACCGTCTCCTAAAGTTGATTCAGCTGCGGGATCGGGGCACCACCAGTACAGAGCTTGCTCAGGGATGGCAGCAGGCAGGTGTGAGTACATCTGCACGCACAGTGAGGCGAATACTTTTAGAGGATGGCCTGGTGTCAAGAAGGGCAGCAAAGAAGCCATTTCTCTCCAGGAAAAACATCAGGGACAGGCTGATATTCTGCAAAAGGTACAGGGATTGGACTGCTGAGGACTGGGGTAAAGTCATTTTCTCTGATGAAGCGCCTTTCCGATTGTTTGGGGCATCCGGAAAAAAGCTTGTCCGGAGAAGACAAGGTGAGCACAACCATCAGTCCTGTCTCATGACAACAGTAAAGCATCCTGAGACCATTCATGTGTGGGGTTGCTTCTCAGACAAGGGAGTGGACTCGCTCACAAATTTGCCTGAGAACACAGACATAAATAAAGAATGGTAGCAACTTCTCCCAACCATCCAGGAATAGTTTGGTGACGAACAACGCCTTTTCCAGCATGATGGAGCACCTTGCCATAAGGCAAAAGTGATAACTAAGTGGCTCGGGGAACAAAACATAGATATTTTGGGTCCATGGCCAGGAATCTCCCCAGACCTTAATCCCATTGAGAACTTGTGGTCAATCCTCAAGAGGCAGGTGGGGTGGACAAACAAAAACCCACAAATTCTGACAAACCCCCAAGCATTGATTATGCAAGAATGGGCTGCCATCAGTCAGGATGTGACCCAGAAGTTAATTGAGAGCATGCCAGGGCAGATTGCAGAGGTCTTGAAAAAGAAGGGTCAACACTGCAAATATTGACTCTTTGCATCAACTTCATGTAATTGTCAATAAAAGCCTTTGACACTTATGAAATGCTTGTAATTATACTTCAGTACTCCATAGTAACATTTGCCAAAAATATTTAAAGACACTGAAGCAGAAAACTTTGTGGAAATTAATATTTGTGTCATTCTCAAAACTTTTGGCCATGACTCTACTTCGTGAATCCTCCTGCAGCTCCTCATAAGAAAGGCACCGAGAGTGGTGTATTCTGAGTGGACTGAGGGTGGTGTGTTGGCTTACCCTCGGATGTTGACGAACAGGTCCTCACAGGCCTTGTGGATGTGAAAGACCTCATCCCTGAAGAGACAGAGGCAGGTGCTGCTCTGGAGGGCCAGCTTCCACAGGCTCAGCGCTGCTGGGTCAGTATTCAGCACCGCGTGGCACAGGACGAACCCGACTAGTGGAGGGACGGGTTAGTACTGTAAAAACTGCTGAATGCTGCTCTACAATTGCAAATATAGTAACATTGATTCCCCTTTTTGTTCAGTCACTGGCTTTATCAATAAGTGCATTGAGGACGTAGTCCCCACAGTGACTGTACGTACACAACCCCAACCAGAAACCATGGATTACAGGCAACATTCGCACTGAGCTAAAGAGTAGAGCTGCCGCTTTCAAGGTGTGGGACTCTAACCCAGAAGCTTATAAGAAATCCCACTATGTCCTGCGACGAACCATCAAACAGGCAAAGCGTCAATACTGGGCTAAGATTGAATCATACTACACCGGCTCCGATGCTCGTCTTATGTGGCAGGGATTGCAAACTATTACAGACTACAAAGGGAGGCACAGCCGCAAGCTGCCCAGTCCCTACCAGACGAGCTAAATCACTTCTATGCTCGTAACGAGGCCAGCAACACTGAGGCATGCATGAGATCATCAACTGTTCCGGATGACTGTGATAACGCTCTCCGTAGCCAACGTGAGTAAGACCGTTAAACAGGTCAACATACACAAGGCTGCGGGGCCAGACGGGTTATCAGAACGTGCGCTCCGGGCATGTGCTGACCAACTGGCAGGTGTCTTCACTGAGATTTTCAACATGTCGCTGACTGACTCTGTAATACCAACATGTTTCAAGCAAACCTCCATGGTCCCTGTGCCCAAGAACACAAAGGCAAATGACTACAGACCCATAGCACTCACGTACGTAGCCATGAAGTGCTTTGAAATGCTGGTAATGGCTCACATCAACACCATAATCCCAGAAACCCTAGACCCACTCCAATTTGCTTACCGCCCAAACAGATCCACAGATGATGCAATCTCTATTGCACTCCACACTGCCCATTCCCACCTGGACAAAATTAACACCTATGTGAGAATGTTATTCATTGACTACAGCTCAGCGTTCAAAATCATAGTACCCTCAAAGCTCATCACTAAGCTAAGGATCCTGGGACCAAACTCCTCCCTCTGCAACTGGATCATGGACTTCCTGACGGGCCGCCCCCAGGTGGTGACGGTAGGCAGCAACACATCTGCCACACATCCTCAACACTGGAGCTCCCCAGGGGTGCGTGCGCAGTCCCCTCCTGTACTCCCTGTTCACCCACGACTGCATGGCCAGGCACAACTCCAACACCATCATTAAGTTTGCAGATGACACAACAGTGGTAGGCCTGATCACCGACAACGACGAGACAGCCTATAGGGAGGTGGTCCTGGCCGGGTGGTGCCAGAATAACAGCATATCCCTCAACGTAACCAAAACTAAGTAGATGATTGTGGACTACAGGAAAAGGAGCACCGAGCACGTCCCCATTCTCAAAGACGGGGCTGTAGTGGAGCAGGTTGAGAGCTTCATGTTCCTTGGCGTCCACATCAACAACAAACTAGAATGGTCCAAACACACCAAGACAGTCGGGAAGAGGCCACGACACAGCCTATTCCCCCTCAGGAAACTAAAAAGATTTGGCGTGGGTCCTGAAATCCTCAAAAGGTTCTACAGCTGCAATATCGAGAGCATCCTGACCGGTTGCATCACCGCCTGGTACGGCAATTGCTCGGCCTCTGACCGCAAGGCACTTCAGAGTGTAGTGCGCATGGCCCAGTACATCACTGGGGCAAAGCTGACCGCCATCCAGGACCTCTACACCAGGCGGTGCCAGAGAAAGGCCCTAAAAATTGTCCAAAGACCCCAGCCATCCCAGTCATAGACTGTTCTCTCTACTACCGCATGGCAAGCGGTACCGGAGTGCCAAGTCTAGGACAAAAAGGCTTCTCAACAGATTTTCCCTCCAAGCCATAAGACTCCTAAACAGGTAACCAAACGGTTACCCGGACTATTTGCACTCTTGTGCCCCCTCCCCAAAACCCCTCTTTTACGCTGCTGCTACTCTCTGTTTATCTTATATGCATAGTCACTTTAACTATACATTCATGTACATACTATCTCAATTGGCCCGACCAACCAGTGCTCCCGCACATTGGCTAACCGGGCTATCTGCATTGCGTCCCAGTTTATTGGTCACGTGCGCCAAATACAACAGGTATAGATAGACCTTACAGTGAAATGTTTACTTACAGGCTCTAACCAATAGTGCATATATATATGCATAGTCACTTTAACCATACCTACATGTACATACTACCTCAATAAGCCTGACTAACCGGTGTCTATATATAACCTTGCAACTCTTATTTTCAAATGTCTTTTTACTGTCGTTTTATTTCTTTACTTACACCCATCCACACACCCACCCACACACGTTTTTTTGGCACTATTGGTTAGAGCCTGTAAGTAAGCATTTCAATGTAAGGTCTATGACCTGTTGTATTCGGCGCACGTGATAAATAAACTTTGATTTTCTTTCCCACTGAGACCCACCTGAAGCATTTTGATATTTCTTGTGACTGTTATAAAACAAGATTTTGGAGCCGGATCTAGTTTTAAGTAAGCAATCCTTGGAAAAGTAAATCCTTAGGGGCAAGAGCCTAACTCCTGTTAATTTAGCGCGAGGCAGATTGATGTACAAGTAAACCCCCTGGATAGTACAGTAATCTGTTGCAGGGCCTTACCCCCAATCAATCTCCTTATTGAGGAGTGCCAAGCAGGGGCATGAAGTCCCATGTTTCGGTATGACTTGACCAGGGATCGAACCCCCAACCATCCAATCTCAGTGCAGACACTAAGCATAAGGCCAAAAGGAATCCTCCCTGACCAATTTGGAAAAAAAAAAATTAACACAATAACTTGAGCAGTAAACTTACACACAATCCATTTCTCCATACAGTCTAAGGAGAGGTATTCACATGGCATCTGTAACAGAGAACAGAAATTTGTCACGATGTATTCACAGATTAAGTTAAGTAACTGAAAATATAATATTGGCATGCTAATAATGTGGACTTTAAAAACAGCTTGTAACATCTAACACAATTTTCCAAATGGCAGAGCTGGCTATTACATTTACAAAATGAGTAGAATAAATGGGAGAACACATGGCGCATGTCAACAAGATAAGGTGTTGGATGGGTGAGAGGTGTTAACTGATTGGTGTGAAGGTGGGTTTAGTAGCAGTTTAGTAGTAGTAGTAGTAGGGGCTTAGGAAAGTGACTGGGCAGTAGGCACTGACTGTGTCTGACTGGGCCGGGTTGAGCATGGTACTGGGGGCGCTAATCAGGCTCAGAAGCTGGGCGTTCCTCCACTGGTCAGCGGACAGGTTCCTCCTGGGGTAGACCATCTGCAGCGAGATGAGTGCGTCTGACAAAGACTATCGCCATCAGAACAGAAAGAGAAGAAGATCAATTGGAGGCATTTCTGGGTGCATAATCATTTCTATAGGTATTTACTTGGTAGTTAATAGAAAATTGTGGACATTTCTTACATGGTGCTATCTGTGCTGTGTATGTAAAACAGTGCCATCTATTTTTCATTTGTATATTAGTGTTACTGAGGAATATATTCACAGATGTCTAGTGTCTCACCTTCCCATGAGGGACAAACTCTTCCATCATCTTTTTCAGAGGATTCTCATAGTCCACGATCATTTGGCCCAGCCTTGGGTATTCCCTGTCACTGTTTGCAGAGGAGAAGGGGGAAAACAGTCAAAAGACATCACATAATACATTTCAGAGGATAGTCCTGCTCATAGCTCTAGCTGTACCTGGCCCCGTGTGTCATTTCATGGGCGTAGTTGTAGAGTCCAATGATTGCTTTCCGCTCTTCAATACGGGACAGCAGCATCATTAGTGTAGTGTAGGTGACAACTAAGTCAAGGTAGTTCTTGGTGAGATCAAAGTTAACCGTCTATGAAGACAGAAAGAGAAACTCCAGTTAGCTTTGATTAGAATTATAGAAAAGGTATAATCTGAGGAGATTTGAAAAACATTTATTTGTATACCAAGTAAGGGGAATTGTGGAAAGATTAATACTTACAACATCAAAGAAAACCTGGCAAGCGTCAATAGTGTTCAGCAATTCAGAAACATTGTCCTAGAAGAAATACAAAACACTCATGTCTGGATTGTATAGGTACAACATAGCGAAATCGTATATGATTGTACAGGTGCAGTATTTTCCTACCACTATTCAGAGTAATGAAGAAATGGCTACTCAGACATTGATCTAACCTAATTAACACAGCTATATACACATCTATGAGCGTTGGATTTGTAACCGAAAGGTTGCAAGATCGAATCCCCGAGCCGACAAGGTAAAAATCTGTCGTTCTGCCCCTGAACAGGCAGTTAACCCACTGTTCCTAGGCCGTCATTGAAAATAAGAACTTGTTCTTAAATGACTTGCCTAGTTAAGAAAGGGTCAAATAAAATAAATATATATAAAAAGCATGTTACATTATGCTTATTATTACATGAATATACCTATTAAAGTAGTTTAACATTGAGTAAAAAAATATAAAAACCCTTACCTTGAATTCCATGACATCCACAAATGTGAAGTAATATAGAGATAGATTCTTTAGTATTTCAGACTTTTCTTTTTGAAGCTGTGTAAGCTGTTGCTGTAAATGTAGAATAAACAATTTGTTAGGTCTCTCAAGGAGCATGTCAAACTTATCTGTAAGGTTCACTTCTTTCACCAGCAGTCACACACCATGTCATTCTCCTGGTTTGATGGTTGACGTTTTATGGCACTATTATTTTCTATATTTCATTGCATATTTAACTTTTGAATTTGGCCAATAACCTTTCACTTCTTGAGTAAACCATTTGTCAGTGTTAAAGTTTAGATTGTTTCACTACACCAGTCTCCAGATGTTATTAGCTAATGACTTTGACAAACATGCATTGTAGGGAACCCTTAGGTACCGAGTGACGATCCAGTATTTAATTTAGTAAATTATCATTATCCTTTTTTAATTATTAGCCAATTTCGTGGTATCCAATTGGTAATTACAGTTTTGTCTCATCGCTGCAACTCCCGTACGGACTCGGGAGAGGCGAAGGTTGAGAGCCGTGCGTCCTCCAAAACACAACCCAACCAAGCCACACTGCTTCTTGACACAATGCCCACTGAACCCGGAAGCCAGCCGCACCGATGTGTCAGCGCCCACTGCGCCCGGCCCGCCACAGGAGTCGCTAGAGCGTGATGGAACAAGGACATCCCTGCCGGCCAAACCCTCCCCTAACCCAGACGACGTCGGGCCCATTGTGCGCCGCCCCATGGGTCTCCCGGTCACGGCCAGCTGCGACAGAGCCTGGACTCGAACCCAGAATCTCTAGCGGCACTGCCTTCGACCACTGCCACACTCAGGAGGCCGTTATCCAGTATGGTTTGTAGTTGTGGTATGTATGACAATTACCATGAGCTATGCTTTATTGCCAAATTGAGACTAAATATTGGTCTAGCTATGTTTACCTAAATCAGCTCTAGCATTAGCTATATAAAATTATTAATTGTATTTTCTTACATATATTATAGGACTGTCTTGTATGTCAGTAAAATGTTAATAAGTTCTGAAGTTAGTAAGTCATTTCAGGCGGTTAGGTTAACCAGATTACCCATGCCCTATATTACAATTCATGGAAGACCAACAATACAAATATTGTCTATTATTAACTCAAAAAACGTTTCTCTCCTGCGAAAATGGAAATAGTCTTAAGTTATTACATTTTCACGTGAATAATGCTCCAATCAAATTCTCAACCAAACAATTCGATATTTGATTTTTTTTTAGCTGGACCAACCAGTTCTGACATAACATTGCCTCAGAATTGAATAGCATGAGGGTAAAGGCTTTTACATCTTTTCAAGACAAATTAGCAAGAACAAGTTGTTTCCCCACTGATACGCAGTGTTTACACAGGCAGCTCAACTAATATTTTTTTCTCCCCACTTTTGACCAATCAGATCCTTTGCCAAAAATATCAGAACTGGGCAAACTGTGTAAACCCAGCCATATATGCCTAGCTTGTACGATAAATGTATAGTCTAATTGGTAAGAATAATGACAGAGTATTCAAATAGAATGGTTTAATGACCAGATAACCTAGTTGTCAAGATGCATTACTAGGCTATACGAAGTAATCCAAGAGCTGAAGCAGAATTAAACCGATTTCCCCCATAACCTAGATGGGGTGGGTAAAATGAAACTTATCTATCAGGATAAGAAGCAATAGGCTAGATGAAAACTAAAACTCTTCCACTACAAAAAGGCAGACTAAGCAAAGCTAAGCAAAATGGCACTACAAATAGTACAAAATTACCAAAAAGGACTATCCAGAAAAAAGCCACATTAAGCATGCAAAACATTAAACAAAAACAAACAAAGAAAAAAAACTTAAGGGACATAATGACACAGCTAAATATAATTAAGCTCAAAGTTATTCCAATAGGCAGTTAGCTACACATTTCACACAAACACAGCAAAAGCAAATAGTAAGAAAGTAGCATATGACAACACAAATGTACAGTACACATACTGTACATACGGTATGACTATGTGATCATACATTTAGAAGTTACCATTTTTAAATGATGAAAGATAATGTCCGGCGACGCCATGTCTAAAATAATATAATATAATGTATATACACTGAGCATACAAAACATTATGAACACATGCTCTTTCCATGACAGACTGACCAGGTGAATCCAGGTGAAAGATATGATCCCTTATTGATGTCACTTAAACCCACTTCAAATCAGTGTAGATGTATTTTTGAAATGTATTTAACTAGGCAAGTCAGTTAAGAACAAATTCTTAATTACAATGACGGCCTACACTGAGCCAATTGTGCGCCGCACTATGGGACTCCCAATCACGGCCGCGTGTGATACACCCTGGAATCAAACCAGGGTGTCTGTAGTGACACCTCAAGCACCGAGATGTAGTGACGCCTCAAGCACCGAGATGCAGTGCCTTAGACTGCTGTGCCACTTGGGAGCCCAGGTGAGGAGACGGGTTAAAAAAATATATTTTTAAGCCGCGCGACAATTGAGACATGGATTGTGTAATGTGTGCCATTCAGAGGGTGAACGGGGTATGGTAGTAGGTGCCACGCAGACCAGTTTGTCTCAAGAACTGCAACGCTACTGGGTTTCACAGTCAACAGTTTCCTGAGTGTATCAAGAAGGTGTTCTTAATGTTTTCTACACTCAGCATATTTAATTTACAATTTAGTCATTAAGAAGACTATCGTATCCAGAGCGACTTACAGTAGTGAGGGGATACATGTTCATACTGTTCATCTGTGGGAATCGAACCCACTACCCTGGCGTTACAAGCGCCATGCTCTACCAACCGACTGCATGGCAGTTACTGCCTCTCGAACACTCACAGACAAAAATCAATAACATTAATGCAATATCCTACTGCATAAGGCCATTTTGAATAAACTTACATTATTGTTTCGCGTCTCTATTGCAGGGAATTTCCGTACGATAAACTTAACCACCGACTCCAAGTTTTTGTCCACCAGGTATGACGGCTTTGCTTTGGGGTCGCCGCATGCCTAAAGTGGAGAGGGAAGAGAACAGAAAGATGCTACAGCAGAGTCATCTTTTGAATACTGGCTGATTCTCATTGAGCAGCATTGTTAGTCAAATAAGAAGGTTGTTAATTAAGTTCATGATTGACAGGATGAACAGGCAGAGTGAAAATGGTTTCATTTTTGCTGAGAAATGGAGTGAGCAGAGAGAGAAACGAGAACAAAACATTCTGCACAAGGTCTCCTGTTTAGGTCTCGTCATTTAAAAATGCCATCTAGAACCAATAGGTTAAATGCAGTTTTTTGTTTTAAATTATGATAAGTTTTTCATTGGGCAGTTCTCTACAAAAGAGATTGTTCTTAAAGGGGAAGTACACCTAAAATAAAACATTTACCAAGTAATTCCATACATTGAAACTAGTTAGGTGGAGTTAAGACTTCACCCCCTTTCTCCCTACAGTCTAGAACAGGAAAGCTGCAAAAACGGGTCACGTGATTCCTCACGTTTCTTTGGAAACTACTAGCTCTGCTCCGTTGTCATTCAAAGACGTATTGTAGACAAATTCTTTGTTAACCTATTTAGCCGTATGCCTTCAATTTATCACATTCATAAAAAGAAACAGCCCTTTTTCAGGACCCGGTCTTACAAAAATCATTTGTAAAAATCCAAATAACTTCACAGATCTTCATTGTAAAGGGTTTAAACATGGTTTCACATGTTTGTTCAATTAACCATAAAAAAATATGAATAAGCACCTGTGGAACGGTCGTTAAGACACCAACAGCTTACAGACAGTAGGCAATTAAGGTCACAGTTATGAAAACTTAGGACACTAAGGAGGCCTTTCTACTGACTCTGAAAAACACCATAAGAAAGATGCTCTGCTCATCTGCGTGAACGTGCCTTAGGCATGCTGCAAGGAGGCATGAGGACTGCAGATGTGGCCAGGGCAATAAATTGCTATGTCCGTACTGTGAGACACCTAAGAAAGTGCTACAGCGAGACAGGATGGACAGCTGATCGTCCTCGCAGTGGCAGACCATGTTTAACAACACCTGCACAGGATCGGTACATCCAAACATCACACCTGCGGGACATGTACAGGATGCAACAACTGCCCAAGTTCCATCAGGAACGCACCATCCCTCCATCAGTGCTCAAACTCAGCCTATTGCGGACAGAGAGGCTGGACTGAGGGCCTGTAGGCATGTTGTAAGGCAGGTCCTCACCAGACATCACCGGCAAGAACGCCGCAGGGGTGATGGTCGGATTCGCGTTTATCATCGAAGGAATGACCGTTATACAGAGGCCTGTACTATGGAGCGGGATCGATTTGGAGGTGGAGGGCCTGTCATGGTCTGGGGCGGTGTGTCACAGCATCATCAGACTGAGCTTGTCGTCATTGCAGGCAATCTCAACATTGGTCGTTACAGAGAAGACATCCTCCTCCCGCATGTGGTACTCTTCCTGCAGGCTCATCCTGACATGACCCTCCAGAATGACAATGCCACCAGCCATACTGCCCGTTCTGTGTGTGATTTCCTGCAGGACAGGAATGTCAGTGTTCTGCCATGGCCAGCGAAGCGCCCGGATCTCAATCCCATTGAGCAAGTCTGGGACCTGTTGGATCGGAGGGTGAGGACTAGGGCCATCCCCCGAAAAATGTCAGGGAACTTGGGTGTGGGGTAACATCTCACAGCAAGAACTGGCAAATCTGGTGCAGTCCATATGGAGGAGATGCAGCTGGTGGCCACACCAGATACTGAGTGTTACTTTTGATTTTGACCCCCTCCCCCTTTGTTCAGGGACACATTATTCAATTTGTTAGTCACATGTCTGTGGAACTTGTTCAATTAGTCTCAGTTGTTGAATCTTATGTTCATATAAATATTTACACATGTTAAGTTTGCTGAAAATAAACAGTTGACAGTGAGAGGAGGTTTCTTTTTTGCTGAGTTTATAATGAATTAAAATGCCTTTATTTGTATGGCGTGTTCAATGAAAACAAAGAAACTGACGCCTTTCGGCTGAGCTACTTTGATCAAAAGTAGTATCAGTTTTGAGTCAGGAAATGTATACTTTTCCACTTTAAATATTTATCTAAAATAATCAGATGTTTTATGTGGCTGACTGCAACAGCAGAGATGGGTAAAAATGGTGCATGTGCGCTCGTGGGGCAAACTGATGCACAGTGCATTCAGAAAGTATTCAGACCCCTTCCCTTTTCCCAAACTTTTTTAGCGGTACAGCCTTATTCTAAAATGAATTAAATGAATGTTGTTCTTCAACAATCTACATACAATACCCCATTATGACAAAGCAAAAACAGGTTTAGATTTTTTTGCAAACGTATTAAATAAAAAACAGAAATACTTTATTTACATAAATATTCAGACCCTTTGCTATGAGACTTGAAATTGAGCTCAGGTGCATCCTATTTCCATTGATCATCCTTGAGATGTTTCTACAACTTGATTGGAGACACCAAGACTCTTAGAGCTGGCTGCCTGGCCACACTAAGCAATCGGGGGGGAGAAGGGCCTTGGTCAATGAGGAGGTGACCAAGAACACGATGGTCACTCTGATAGAGCTCGAGAGTTCCTCTGTGGAAATGGGAGAACCTTCGAGGATAACCTTTTCTGCAGCACTCCACCAATCAGTTCTTTATGGTAGAATGGCCACACGTAAGCCACTCCTCAGTAAAACGCGCATGACAGCCTGCTTGGAGTTTGCCAAAAGGCACCTAAAGGACTCTCAGACCTTGAGAAACAAGATGCTCTGGTCTGATAAAACCAAGATTGAACTCTTTGGCCTGAATGCCAAGAATAATGTCTGGAGGAAACCTGGCACCATCCCTACGGTGATGCATGGTGGTGGCAGCATCATGCTGTGGGGATGTTTTTCAGCGGCAGGGACTGGGAGAATAGTCCGGTTGAGGGAAAGATGAACAGAGCAAAGTACAGAGAGATCCTTGATGAAAGCTAGAGCGCTCAGGACCTCAGACTAGGGCAAAAGGTTTCACCTTCCAACAAGACATTGACCCTAAGCATACAGCCAAGACAACGCAGGAGTGCCCCAGCCAGAACCCAGACTTGAACCCCATCGGACATCTCTGGAGAGACCTGAAAATAGCTTTGCAGCAAAGCTCCCCATCCAACCTGACAGAGCTTGATAGGATCGGGAGACAAGAATGGGTGAAACTCCCCAAATACAGGTGTGCCAAGCTTGTAGCATCATACCCAACGAAGACTTGAGGCTGTAATCGCTGCCAAAGTACTGGGTAAAGGGTCATAATACTTATTTAAATGTGAAATGTCAATTTTTAATAATTAAAACATTTACAAACATTTTAAAAACAAGTTTTGCTTCGTCATTGAGGTATTGTGAGTAGATAAAGGAAAATAATAATTTCATACATCTTTGAATAAGGCTGTAACGTAACAAAATGTGGAAAACATCAAGGAGCCTGAATGATTTCCGAATGCACTGTTTATGTACTCATTTGGAGCTTGACACCACACGGTAAGCACTTTATATAAGACATCTAGGGAAGAAGGCAAAGTTTCACTATTTTCCATTGAAAGATAGCCAGATGGAGAAGATGGCTAGTAGCGATAAAAACTGGAAATACTACGTAAACATTCCTACAGACAATATTGCAAATGTATCATGAAGTCCCATGGTGCCACAAATAACTGAGGTCAATATCCCCATCTCACTCACAGGTTCTGGCCTCAATGGATCGGTCTTCAAACAACTAAGCAACAGCAAGCGCCTCCGGCACCCATGTGAGTTGATGTTGTGTGAAAATATCCAGTAGACCTTTTCCAAATGTGTTGGCTAGCCATGATTATTTTCATGACAACATTTCAGGCAACTGTACAGCCTTGTGTGGAATACCTGGCCGCAGGAACCACCTGGGGTATATTATTTCCCAGTCTGCTCTATTGTTTCTCTGTAACTCCCTCCCCCTGTCAATAGGGGCCATGAGTATCCTAACAATATAATTTACATGAAGAACAATGGCCATAACAAAAATGCTTTATAGGTTAGTAAACATGGAATCACTTGACTTATGTTTGGGCAGAAGTTACTCCTTTTTCAATACACATGATACTAATTTGGAATATAATAATGAAAATGTGGACAGGGAACAAGCTACTTGAATAACTTGATAGACCTTTATATAAGCATTTTTATTATAAAATAGATCATATTATGCTATGTGATGTACATGCGTGAAGTAATATTAAGTACCATATTTCCTGTTTACAACATAAGCTACCGGTATTTTGTGAAACAAAAATGATCACTAAGAGTAAGTCTGTGTGTGTACCATGTAAACATGTCTAACTGCCCTCTGCATTAATGGTGTACGTGAGAAACACTTGATCCTAAATAAAAAAAAGTGCAAGCAGTGGGTGGCCAAACATTTTTTTTTAAATAAATGAACAAAAAAACTTTTGCAGTTCAGGGAGAAACTGGTTGACCAGGTGCTGGAGTGGTAACAACATCCAACGGTGATTTACAAGAATCCTTAATCCCACCTGCCCAAGCCTACTATAATCTTCCAGCCAACATTACAAGAGGAGAGACCTGAGAAAGGACCTGGTTTGAAGATATCGCTCCAGAATGAAGCAGACACAAAGACTTTCATGATGCACATTGCTAACATTATGTAGTATACTAGTTTAAATATTTATATATGTAACTAAACAATGTTTGAATGTTTTGTATTCCAGTTGTGGTCGATTTGCATGGATATTCTTTATTTTTGCAGTCACAGTACCTAACCTGACAAACAAATCAGTCTGGGAGCAGCACATACCTGGGAGTCTTTCACTTCCTGAAAACCAGGGGAGACCCCCTAAGGCAGTGGATATTTGGCTCAGACGGTATTCAACACGAAGGATGGGAGAGGACCCACTTCAAAGCTATGCTGAATGAGACTAGGGATGAGCATTTGACTGTTGAGAACTCACATGAAATATCTAATTTACACCCAAGTCAATACTTTGTAAAAGTACCTTTGACAGCGATTACAGCCGCAAGTCTTTCTGTGTACATCTCAAAGAGCATTCCACACCTGCATTGTGTAACATTTGCCCGTTATCTTTTCAAAATTCTTCGAGCTCTGTCAAATTGGTTGTTGATAACCAATTTTCAGGTCTTTCCATAGATCTTCAAGTAGATGTACATCAAAACTATAACTCTGTCACTGTCACCGTCTTCTTGGTAAGGAACTCCAGCGTAGATTTGACCTTGTGTCGTAGGGTTATTGTCTGCTGAAAGGTGAACCAGGTTTTCCGCTACGATTCCGCCTGTGTTAAACTCCATTCCGTTTATTTATTATCCTGAAAAACTCCCCAGTCCTTAAAGATTACAAGCATACCCATAACATGACACAGCCACCACTATGCTTGAAAATATGGGGAGTGGTACTCAGTAATGTGTTGTATTTGCCCCAAACATAACACTTTACATTCAGGACAAAAAGTGAATTCCTTCCTATGCGGCAACTGAGTTAGGAAGGACGCCCGTATCTTCATAGTGACTGGGTGTATTGCTACACCATTCAGAGTGTAATTCATAACTTTACCATGCTCAATGGGATATTCAATGTCTGCTTTTTATTTTAGCCATCTACCAATAGGTGCCCTTTTTTGTGCAGTATCAGAAAACCACCTTGGTCTTTGTAGTTGAATCTGTATTTGAAATTCACTGCTCGACCGAGGGACCTTACAGATAATTGCATGTGGGGTATATAGATAAGGTTAAACACTATTATTGCCATATGTCCATGAAACTGGTTATGCAAATTTTTACTCCTGAACTTATTTAGGCTCACCTTAAAAAAGGGGTTGAAAACTTAATATAATAATAATAATATATGCCATTTAGCAGACACTTTTATCCAAAGCGACTTACAGTCATGTGTGCATACATTCTACGTATGGGTGGTCCCGGGAATCGAACCCACTACCCTGGCGTTACAAGCGCCATGCTTAGACTCAAGACATTTCAGCATTTCATTTTAAATCATTTGTAAACGTTTCGAAAAACATAATTCTACTGTAACATTGTGATATTGTGTGTAGGCCAATTGTTTTTAAATGTGTGCAATTTAATCAATTTTAAATTCAGGCTGTAACATTGTTAGTTGAGAGTACTTATATATATATATATATATATTTTGCTAATTCATATGCTTTCAATAAAACAAAAAATGTGTGACTGACAGCAGAGCTAGCAGTGCACAAAGACATCACATTACCTGTTTTAGCAGCTTTCCAGTTCTAGTCTGCAAGGAGAGAGGGGGAGAAGGAGGACTCCACCTAACTAGTTTCAATGTATGGAATCACTTGGGACATTTTGGATTTTAGGTCAACTTCCCCTTTAACATGGTGGTAAAGCAGCATGCATTTTGGGCACACGTGTCATAAGGTGAACAGGATGCTGTGCATGCATGTGTTGTCATCACATAGGTTAATAATGATAGTTACTAAACCTTATGGTGTGTGTGTGTGTGTGTGTGGGGACACCAACTGTAATACTATACCACAAATCGTTGGAGGAAGTAGGCTTGTATTTGAAAACGGTGGGCAGTCAAAACATCAGGGTCAAGCTCATTAGGGCACGCAAACAATTTGCCACATCAAAATGAAAATACACAGAATGATACGTCACCTACAGAGGCTATTGTGTATCTTCATCCACTATAAAGCCAATCACCGTTGGTCAACAATTAACTGCCAATAACACAACTATAAAAAGTATTAAAAAGCTTTCAATTAGACAATTAAGCTCTTTTTCTGCACTTAAAAACAGTGATTGGATAAATTGGTTGAACTGGTTAACGAGGCTCTGTGGGGTGTCAAGCATTCTAATGCTGTCCTGGTGTTGCCTACAGTGGGGGTGTCATAAAACCAGTTTCCCAATATTCAGAAGTATTATGGCAAAGAAACAAAACATGCCCTTCCTTGTTGACACTAACCAGATGGCCACAGCTAGATGATTACCTAGCAAGATGGCAAAGAAACAATTTAATTCGCACTCCATAATCCCATACGGCCAGTGTCAGACCATAGCTAGCTAGCTAAACATTTGGCTAACGATAACATATTCACTAGCTAGCTCAACATAGCTAGCTAGCCAGCCAGCCAAGGACACTGCACTAACTTGGCAGCTAACAACCATTGTGATTAATTATAGTGTCAATACTACCTACAGTGGTTATAGCTAGCTTGGAAGTATGTAGTGTTGTGTGCATTGCAACTCTACACTTAGCTAGCTACCATCCCATAGCCTACATTGCATTTGAAGTGTGACTGGCTCATCCGTGGACGTACGAAGAAAATGCCCTTGTCATTTTTTGTTGTTGACTCCCCCACGTGGGGGTTAATGCTCTCAAAATGGCTCAAAGTCAAGTTGTTGGCCACTGACAAGTATTGCGATTCTAGGTTTGTAGCTACCGGGTCGGCAGGCAACAGGTCCTGCTTTTGTTCTAGCAAGAGAAGGGAGGACCACCAACTGTGATAATCTAACTGGGACTTCTCTGTGCATTTCATGCTTTACGTTATTGAAGAAAACAGTCCTAATGTTGGAAACAAACAGCCTTATGTAGTCAGCCAGTGTCACATTTGTTTATTTTCCAAGATACAGCACAGCAAGCGCTTAAAAGGATCAAAGGATTTAATCCAATAGAACATTTTGCATAGCAGCATCATGACACTGTTATTGTGAGGACCCTAGCCTATAGTAGCAGTTAGTATGGATGATGTTGCTAGCTACATAACGGCAGTCTTCATTTGAGAAAGAGGGGCGATACGAAGATCTGAGACGAAACAGAGCCTGTAAGTCTAAAAGAGTGACATTACGTGTTTGTTTTTTCAACAAATAGGTTAAAAAGCTACAACAGGAATGGCATGCAAGTATCTAGACTATACTACACATATAGGCTTGGTGGTTTGCAACACAAAACTACTGAAGGGCAAGGATTTAAGAATGGGAGAGAAAAGTACAACACGAAACACCATGTTTCTCAACACACAGCAACACAGTAGCTGTCAATCAAAAGCATTTCTATTGTAATTCTGCTTTTAAAGACCATTTTTCTGGCAATTGCTCAATGAGACGGGAAACAAAAGCACTCCGATTTGGCAACACAGACCTCTTATAGCAGCTGTACCAACACTATGCGCTAAGGCACTGTGGTTAACATAGAGAAGGGTCATGAAAAATGAGACTAGGTAGAAGGCGATAGGAAAGGAAGGTTGAGATTTGGGGAAAGGCGAAAAGCTGTGCAAACCTTCCAAACTTGTCCTTGCTGGAGGAGGCGCATTGCAACAGAAAGAGAGAAAGGTATACATCAACACAGGCTCTTCAGTAACTAACATGCATATCTAATTGCAAACAACTGGTTTTGGAGATAATTCTACATTCTAATATGTTAGTTATACAGGCCAAGGACTTAGGCCTATGTTATGCCACATAGGGGGGACCTTCTTATCTAGGCCTATGTGAGTGTCCCAAACTGTCATTCATTCAATACTGATGGTATTAATTATGGTGTAGTCTACGTTGTCCCTATTATAAGAACCTCGACCTCCAGGAGTGGGGTGCTCTGTAAGCTTCTCTCCGTCTAGCCTATAGGCTTCCTGAGGACACTGGAGATTCGAGGGTTGTAAGGGTGAATAAGCAGAAAGAACAGCATGCAAGAGAAGCATAAATCAGGGATGGAAAGGGACAAAAGAGGCATCACTTTCCCTGCTAGGGGGAAATTCAGGTTAACTAATTAAACAACAGAAATACGATCTACATGATCAATCTCTGTGTGTAAAATAAAAAGTGGTTCATGTGAACCTAACTCTCAGCTGAAAAATGTAAAGAAAGCAATCCAATGTCAGTTGTTGCTTAGACTTTACTGCAAATGACACTCAAGTCTAGAGAAAAAAAAAACAATACACGAATATTGCAGTTAGCCATGACAGACTTTATAATATAATTCTTGTGACCACACACATCTACAGTTGAAGTCAGTTGAAGTTTACATAAACTAGTTTTAATGACTCCAACCTAAATGTTTCAACCACTCCACAAATTTCTTGTTAACAAACTATAGTTTTGGCAAGTCGGTTAGGACATCTACTTTGTGCATGACACAAGCAATTTTTCCAACAATTGTTAACAGAGATTATTTCACATATAATTCAATGTATCATAATGTCAGTGGGTCAGAACTTTACATACACTAAGTAGACTGTGCCTTTATACAGCTTGGATAATTCCAGAAAAATGATGTCATGGCTTTACAAGCCTCTGATAGGCTAATTGACATCATTTGAGTCAATTGGATGTGTACCTGTGGATGTATTTCAAGGCCTACCTTCAAATTCAGTGCCTCTTTGCTTGACATCATGGGAAAATCAAAAGAAATCCACCAAGACCACAGAAACACTCCTGAAGGTAACACGTTTATCTGTACAAACAATAGTATGCAAGTATAAACACCATGGGACCACGCAGCTGTCATACCGCTCAGGAAGGAGATGCGTTTTGTCTCCTAGAGATGAACATACTTTGATGTGAAAAGTAAAATCAATCCCAGAACAACAGCAAAGGACCTTGTGAAGATGCTGGAGGAAACAGGTACAAAAGTATCTATAGCCACAGTAAATCGAGTCATATATCGACAGCAAGGAAGAAGCCTATGCTCCAAAACCACCATAAAAAACAGACTACGGTTTGCAACTGCACATGGGGACAAAGATCGTACTTTTTGGAGAAATGTCCTCTCGTCTGATGAAACAAAAATATAACTGTTTGGCCACAATGACCATCGTTATGTTTGGAGGAAAAAGGGGGAGGCTTGCAAGCCGAAGAACACCATCCCAACCGTGAAGCACGGGGGTGGCAACGTCATGTTGTGGGGGTGCTTGGCTGCAGGAGGGACTGGTGCACTTCACAAAATAGATGGCTGCATGACGCAGGGAAATTATGTGGATATATTGAAGCAACATATCAAGACATCAATCAGGAAGTTAAAGCTTGGTCGCAAATGGGTCTTCCAAATGGACAATGACCCCAAGCATACTTCCAAAGTTGTGGCAAAATGGCTGAAGGACAACAAAGTCTAGGTATTGGAGTTGCCATCACAAAGCCCTGACCTCAATCCAATAGAAAGTTTGTGGGCAGAACTGAAAAAGTGTGTGTGTTCAAGGAGGCCTACAAACCTGACTCGGTTACAAAATTCACCCAACTTATCGTGGGAAGCTTGTGGAAGGCTACCCGAAACATTTGACCTGAGTTAAGCAATGCTACCAAATTCTAATTGAGTGTATGTAAACTTCTGACCCAGTAGGATGTGATGAAAGAAAGAAATTCTGAAATATAGAATTCTCTACTGTTATTCTGACATTTCACATTCTTAAAATAAAGTGGTGATCCCAACTGACCTAAGACAGGGCATTTTTACTAGGATTAAATGTCAGGATTTGTGAAACTGAGTTTAAATCTATTTGGCTAAGGTGCATGTAAACTTCCGACATCAACTGAAGTATCCTAGCAAAACTAGTGCATGATTGTGTGAAGACAGTTTGCCTGACTCAGTAAATTGGATTATGGCCTACACTTGCAGACAGGAAAGTGAATAGAATATAAGCATCACATGACAGACACTGGGCTCCGATACAGTCCTGTCGCTATGGTTCAGAAAGACAGAGACTGGCTAGGCCACCTTGCCTCATTCACACTATAGCCCTACAGCCAAACCAAGCCAAGCTGAACTGTAAGGCCTGTATTGGGCTTGCCTGGTTACACATCCACCATAGTTGCTAGAACTGTGATGGAAACAACAATGTGAAAGGAAAATAGAGCCAACAGTACAGTTTGCGTAGGGATGGACACGTCCATTTAGATATCCGTATAAACGTTAGTATTCGATTACTTGAGTGACTGCCAAATTACTATTTGATATGTTACTTTGGTTTTGATTTTACAGATACAATCCATAGCATTTCCTGACGTTCAATAGAGAGCAATAGTAATGGCATATTTTTGTAGGCACTACTCCGCCATGGCTCTTTGGCCAAAGCTTATGGGGAAATTAATGTTTTTTTTTTTAATGGGGAAATGCCGAAAATAAGGTCTGTCGTTTCACACAGGTTTAGGAGATCTTATACGTTTTGTGCTATGAGATACAGTATGTAACCACTCAAATTCATAGACATAGCTTTGACCATTCATGATATCAAAATTATAGTTTTAACCATGTTGAGGCTATAGGCCTACAGTGTTTCTTTACAATTACATTGCTTACAAATAGTGGAGTAAAACAAGCTTATATATGTTGGGTTCCGATAGGGTACAACAGTTGAGTTGAACTAAACTCATTCGTTTTTTGTTGTTGTTATATCCTCAAGAATCATTGAGCTTGACATTAACGCTTGTCCGCTTCGCAAGTAAAAAATACAAAATAAATTAAAAAGCAGATTATAGATTGTCCATACGGGCAAGTAAAAAATGGTTTAAAAATAACGTTAAAATCTATATCAAATTAATATCAATTAATATATTAATTAATATATCAATTAAGCTACACCGATCAGCACCGGATCAAAATGTTCTCCGGATGTGCCGTGTTGCGCACGGTCCTCCCAATCTCTGCAGAGCGCATCAGTGTACAATTATTGTAGGCCTGCATTGACAGGCACTAGCAGTCTTTCAATCCTGCAGTCAAGAGATGCATTTATTTTTTTATATCAAAATGTGCCAAGCCACACGTGTTGATATTCATTGCTAGTTAGTGAGTTACTTGCCCAGTTACAGCAAATGTTTGGTCAGCAAAGAAAATCCTGGAAAAGTCCAGGTGTGTGCATCACCTCTGTGTGTGCCAGTGGGCCGTTGCCAGAGGAGAGAGAGACATTGCAGCAGCAGGTCAAATAATACAACAAACTAGCTTGATTCAATTCAAAACATAGTGTAGTTTGGCTGGTTATCTCACTAGTTAACTATTAGCATGTATTAATACAATTGTCATGTGTGATCCCCCCATTTTTGGCAAAGAGATGCATTTATAGACTAATACAAATCAGTAGCGGATTTAGGTGCGGGCAGCATCTTGCCGGGGCGCAGCATGTGGCGCCCCCTAGTGCGGGCGCTGAATGGGGGGGGTTCGCCCAGGGCGCCATATTGAAACAAATAGCCAAACCAAAAACTGCAGACAAAAATGCTTTCTGCTACTAAGATTTGAGAGATGTAGGCTAAACTGACAACGGAGTGAAGAGCAGAAATCTCAACGGGCAAGCAAGTCGCAGCAATGAAGAACAAGAAGGGGGGGAGAATTCTGTCAGGGGGAGATTTTCAGCACAACACCATCCATCATGTTTTATTTTACCTTTATTTAACTAGGCAAGTCAGTTAAGAACAAATTCTTATTTTCAATGACAGCCTAGGAACAGTGGGTTAACTGCCTGTTCAGGGGCAGAACGACAGATTTGTACCTTGTCAGCTTGGGGATTCGATCTTGCAACCTTTCGGTTATAAATCCAACGCTCCGACCACTAGGCTACCTGCCGTTTTCTCTAAACAGCTACTATAAGGTTCAGCTAACTTTAGCCACCAATAGGAATCAATGGGAGTGATATAGTCTCGCAGTGTCAGACCTAGGAGCAAGAGGACCTTGTCAGGCGAGGATGTCGGATTCTCTTGGACATTTCGAAATGGGAAAAAAAAAACATTTTACTGGGAGGGACCTCTTTAAAATGCACACAACAAATCGTTAACTACTTTGCTTAGAAGTTGCCCACCTTAGCCATTTGGTACCTGAATCATTGAATGAGGGAATTAATTAATAAAGAGTATTTGGTTGCAATTGTAATGTTGCATGCTGGCCAACAATCCAGGAGAGATACTGGGTGTACAGGCTTTTGCTCAAGCCCTGCGCTAACACCACACACACAAAAAGTCAGCTGCTCAACAAGACCTTGATAAAGATTAGATCAAAATCATGCACACCCAGTAGCGCTCCAAATGGAGGGTTTTATACCGTAGTCTATCATTGCAGTATTTTACTTTGCTGCACACCCAGTATTGTGATTTGATACTGTGATTTCAATGTGATTCGATGTTCTAAATATATTGCTCACCACGTCTCTGCTGCAGATGGACAAGAGCGAGCCGTGAGAAACTGGTTTTGATCAATCATGGAAATAAGTGCTCTAAACATATTGCGATAGTCAAAACGATATCGACTAAAATACACCCCCCCATCACTACTAGCATGCTACCTAAATTGCTGTCATCAACACGTTCACTTATCACACTCAACAACAATCAATTGAAGGGTTTGGGGGCTGACCATAGTTAGCTAGCTAACTAATGTGTGGATTCTTGAAATCAGACATATTATCTATAATGATAGCTAGATAGTAGACCGTACATTATGCCGTTTCTGGCTATGCACCCACCCGAGCTTTCTGCCTAACTAGGTAACTACTACAAGAGGAGGGCGATTAGCTAGCAGTCTGTCTACCATTACAAGCAGGCTAGCTAGCATTAAGGCCTTTCACAATGATTCCTGACCATTCCCGATGCTTTGCACCAGTCATGTAACGTTATATTATTAGAACCAAACACAGGTTTCCATTTAACTACCTAAGAATGGATGCATATATATATACACATTTATGAACTTAAGAAGAATGTAACAGACATATCTTAGTTACCTTTTTGATGTTATAGATCCGGGTGAGCATCCCGATTCCCCTGTCGTTAAGGATGGTAAATTTCTCTGCCAGCTTTTGCTGGCTCGGCTGCAATGCCCCCCGTGACATTTTACTTGTTCAAGGTGTTTCTCAAACCAAAATGTGTCCTGTATCTTCGCAGTACAGTGTTGGTATAGAATAAATACTTGCTATAATAAAAATCGTGTTACAATTCGTCCATTTAAGGAAAACATCAAGGCTAACAAACCCACCCCACGGTCTCCCTGTTTTTCCTTTCTCGCTACCTAGGTGTTGCCCCCGCTCAGAACGAGGCTGCTCCCTGCAACACGACTCTGTTCACGTGACACAATCCCGTTCATATTTCCCATTTGTGTCATTGTGACAGGGTAGCTTGCCGGATAGCTTGCGTTCGGAAATACGTTAGTTTGCAATAAAACGCG